>NC_134221.1:24862500-25162500 GCF_965140235.1 Caretta caretta
GGGTGAATGAATTGTAAAAATACTGTAGTTTTTAAAAAAAAATTAAGAATTTTTTGTGAACAGATTGCAACATTTTCAGTTTTGTAAATTATTCAGAATTATTCACCAACTAATTTCTGAGATTAATTCTTGGCCTATCATTTGTTTGCAAGCAGTTTGTTCTGGCTATTTGATATTCACAACTTCAGACAACAAGGAGGCATGATATTTCTTCTGTTCCCTGATTGGCTGAGCTTCCCTCCCATTCACCAAACTGGGATTTTGCTTTCTGTGAATATTTTGCAATATTTGCTCAATATCTGGTGTTTGAGGGAAATCCCACCCCACAGAGTATTTACAGCATGTGAACACAAAAGGGATGTGCAAACACAGAGTGAAACTATCGACTCACTGGGATGAATATTCACCGGGATTTGTTAAGCATTCTGCTCGGCTTTAGTCCTAGAAGTTTTTTCGCTCACCATGGGAATTAACACACCTTGGGTCAGATCCTGCCCCCAGTCTAACTATGATAAGCCTCTCCAATGGCCTATGAGAGCTGGAAAGGGGTCGCAAACAGCCAGGGGAGAGATTCCCAGAGTGCAGCAGCTATGTAGGCCATTTGCCTTATGTTGTCTCCTCAGAATAGGGGATGAGCTGGGGCAGGAGGGGGTGTGATCTAGGCACTCACCCTACAGGGATTCTGGCTTGCAAAGCACTCCATGGGCAGCCTGCACAAGGCTGCTGTAAGATAGTGCCTCCTTCAGGGCCATTTTGGCTCCTACAGCAGCCCTTGAAGTCTGCTTTGCCCCATTTTTCTCCCCCTCTGTCTGGGCAACCACTCAGGAGATGCTGTGCTGAATTTAGCCCCTTCTTCTGAAGAGCTGTTCAATGTGCCTTTGTTACATGCCACACATTTCTCTTTCATTCACCCCGAGCTTTCTGTCTCCCTCTCACGCGTGGTTAGAAATAGCCCAGTGACAATGGGCATCCTGCAGCCAGGGTAACTTCACTGGGGGTGTTGTAGGTCCCAGCAACACTTACAAACTGTATTTCCCAAAGGAGAACACACGTGGAAGAATTTTCCTGCATGTCCATACATCCCCAGGGGCCTCAGGGTATATACAGAGACATCAGAATTATCTCCCTTCAGAGGCTCCCAAAGAGGGAGACAGCCAAAAAAAGAGCTTTGTTCATGCCTCTAAGGGGAGCGGTACGGAAGTTACCAGAGATAATGGGGAAGGAGTTACTCACACACCAACAAGTTATGCAAGTACTTGGGCACCCTTAAGTTCGGTGGGGTTTTGCTGCATGTGCATAAATTATTCACTTGGCGAAACACAAACAGTGCCTGTGTAAATGCCAGCATCAGCGTGGATTGCACCTCCCAGGCAGCAGGCTTGGTGGGGAGTCGCAATGTGCCAAGGACATTTTTCCCCGTTTTAGAAAGGGTCTCTCTGCTGCTGGAAAACGTTTGGGCCAGATCCCCAATGGGTCTAAATCGGGGTTGCTGCACGGAAACCATTGGAGCTATGCCAATTTACACCAGCCAAAGCTCTGGTGCTCTGAATTTACTAGGGTGTTAATTCCCATGGGTATGTACAAGCAGCTTCATATGCAGTATGGGCTGCTCTGGGCAGCCAGAAGAATAGGTACCCAGAAATGATCAGTTCAGGGAGATGCATTGAGTCATACTTCATTTCCATATCCTTTATTTCTCTGAGAACTGACGTTTATAATGTAAAGCAAATAAACTCTGGGTAGAAGGTGAGCTATGTTAGCCAGCTGACTAATACAGGATGCTGCAAAGGGGAGAGTGATTTTGTTTTGATAAGAACTATAAGGCTAAATGCAGACTTTCAAATTTTCTCTTCAGTTACAAGTATGTCCTGTATCACAATGTGCATGTAAATCCAGAGAAGGAAAGGACCCCTGGCTGTGAGCAGGAACTTTGTGAGGAACCAGATAAGAGCTGGCCTGCTTTGGAGGAGTCTTGCTTTTACTTTTGCATTACACAACGGGCCAGGCATTAATTTTTCTTGCACAGGGAATGTGCTTTGCTTATAACTATGAAGGGGCAAAATGCCTCCAAAATGTGCACTTTTCTTAAATGAACTTACTTTACGTCACTGCTTGAAATGTACAATACAGAGCTCACTGGCTTTGTCAACCAAAGCAAGGGGTAGTTCTGCCTCCATGGTAGAATGCCACTTGCGACAATGGCTTTGTACCCTGGACTCAGACCCAGGGCCCAGCCCATTTCACACAGCCGTGGCCATTAGGAGGTAGCTGTTTTCCATGACAACTGATGTGAGCCACGTGTGAGCTACTGGCAGAGATGAAAGGCTCTGGGTCTCACCACCAAGTACCTCTTCTACTTCTGGATGCTACAAAGGTACATCAAACCTTTGCAGCAATAAGACCAATTAAGCTATGTGGATTGTGCTAGCCAGCCTGGGCCTGTGCTAGCTCGACTTTGCTAGCCAGCCTGGGCCTGCAGTGCTGCCGGGTGCTCTTACTCCTTGTCTCACTCCCACTGCCCTGATTGAGCAAGAGCCAGCCAGCCATGCATGAGCCCCTGAGTTGCAGTGGGAGAAGAGAACAGAGCTGGGAGCCTCTCTCTAGGGCATCGGGCTGGGGAGGCCAGAGGCTGTTGGAAAGAAGAGGGGCCTGGGCAGTGACATCTCACGCTGTAACTAACCCCATCACTAGCACTAGGGTCTGGGCAGCCAGAGACAGTCTCCAGCCTGTGAGACGAGGGGGCTCGAAGCACCACTCCTGCCACCTCCTGTTGGGTTTCCCTGGTGGGCCCTGTTTTCGCAGTCACTGTGTCTGGGTTCGCAAAAAGTAAAGGAGGACTTGTGGCACCTTAGAGACTAACCAGTTTATCTGAGCATAAGCTTTTGTGAGCTACAGCGGATGCATCCGATGAAGTGAGCTGTAGCTCACGAAAGCTCATGCTCAAATAAATTGGTTAGTCTCTAAGGTGCCACAAGTACTCCTTTTCTTTTTGCGAATACAGACTAACACAGCTGTCACTCTGAAATGTGTCTGGGTTGACCACCACACTGGGCTGCTCATCGCTGCGGGTTTCCAGCCCTGCCTCCCAGAGCCTGGTTTTCAGAGGGGCCAAAGGCTCGCTTCCACCAACGTCAGGGGGAGCGGGGAGCCCTTCGGCTAGTCATGGAGTTGTAGCATTTGAGGGCTGATGGGGTAGGGTTGCCATCCCTCCAGGATTGGCCTGGAGTCTCCAGGAATTAAAGAGTAATCTTTCATTAAAGGTTATGTCATGTGATGAAATCTCCAGAAATACGTCCAACCAAAATTGGCAACCCTGTGATGGGGCCACCAGATCCTCGGTCTGACCTCCTGCACCTCACAGCAGCCGCACACCAAACCCAGCAAAGACCCAAGTATCACAGCCCCGGGAGAATGGATTAGGATGCGCCGCAGGCAGAGAGCAGGAGGGACCGAGGGGCCCAGTGCCTGAGGCCCTGCAATGGCAGGGAAATGGGAACTGAAATAGACCCAGATGATCCCACAAGGGACCCAGACCCACACACTGCTGAGGAAGGTCACTGCCCCTTGGCCTTGGGGACAATTTCTTCCTTACCCCACGCATGCAATCAGACCCTGATTGGGCGAGACCCAGCCAGCCGAGCGCTTGAGAGGGAGAATGCTCAGTGCCATCTCAGAGTCTGTGTCATCCCTGAGGCTCCAGAGCCAGGAGACCCAGATCAGCTTAGCAACTGTGATTTTCAGGGGTGGGCACCTAACTCCCTTGGGATCCTTTGAAAATCGCAGCCCTTAGTGCACTAGCCTCAAATGCAGAAGGGGGCTGTTTGGCCAGCTCCTGCCCATGCCTGCCTCCCAGCTTCTGTGCCCTCTGCGCTTCTTCAGCAGTGTCCTCTTCCCCATTTGGCTCTGCAGATCTAAGTTCTGTTGGGCCTTGGGCCACGGGCCAGCACTCAGATACACAATTCAGCGGGACCAGCATTATACCTGCTCCTGCCTGCGCGGCCTCCAAGCACTGAGACCCCCTGGGAAATTTCCTGGTACACTTGACAGTTGAGTCAGTCAGTGTCCTGGGGCCGAAGACAGGCAGAGTTCAGATCTGAGGACAGAAAAAGCAATGTTGTCGAGTGTGTGTGATGGACATTTGTGTGTATGCACAAGTGAATTCTGATCTCTGCACTGAGCCCTGAACTGTGTTTGCTTTTCCTCTAAGGAATCGGAATCCTTCTCTTCCGAAGTGTGTAGGTTTGGTGCTTTTCTCTCACGTGGTGTGCTCCCGCTGTAGATTAGCACAGAGGATTTGAAGCTACCCTCTTTAATTGTAATTCAACTACTTGTGATATTTTGGTACCAATTAATATTGATTTTACAATTGGTTTACAGAGATGTTGTTTTATTACTAATATATTTAATGTGCAAATCAATAAGAACACTTGTTTGGCTCTCTCCCTAGAAAGTAATAAAATCAAATATCTCAGGAGTAAAATGCTATCTGATCCATAAATGGCAGCAGCAGATGCTTAATGTAATAGTTAAAGACTATGCAGCATTCTTGGCAACTTCCATGCATTTTCCACACATGCTTGTACCCGAGTGATGCTCAATAACTTGCTAGTTACAAAAAGTTTGGTAAATTTGCTGGCCCAGTTCCAGAAGACTCCCCGTGTAGAGGAATGCTCCTGCGCATTGGGCATGTCCCTGCAATTCCATGCGTCTCCGCGGGCTGTGGATCACATGGAGAGCATCCTCATTCACAGCCTTCTGTCCCTTACCACGATAATACTAAACCAAAACCGCGTTGTGACTCTCTGCTCCTTGTAATAGCCCAAATCCTGGGTGATGAAGAGCAGCCTTTGTGGGAAAGGGGCATAAGCCGAGGTGGGAGGGAAGAGTGTGAGTTTCTGTAGATTGACAGCTGGCCAGTGCTTTGACAAGATTTGAGCAGCAGCCTCCTGGAAACATCTGGAAAAAAATCTAGACACAATTCTGCTGCTATGTCACAAATTTCCTGCTTTATTCTTCTTCCCTCAGGTTTTACTGTTTGTAGGAAGAGCGGGTTTTTGCTCCCTCCTTCTTTTATCTTTCTGTATCCCCATCTATTCTGCCCTTATCAGCCTGGAACTCGTCTGCTCCAACTACTTATTCCTGGCTTGAAGTCAAAGTCTGCTAGTTGTGACATCACAGTAATTTCCACAGCACCTGTGTGTGATGTAATGAAGGAAGGATGAAGTGGGAAGAGCAGACAGGTCGTTAGGAAAATAACTCCTGGTGTCTTACGTTGCAGAACAGGAGGGATGGGAGGGAGAATTGAGAAATACAGAAAACTGGATATAGAAGCAGAGGCATCAGGGGTGTTTACAGGTTGCAGAGGAGGTTGTGAGGGTGGAGGGTTGTAGATTTTCTTGAGTTCCTACAGATTACATGTGATATTTCAGAATTCCTCCAATCATGGGGTGCCAACTAAGCACAACATTGGCTGGCAAAAAAGGCTACTCGATTGTTTTTAAATTTGCAACACATGCTAATTGAGGTCTTAAATTGTGGAGAGAAAGAATTTGCCTTCAGCTGGTGGAGATGATTTATGGGTGAGCAAATAATGAACTTGGCACACAGTAAATAATAAAGAGAAAAATCTTACAGTTTTAATTAGCCAAAAATAAATGACCAAACATAGGGATGAATCCAGGGTTCCTGCATCTCAAGTTCTTCATCTTCTTTTTTTGCCAGCCACATGGTTTAATGAGCATGGTGCAAAAATATAAAATAAAAGGAAATGAAAAGTGAAAACCCCTTTTTGAGAAGGGCTGAAGAAAGGAAAACTGATTGACTCAGATTGGCCCTATTTTAGCTGTTTTGCAAAATTCCTTTAGAACAACGTATGTTCACACTCACTCTGCAGATTCCCTGCCCCCTATGGGCACTTCTATGGCTCCAGAATCAGTCACATGGGGATGCCCACAAGAAGTGATGCCATAACGTAATAACATGAAGTTAAAATGTAACTAAAACCCTTTCAGTGTGCACTCGCTGGTAAACTCTTTGCGGCGGGGAGCCTGTCACCCTCTGGGTTTGTGCAATGTCTAATACAAGGATCCTGAGTGGAGCACCGGGTGCTAGCACAATACAGATATGTAAACAGTAATAATAAATAAATAAGCAATGTTAGCTCAGATCCCTGAGCAGTGATAGCGCAGCTTTCTCAGGGGATCCATTCCTAGAAGGGCTGGTTAGGTGAGCAAAGATGGCAAATGAGCTCACATGAGAAGCAGGTGTCCAACTGTCTGTTACCCACCTTCGACTCTGGGCTGTGAGACCCCTGTGGCCATGGAACCTGAAAGGACAAGAGATGTGTATCTCATGAGGATGGCCAGAAATTTACAACACAGTCTGGGTCTCAGGCATGATGGGGGGATATTGGTCTCAGGGTGAAGGGACTGTAGGTCAAGGGTCCTGGAGAGGACACGGTCGGATCTCTTCCTTCAGTGCTCATTTAACACCAAAAATAAGGAAGTGGCGGTAACCCCATAATTCTAACATGACTGGCCTGGGTGGGTACTGTGCCATCCCTGCCTCAGGGGCTGCCGCACTGGACTGGGCCAATGGGCCATCTGGCTTGATAGTCCAACTCCAACAAGTGTTTTCCATGGTTGTGTCCATCCCACACCCTGGAAAGTCACCATGATCCCTTGGGAGGGGCATGATCCTGCATCAGTGCAGGGGGGCTTTGAGCTATCCTGCTAATCTTTGTGTTCCATTGAGGACATTTTCATTAGCGCTTCTAGGAAAATGTATCAGGGGGTAGCCGTGTTACATTGCCTGTGCATCTGAAGAAGTGGGTTTTTACCCACGAAAGCTTATGCCCAAATAAATCTGTTAGTCTTTAAGGTGCCTAGGAAAATGGAGTTTCCATTCACAGGAAAATCCAACATTCGGAAGTTTGCTTTCATTCAGAACTGGGCCATAAAGATGAAGTTTTGAAATTTCCCGTGAAATGAAAATTCAGAAAAAAAATTTGGTTCAGAACTCTCACTTTGATATCAAAACATTTCACTTGAAGAACGCCAAAAGGTTTTGATAATGTCAAACCATTATAATATCAAATATTACGTATTATATTAAATATATAAATATATTGTATTGCAATATTTGAATGTAATATGAAAGTCTAAATGACCCGCTTTGAAATGATAGAGTCCAAACAAAACAAGAAAGTTGAAATTATTCCTTTACACTTGTTCCTAGAGACAATTTTGTCTCCGTCAAGACTTTCTCACCAAACATTCTGATTTCGACAAAACTGAATTCTTGGTTGGGAAACCATTCTGTCAGAAGGTTTCCACCACTCTCATTTGTATCCATACAAGGTACTCCAGCCTCCTGCTCGAAACAGCATCTGTCAAATGGGAATAAAGAGAAACCAACCCCAGCAATGAACTCCCCGCCTGGCTGCTGACACAACTGCTCTCAGGGGTCTTACTGGTTGTTCCCTGCAATTGACCTATAAACATTACATTTCCTGGAGTGACCCTGCACTATGGCTTCTTCCTAGGGTGACCAGACAGCAAATATGAAAAATCAGGACAGAGTGTGGGGGGTAATAGGCGCCCATATAAGAAAAAGCCCTGAATATCAGGATTGTCCCTATAAAATCGGGACATCTGGTCACCCTACTTCTTCCCCATGGGGCCTCTGCCCCAAATGCTCTCCGGAGACTCCGCAGGACCTTTATAGCTGAGGACAGTGACATTTCGGAGTGTTAGGGTGAAATCCTGGCCCCACTGAAGTCAATGACACCACCCAATTATTTATATAACTGGAAGCTGCCACTGAGTTCAGGGCCCCATCGTGTGAGGTGCTGTACAAACACTAAACAGCCCTGCCCTTAGCACTTATAATCCTGTGAATACCAGCTGCATGAGATCTCTGTTCTTAGCAAGTGGCTCTCGCTGGTGGCCGTGAGGAGAGCGTGTAGATGGATTGCCATCTCCTTTGCACTTACTGCCTGGATTCTATGGTGGTGGAATACATTGAATGAAAATACAGCTCTAATAGCCACCATCCATTCCTGCCTGAAGCATGCTTTAGGTCAGAGCTTCCTGAACCAGTGATACTCGTCCAGCCAGCTTTTGTGCCGGTGGTGTTGGCCAGTGGTTAGAACAAGGAACCTGGACTCCGGTTGTTTTTTCCCTGACTTGCTGCGTGACCTTGGCTGAGTCACATCATCCATCTATAAAAGGGGTCTAAATGCACATACCCAGCCCGCGTGGCAATACGGCGTGGCGATACGACATGGTCAGGTAAAGGTCAGCGAATAGCCTAGTTTTGGGCCCAGCATGGTGAGTTGGCTGGCACTGTTGTGGGGGTGAGGGACAGGATGGGATGATTTCCTTCTCCACAAGGGCAGCTTCTCTTCTGTTTCACACAGTGCCATCCACAAGAAAAAAGGCAACATTCTTCTCCTCCTCCTCCCCATCACCACTAGGGTTACTATTAGCGGATCAGAGTGTGGAGGGGTTTGGTTGGGTTTGGTTCTGTGTGCTATGGTGCCTGTCTGAGGAGAACGCTAAGGACTGCCGAGGCCGGAAACGGGCACCTGGCCTCTTGCTCTTGGCTGGGGACACTTCTCCCCGCCTCAGCCCCTTGGCACAGATGTGTGAAACGGGGCAGCTGCCATTGTGGGGATGTCATAAAGTATAAAATGCTTTATTTCGTCATGAAAATGGAGCCCCAAAGAGCCTGGGAGACAAGGGCTCTGCAGCCTGTACGGCCTCACAAACAGGGCCAGCCAGTGCCAGGCAAAGGACTGTCTGTAGGACTCTCTGGGGCACGTGGGGCAGATCCTCAGCCCAGGGCCCAGCGCGAGGGGCTAACCTGGGATCCTGGGTAAGTGTGAGCATGTGGGCTGGGGGAGGAACCCTAAATTCCAATCCCTGGTGAGAGCCCTGCTTCCACTGCAAAGGAACAACAGGGTCGGGCCCACGGACACTGCTGCAGCAGATCCAGTTTGGTCCACACAGTCTCCAGTCAGGTCCCTTATCCAGTAGTTTCAGCCTTTTCAAACATTAAATGGAGCTGCAGGAAAGTCACTCTGAGCCAGATCTCTAAAGGTATTTAGGCACCTGAAGACCCAGAATACAATGAGAGTTAGGCAAGTGGGCACTTCTGAAAAATCACACTAGGCCCTTATCTGCGTCTTTAGGCACCTGAATGGCTGTAAAAAGCTGGCCTTTCAGAGCAGATGCTGGGGAGCAATGCCAAGAGCTTAGAGAAGCTCCACAAAAACAAATGAGGGGAGAATGCGGCTTGGCTAAAATGTAAAGCCCAGATTTGCTGAGGGGAATATGTAACATGGAGACAATAGAAGCAAAGTGTAACCACTGTTTATGGAAAAAATTGTCCAGGGTTTATTTATTGGAAGTGACTGAGGAATATGAATTCTACACTCCATTTAAAATGCTTTTTATTTCTCTCAGCCTTGGGGCTCTGAGTACATCTAATTTCACCCATAGCTATAATTCTCCACCAAACAGTTCCTGCTTTTCCTCTGGGTTCCACAGGAATCATTTTAGTTTATGTCCTCTCCGGAGGACGCTTGTGCAGTGGCTGGAGACAGTTACACACTGGTGAACTTTGCAAATCCTCTCTCCCTGCCGTGCACACATGCACACATGAACCCAGAGCTAGAGAACATGCTTTGGAAACAGCTTGACATTCCACTGCATTTTTATGTTAAAAAACACACTCTAAATGTCTTTATCATGTAGGGTTTCTCCTGTGGAGCCATGTATTTCACTCCAGACACTTTGATTGTCCCTACCTCACAGCTAACAAACTAGGAGTTTTGTTAGTATATTTATTCTACTAAAATTGGAGCCTGTGATTACAAATCCAATACAGTGACGGAGCCAGGGTTTGGATATAAATCTGGCTGGGGCTCATCTGCCATTTTGGCACAGCAGACATTCAAAGCAAGGCACTGTTTCTGGAGCCCCTGCTGTGGGATTGGCTCGCCCTGCTGTAGCTCACCCCGGAGAGGGTGTGCAGTTGTCGTGAGCAGCACAGCTGGGATTATCTATTGAAAAGAGTATTCATTGAGAATTTAGGCCCTTGATCTGTTGTGAATGAGTCCCAGGTTCTCAGAATGTCTTTTTTATTCCTGGACATTCACTGCAGTTTGGATGGACAGTTTTTAACCCATGGGCTGTTCACGAATAGTTCAGTCTGACAATTCTCTAGTGGTTTGACATGTTTGTGGTGTGTGTTTGGTCACCTAAGTCCTGTGGTGTCTTTTCTGCTCATTGATTATATAACAGGAGAATAATGGATCGGTGAATCATGAGCTGGGATCACGGTGGTCGATGGCTCTCTAGAGAGTCCCAGGAGGTGGAGCGGCAGTCCCTGCATTGGACGGGTTTCTCTGAGCATGAGGAGGGTGAGTGGTCTCATGGTGATGGGGCTGTGCTGGGACCCAGGAGACCAAGTTCAGTTCCCTGCTCTGCCACCCTGTGTGACTTTGGGCCCATCACTGAATCTTTCGGTGCCTCTGTTCATACTCCGGAGTGCGAGAGCAATAATTCTTCTGTGTCCACTAGACTGTAAGCTCAGCAAGGCCGGAACCAGCTCTTGGGTACATCTACACTTCCAGCTGGGGGTGTGATTCCCAGCTCTCATCAAGCCAGAGGGCTACAAACAGAACAGACCCCAACATTATGAGCTGCCCTGAGCGTGTGCCCAGCAGGGACCTGAGGCACCTCCTCAGGGCAGCTGACCTGTGCTGCTGTGGCTACATTGTTTCCAGCGAGCTTTCCTGATCAGAGCTAGGGTGAGCTTGCCTCCTGGAGCTGAGACTCATACCCAGCTCGACACGCAGCCATATCCTTCCTGCGTTCGTGTGCGGAGCCGAGCACAGCGGGCCCGGAACTCAGCGGGATGCTGTGGTATGCAAGTAAAGAATAGCCTGGCTGAGTTTTGCCCATAGCGAATCAATTCCTAACATTTTAAGGATTTAAAATGCAGAACAGAAAGTGACCTTGTGAAGTGCGGGAACCGGATATTCTTCTCACCAGGCCACGTGCACATTCCAGCCTGCTTCTGGTGAGCCCCTTGCAGCCTGGCTCAGGGACTTGGTGTCGTGCACATAAAAGCAGCCATTTACCGAACGGTGGGGAGGTCATTTCCCAGGCGCAAACAGCTTCCAGACATTTTCCAGACAATATTCTAAGTTTGTTTAAAAAACCCCAATTCAATATTTATTCACTTGAAAGGGAAGTTGTTTCACTTTTTAAACCAGTGACAAATCTATTCTGATATTCTCTCTTATGAATGATTAAAAGAGGAATAATTTAAAAAACCCACAAATCGCATACCTGTGGTAACTATCCATGCAATCTACTCAGCCCAGTTTTGCCTGCAACCTAAAATGAGTTGGCTGTCTCCGTGTCATGCACTTCCATTTGCAGGAGAGCGACAGAAGTATTACATTGTAATCATTTGTGGTGAAAAAAGTGAATGCAATTCACATAGCTGTAAATGAGGCTTTATTATTCCAGAAACAGATGCCAGAAGAGCTGCATTACACGAGTGTCCTGGTTTGGGGAAGTGACTCATTTCAGTTAAACAGACCTCCAAACCTGAGTTGTGAAAGGCGCTGGATGGACAGTCTTGGAGGGAAAGGTTATGCTGGGCAGCAGGCAGATGTAATAGCTTCTCCCACATGCTGCCTCTGCTCAGTGTACAGGGGCTGGCCCAAGAGGAGAGGTCAGTATTCATGGCCAATTCCACCCCTAGCCTCCAGCTGGCCTTCCAATGGAGTGGCCAGTTACTGTCAATGTAGTGGGGGGTTTAAGCATGGACGCGCACAGGAACAGCTCCACAGAGCAGAGCTCAGAAGATGCAGAACCTCTCTTTTGCTGAGGGATTCAGAGCCGTGACCTGGCGGGGAAATCCCAGCCCCCAGCCCTGAGCCGTCCGGCCTCCCCGCTGAGTTGCTGGTTTCGCAGATTTGTTATAGTCTCTAACACAAACACATATGCAAACAGTGTGTATGTATGAAAATAACCTGTCAGAGGAAATTAAACCCCAGATAGACTTTATGTCTAGATTATTTTTTTCATTTATTTATCTTTTTTTTCTTTTAGCACTAGTCACCAGGTTTTGCTCTGATTAGAATTGCAAATCTTGTATGTTAAAAGGGAAGGACTGGAGTAAAGGGATTCTGCTGCCTCTGTAATGAGACACTTGAAATCTAGGCAAGGTAAATTTTGTGTTGAGCATAAAGGGTATGAAATAAACTAGCAGGAAGCTCAGTGAATGCCCCAAGGCACGTCCCCATTAGTATTCCCATTTGTGAGCTCACTTCATAAGACTAATGGAGTTGCTACCTGGGGACATTAATTGTGCATGACACCGTTGCAGAGCCTTTGTGCACTCGTACTAATATCACAGTGCCTTCTTGACAAAATGCTGGCGACGATTACAAACAGACCTACAATAACTGCCAGAGTCACACTCAGATTTGACAGGGATCTCCAAGTTCAGTTACAATAGCGTCATCGTCATTTCTTACACCCCTGGCTCTATATTACATTAAGCAATGGGTGATATTGCTTCCTTAAACCAGTGTCATATTGTGTAAAATCTATCTAAGGCTTTTCTATTAAGCCTTCCATTTATCAGGGGAATTTATAGCTTCCATGTTGACTCTCTAGTACATATCTGAATTCCTGCTCCTTTAAAACAAAATGTAATATTGTTATTTCAAGTTAACGATTTACTTAATAAAAAAAAGAGACGTGGCTTCCCCTTCAGGCGCTCCTAGTGTTCCCAGCACTAAGGGTTCCTGTTCCAGGTGAGTGAGAAGACAGGTTAAAAGATTCACTAGAGCTGGAGAAACTGGCAAAGTACCCTAATTAGGAACGAGAAGAATGGGACCTTTTGAAATTCTGAAACTATTAGTGAACTTTGTAACTTTCCCCCACCCCGGGCTCCTGTCTCTGCAGCCTCTTGCTTCAGTGTCTTACATAGCACTCGGTACTGCTCTTACTCCGGGTGGCAGCAATGGGAGTTTGCACCACACCACCAGCTGCTCGGCAGAACTCTGTGCTGGGTCTGACTTAGCCCCTCGCTCTTCCTCTGAGGCTGGAAAACCACCCCGCCCGGAAGGGGGGACTTGCAGGGTTTTGACCTGTTTGTAGTTGTGTTCTGATTGCCTATTGCTGGCAAATCTGCTGTGATCTTTACACTTACCGTGCTGGGAGTGGTACAAATCACTCATTCTATTTAATCATCCCCATCAGGAGGCTCACAATGGGCAGGGGCATTGTGTGACCGATACCCGGTTATGGGCCTGGTAGCCATACAGACACACGTACGGTAGCAGCCCTGCTGGCACTGTAGAGAGGGATGATTTCAGTGGTTTGGAAGAATTGTGGAGCTGACACTTATTTCTCCTGGAGCCTAGCTGTGCGGTTTGAATACAATACAATGAAAAACCCAAGAGAAATCAGAGGTGGAAGAGAGCCATTTGGGGCTACCTAGTCCCACTCCCTGCCAAGGCAGGAGTCCGCACATTTACCAGTTCAGTTTTAAATGTCCTAAGCAACGGGGCTTCCGAGGGAGATTATTGCACAGGGCAATAAATCCTACCCTCAGGAAGTTTCTGTGGCCACTTAGCAGTTAGTAAGACACAGGTAATACCTGTAGCAGTACAATTCCCCTGGCAGCTGTGCAGAATTCTCCAAGTGTCTCTTAATGAACTTAATTTTCCTTTACAGCTTATTGGCTGGATCCTGCAAGGGGCCAAACATGTGCTTCTCTTTAAGCATGTGAGGACCCTCTCTGAAGCCAGTGGGATAATTTACCTGCTTAGTGTTAAGCATGTGCTTAAGTGCTCTGCTGCATCAGGACCAGAGTGCTCAGCATCTTATAGGATCGAGCCCTAAACAACTTGTGAATTGAAGAGCAGAACATCCATCATCCAGGTAGATTTCACTCCCAGGTTTGGCTGCAGTACTCGGTCAGAGTGGACCTTGCAAAATGTTCTTGACCACATACAAGCCCAAGCAAACAATCAGTTGGCTCCCTCACTATGGTGATAATGGGGAAAAAGCAACTAGTGACACTGGACTGATCCAACACGTTCCTATGACATGGGGCATTCAGAGACTATCAACCTTCAGATCAGGGTAGGAGACAGCTGGAGAAGTGACCCTTTAACATTACTGCCAGTCAGAAGTCAGCTAGCTTGTGTACCCAAGAGCTAGCCTACACTCCCTAACAGGAGGAGTGAGTCTGGATGCTCGATACCCTTAAAGGGCCTTAATCTCTAGACAGTGCTCAGCCCCAACCCTCTGAAGAAAGGCCCCTGGAAAGTGTCTCCAGTCCCTTTTTATTTTTAGTGTAAGCAAGCTGGGCTGGGGTAGCTTAGAAACCTGACCGGGTGAGGCCGGCTAAACAGAACGCACCCATATCATTTTTTAATCTCATTGTTTACAGGCGGTCATGGAACAGTGAGCAGATGTCACTTACTACTAGCCCAACATCCACCAGCCAAAGAGATTGCCTCTCCATCAGGCACTGGGGGTAATGGAACCAAATTTTCTGCACTAGAAACTTTGTCCCAAGAGTTACATCTCCCCCTCCAAGTAAATAACTTCCCCTTGTCTCTGTCTAGTAGCAAGAGCAGCTCATGATGCTGGGGTAACACGCGCTGCTGTTTGCATGCTCTTCAACGTAGGTTTGTTTGATTTTTTTCCTTTTCCTGCCCCGCTGGGGTTTCCTTTTATTTCCATTTAAGGAAATAGAAACCATTGCAGACTTCAGATGGAGTTTTGTTTTTCTTTGCTGAGGGCAATGAGAATTTCAGTTGATGGGAAGCGCAGCCTTGCAAGACTTTCCTGGTTGGTGTGTATTGTGTCGAGGAGAAGATGGTGGGGTTGGCGTTAGCTGTCCCAGACATCCCAGATTTTTGCTAGTGGAAGCTTATAGGAGTCTTAAACTGAAAAGCTTCAGGGAGGCCAAGACAAAGATGGGTCCCTTAGCACATCTTCCTAATGTTCTCTGAAGAGTGTTTGAGGGATGTTTCAAAACCAATCAGGAGGAAACATGCATTTATTCTCCCTTCAGTTCACAATCAGAGGTAGAGATATGTAACTTGTCTTCCTGGTTCTAGCTAACAAGTAAAGCCAATTCCCTAAGAGAAATATGCAGGCATGTAATTTATTACTGCCATGCTGGGAGAAGAGTAGGCTATATGGGACACCTTACCCCTGGTGCAAGCATTACACCCTTCTAATACAGAGCTCCTGTCTTCTCAACCAAGTGTTATGAAATAGTTTGAAAAAATCACAGCCTAGAGAAGATAAAAGGAGATTAAAAAAATTAGATTTTAGGCAACATGGGTTCAGCTCCCTTATGAGTAAAACCATCTTTGCTCTTCTGAATGCGAGGCCCAGACTGGGTTTCCTGTGAGCATAATTAACCCGCAACCACTTGCAAACTCTTATGGGCCCCAGCCCCTATCAGTGCCCTTTGCACAGTATGCTCTCCGAGCTTGGCTAATGCTGCCTGCCGATCCCACTCGTTCAGGGAGCCGGACTGGAGCGGTGCGGGCATTGTGGCACGGATAGCTGGAAGGCAAAGATGGATGCCGCAGGTTTATAGAACTGAATTCCACTGCCTGGGCACACGCAGTAGAGGAGGGCATTGCGGTGCTCCAGCAGGTACTTTGTCCCTCCCGCCCATCCAGATAGGGCTGACTGGTAATAGCAATGAATACTGTGCTGGCTGCCTGTTGGTAGACGATCACAAAGGTCTTCACAAACATTAAACCTCACAACCGCCAAGCCATGTAGAAAAGTGAGGAGGGATTGCCCCCTGAAGTGTGGCTGCCTCGAAGGAGAACAGCCGCGGTTTAACAGCAAATGACAAACAGCAGGTTTAGGACAGGAAACGAAGAGGAATCTGTACCCAGTTGACACGGCAGGCATTGTAGATGGGAAGGGTGTGAGCTGGAATTTGTGCAGGATAGCAGGGTTGACGCTCCTGCCGTGATACCTTTCATGGCCACAGGTGTTCAGCACCTTGGCCTGAGTCCTCCTGAGTGATGCTCCGACAGCAGCAAAAATCCAGTGCAAACAGCAGGGCCATTCGCGGGCACTGGGCCCAGTGTTGACTGAACTGGGCAGAAGCGTGCCACTTCATGCAGCGAGCAGCTGTTCCCTGGGTCTACAACCGTCCATCGCTGGCCAGCCCGAAGCAGCCCAGCGTCAGGAAGTGCAGGCCACAGCTCCTGAGAAAGCAGCTCGGAGATGAAATAAAACCATAAAAGATACAGCAAGACTCAGACATGGGCCACGAGGGTCTACAAGGATGCACGACCCCACCTGCTCTTTGATGCAGAGACTGAAGGGCCGCCCACAGCATTAGTGTATTAGAGAAGTGAATGAGGTCAGAAATAATAACATGGAGAACTTAAGGGGACGATCAGGCCATTGGAGCTGGTGCTGAGTGTGTTTTTCCTGCTGTCTCACTGATTTCTTGCAGAAAGGTGGTGGTGGGGGTTAAGACGACAGTTTTCTGTGGAATTCTGAAGTTGCGTCTTAAAAATACCTCAAACCCTTGGTTTAATAGATCTTCACATCAGCGTATTCCCAGTTCCACACAGCTCCCCAGTGACACGGGACCTTTTGTCAAGCACATATGAAATTAAGTGAAATAAAAATCATATTAAAAATTATTACCATCTAACAGCCATTAGTCTGCACATTGCTGTCATGTCTTGATGGATTTCTCACTTAGTTCAATGAATGTTCTAACGACAGTGATAAAATCACTCAGAAAAAATATAATAAACTGTTAACCCTTTCTGTCACCGCTTGTTTTTCACCCAAATCCTTTAAGAATTGTTCAGCAACATGTTCCTGACTCAGAGGAATGCTGGGAGAGGGAAGCCTGCCAGGGCTTCCCTTGGAGAGTGGGCTGGGGCTGGAGTCTCTCACTTGAGAGGTACTTTTATCCTTTTGGTCCCACCACCAAAGATATCAGGTTGGGCTTGTTAAATACCTCCTGCACCCAGGGCTGCCACTCTGCTCCTTCGAATGTGCACATCATAGGGATGGCCTGGCGCTCAGGAGAACAAACTGGAACGCAAGGCTCTGCCAGGAGCAGCATCCACTCTTATTCCGACAGAGCACATCGCTCAGCAAGGCCTGGCAAACACAGCCTGGGGGGACAGGAAAGGGAGCGGGCATTTGTTACAGCAGTGGAAGGTCAAGAGAGAAGCTTATGATCTGTACAGGCCTAGTTAGTGTTTTGTTATTATTCTGAGGAGTTAACATAGAGATTAGCTATCAAGGGATTATGCTATAACATAAATATCACAAAATGAATAGAGGGAACCAAACTTGCAAGGGGGGGACGACACATTTTAATGTAACAGAGTCTAACAAACTTCTACAAATTGTAATGAATCATTTTAAAATCACTTGTGACTAGACCCTCATTTCACTCAGTGCTTATTACGAGAAGGACAATCTCTGTCTCTGATTACCTGCCTGTCTATCCATCCTCCCAAATAACCAACACACTCTGTATTGCACACTGACTTACCGCTGTTCCTGAGGGCCGTCGTGTACTATAGGTTCTGGACATTGTAAGGGGCCATTGTCCCACTCTCCTGCTGTCTGTGTGCTACAAGCTGGCACGTACTCTTATTTATCCAATGTCAAAGCAAACCCAAACCTCAGACTGGACCCCCGACCTTGAAGCTGCTCGCGCTCATTGGAGACTTCATTTGAAGGAGAAATGATAAGTCGAAGAGGATCAGGGCCAGCAAGTCTGCCGCTGCTCAGCCACTGTGAGTGAGCGCAACAGCTAAAGAATGGGAACATGTTACTTCAACTCATGGCGCCCTAAGGGGTGGGGATGTAAACATGGTTAATGTTCCTGGGACCTTTCCCACAGCTGGGTTCCACCACGAGCAGGCAATCTGCTGATCTGAGAGAACATCTGCCAGTTTATATGGCCCCCCTGTAGGAAAAGAATAGGCCCGATTCCCTTTCCTCCTTCATTGACTTCACTGATGTAACTCCGCTGGCTTCAATGGAATGTGTACTGTACTGCTCATGTAAATGAACAATGTGTGGATCCTTTATGTCCCCAAAGAGCTACAGTACAGGCGGAAGGAAACATGATGTCACATCTCTCTTGGGAGCCCCGGAATTCCACGGTCCGGCCTCGTGCTTCGCGGTGAAGTGCAGCGAGAGGAGTATGCAGGTCCCACTCTCTGCCCTGAGGCAGATCCCAGCAGATCCAGGTCCAGCGCGTGGAACGGTTAGCCCACTGCTGTGCACCGGCTTAGAAGGGGACGTGCGTACAAACAGGCGAGGGAAGCACCTCAGACAAAACGGGTCAAAAAGTTCTGCCCTCGGCAGAGCTGCAGAGATTTGTGGGGCCTGGGGCAAAATCTGAAACTGAGCCCCCATCCCCTCCCAAAACAGTCACCATTGGGGGGATTCCAGGGGGTGGAGAGCAAGCCCACCCCACACTCCCTGCAGGGCTGGGCCTAGCTCCCTGCTCCGGCCACTGCAGCCTGGCTTGCAGGGGTACAGTGCTGCCATTCAGGTTTGGCCCAGCTGCCCCTGTATCATGATGGAGGGGCGGCCGGGCCAAACCTCAGTGGCTCTGTGACCCCGCATGACCAGTTGTAATGCCAGTTGGTTGGGGAGCCCTCTCAAAACGGCGTTCCAGTCTTGGGATAAATGAATGAAATTCCCATGAAGTCTCCAGGCTGTGCTCAGTGGGGATGGGACTGGGTGTACATAGCGAGGGCAGAGAATAGCCCAGTGCTCGCTTGTGTACATGTTCAGAGCAGGGGCAGCACTTCACATATTTCTGGTAAAGAATCTAAACTCAAAAAGAACAGGAGGACTTGTGGCACCTTAGAGACTAACCAATTTATTTGAGCATGAGCTTTCGTGAGCTACAGCTTTATGCATCCGATGAAGTGAGCTGTAGCTCACGAAAGCTCATGCTCAAATAAATTGGTTAGTCTCTAAGGTGCCACAAGTCCTCCTTTTCTTTTTGCGAATACAGACTAACACGGCTGCTACTCTGAAACCAATCTAAACTCAGTGTCTCCCCCCTCCCCGCAATGTTCTTACTTCTCCTCTCCTCCCATCATGCACCCCAGGCATTGAAACAGAAAACAACCATTTTGCTGGGAGCGGTGACAGCTTTGCCTGCGGTGGGGGTTTGGAGGGATTTCTAAAGGGAGGGGAGGAAAGAGGAGATTTCTTTGACTTCTAATGCACGTCTTTCCATAACACTCTGGGTAGAAGGAGTTGGGAAGGCTTCTAGGTAGGCTCCCGGTCTAAGGGAAGCTTCTGCAGGTGGTGTCGGAGAGAAGGCTTTGGATTCTTTGACCATGGGATGGTGTTCCATGAGGGAGGAGTGCTGGGCAGAGACGGGCTCCATCTTACGAAGAGAGGGAAGAGCATCTTTGCCAGCAGGCTGGCTAACCTAGTGAGGAGGGCTTTAAACTAGGTTCACCGGGGGAAGGAGACCAAAGCCCTGAGGTAAGTGGGAAAGCGGGATACCGGGAGGAAGCACAGGCAGGAATGTCTGTGAGGGGAGGGCTCCTGCCTCATACTGGGAATGAGGGGCAATCAACAGGTTATCTCAAGTGCTTATATACAAATGCACAAAGCCTTGGAAACAAGCAGGGAGAACTGGAGGTCCTGGTGATGTCAAGGAACTATGACGTGATCGGAATAACAGAGACTTGGTGGGATAACTCACATGACTGGAGTACTGTCATGGATGGTTATAAACTGTTCAGGAAGGACAGGCAGGGCAGAAAAGGTGGGGGAGTAGCACTGTATGTAAGGGAGCAGTATGACTGCTCAGAGCTCCGGTACGAAACTGCAGAAAAACCTGAGTGTCTCTGGATTAAGTTTAGAAGTGTGTGCAACAAGAGTGATGTAGTGGTGGGAGTCTGCTATAGACCACCGGACCAGGGGGATGAGGTAGATGAGGCTTTCTTCCGGCAGCTCACGGAAGCTACTAGATCGTATGCCCTGATTCTCATGGGTGACTTTAATTTTCCTGATATCTGCTGGGAGAGCAATACAGCGGTGCATAGACAATCCAGGAAGTTTTTGGAAAGCGTAGGGGACAATTTCCTGGCGCAAGTGCTAGAGGAGCCAACTAGGGGGGGCGCTTTTCTTGACCTGCTGCTCACAAACCGGGTAGAATTAGTGGGGGAAGCAAAAGTGGATGGGAATCTGGGAGGCAGTGACCATGAGTTGGTTGAGTTCAGGATCCTGACGCAGGGAAGAAAGGTAAGCAGCAGGATACGGACCCTGGACTTCAGGAAAGCAGACTTCGACTCCCTCAGGGAACGGATGGCCAGGATCCCCTGGGGGACTAACTTGAAGGGGAAAGGAGTCCAGGAGAGCTGGCTGTATTTCAAGGAATCCCTGTTGAGGTTACAGGGACAAACCATCCCGATGAGTCGAAAGAATAGTAAATATGGCAGGCGACCAGCTTGGCTTAATGGTGAAATCCTAGCGGATCTTAAACATAAAAAAGAAGCTTACAAGAAGTGGAAGGTTGGACATATGACCAGGGAAGAGTATAAAAATATTGCTCGGGCATGTAGGAATGATATCAGGAGGGCCAAATCGCACCTGGAGCTGCAGCTAGCCAGAGATGTCAAGAGTAACAAGAAGGGTTTCTTCAGGTATGTTGGCAACAAGAAGAAAGCCAAGGAAAGTGTGGGCCCCTTACTGAATGAGGGAGGCAACCTAGTGACAGAGGATGTGGAAAAAGCTAATGTACTCAATGCTTTTTTTGCCTCTGTTTTCACTAACAAGGTCAGCTCCCAGACTGCTGCGCTGGGCATCGCAAAATGGGGAAGAGATGGCCAGCCCTCTGTGGAGATAGAGGTGGTTAGGGACTATTTAGAAAAGCTGGACGTGCACAAGTCCATGGGGCCGGACGAGTTGCATCCGAGAGTGCTGAAGGAATTGGCGGCTGTGATTGCAGAGCCATTGGCCATTATCTTTGAAAACGCGTGGCGAACGGGGGAAGTCCCGGATGACTGGAAAAAGGCTAATGTAGTGCCAATCTTTAAAAAAGGGAAGAAGGAGGATCCTGGGAACTACAGGCCAGTCAGCCTCACCTCAGTCCCTGGAAAAATCATGGAGCAGGTCCTCAAAGAATCAATCCTGAAGCACTTGCATGAGAGGAAAGTGATCAGGAACAGCCAGCATGGATTCACCAAGGGAAGGTCATGCCTGACTAATCTAATCGCCTTTTATAATGAGATTACTGGTTCTGTGGATGAAGGGAAAGCAGTGGATGTATTGTTTCTTGACTTTAGCAAAGCTTTTGACACGGTCTCCCACAGTATTCTTGTCAGCAAGTTAAGGAAGTATGGGCTGGATGAATGCACTACAAGGTGGGTAGAAAGCTGGCTAGATTGTCGGGCTCAACGGGTAGTGATCAATGGCTCCATGTCTGGTTGGCAGCCGGTATCAAGTGGAGTGCCCCAAGGGTCGGTCCTGGGGCCGGTTTTGTTCAATATCTTCATAAATGATCTGGAGGATGGTGTGGATTGCACTCTCAGCAAATTTGCGGATGATACTAATCTGGGAGGAGTGGTAGATACGCTGAAGGGGAGGGATAGGATACAGAAGGACCTAGACAAATTGGAGGATTGGGCCAAAAGAAATCTGATGAGGTTCAATAAGGATAAGTGCAGGGTCCTGCACTTAGGACGGAAGAACCCAATGCACAGCTACAGACTAGGGACCGAATGGCTAGGCAGCAGTTCTGCGGAAAAGGACCTAGGGGTGACAGTGGACGAGAAGCTGGATATGAGTCAGCAGTGTGCCCTTGTTGCCAAGAAGGCCAATGGCATTTTGGGATGTATAAGTAGGGGCATAGCGAGCAGATCGAGGGACGTGATCGTTCCCCTCTATTCGACATTGGTGAGGCCTCATCTGGAGTACTGTGTCCAGTTTTGGGCCCCACACTTCAAGAAGGATGTGGATAAATTGGAGAGAGTCCAGCGAAGGGCAACAAAAATGATTAGGGGTCTGGAACACATGAGTTATGAGGAGAGGCTGAGGGAGCTGGGATTGTTTAGCCTGCAGAAGAGAAGAATGAGGGGGGATTTGATAGCTGCTTTCAACTACCTGAAAGGGGGTTCCAAAGAGGATGGCTCTAGACTGTTCTCAATGGTAGCAGATGACAGAACGAGGAATAATGGTCTCAAGTTGCAGTGGGGGAGGTTTAGATTGGATATTAGGAAAAACTTTTTCACTAAGAGGGTGGTGAAACACTGGAATGCGTTACCTAGGGAGGTGGTAGAATCTCCTTCCTTAGAGGTTTTTAAGGTCAGGCTTGACAAAGCCCTGGCTGGGATGATTTAACTGGGAATTGGTCCTGCTTCGAGCAGGGGGTTGGACTAGATGACCTTCTGGGGTCCCTTCCAACCCTGATATTCTATGATTCTATAATTCTATGATTAACCTAACACTACTTCTCAGGCAGTCAGCGTGGCCTTGTTAACAGAGTACATCCATTGGAATCACAGGGATTATTGTGTGTGCCGCTGGAGTCCTCTGTCTAATCACATCCCAGGCAACCTGGCATAACAACTATCGGTTCTGTCCTGGAAACTTAATACGTACATATTTCTGCATCAAATAGCTGCTGAGAAAGGAATCGCTCTGAAAATCTGCAGAAATAGACCCATCCACCACATAATGAACTCAGGGGCACTTCTCTGAGCTGGATTCAGGTTTTAATGCTGCTTGGCTGATGGAAATCTGGCTCGGCAGAGCCAGGAACCACAAGACTCCTGAGCCACCTTGGAGAAACCAACACGCACCAGATGGGATCAGAGCGTGGCAGTTGAGGGAAGCTGTGAAAGAGCTGGGTTAATATGGTTCTCCGTGAAGCTCCCATGCCTTGGTCTCATCCCCACACCCTCTCCGTTCCTTCCCATTGGGGCCCTGGATCCAGCAAGCGCTGGTGCACCGGTTAGCTTTCAGCACAGGTGCGGTCCTGCTGAAGTCAATGAATCGGGCCCTGCCGAGGGCAAGCCAGAGCCCTGGGTCTGTCTGGGAACCGTACCTTTGAGCCTTGGGAGCTTCCCCCTGCCCTGCACCATCCATAAATAACTGTCCTGGTAATTGCCAGAAATGAGTCTGCAGTGTGTGGCCACTTTCCCTCTCCACCATTTTAAACCCTCAATCTGCCCAGGTTGGGAAGAGGGTTTATCGTGGGTTGTATTGTGTTGCCCTCGGGGAGAGCCAATACCATTTTATTGATTCAGCACTTAAAGGCAACTGTAATCACATTAAAAAAATAATTGAATAACCTGCAGGGAGGGTCTGTAGGTAATCTGAGACCCTGGATGGCTTCGCAGGGCAGACGCTTTCATCATTCCTGTTGGGAGCCAGCTGTTGCGGATGAGTGTAACTCTAGAGCCAGGTTTATCCCTAAAGTTCTCCCCACTCTCATTCCATCCACGGCGCTCTTCCCCAGCCTGGCCTCCTGCTGTGACAGGTCTGTCAGCGGAGCTCGGAGATCATGCCACCCCTCTCAGACCTGACATGGCAGCCGGAGCCTGTCCCACGTTTTGATGGCAGCTCTGGAAGTTGTGATGAATGAACCCTTCCGTCAGGCTGAATGAAATCCATGCCGCTGGAGTTTGGGGCATTCCAAAATCAGTCTGAGTTTGTGAGCCTCTTCTTGCCTGCATTAAAGCAGTGGCATTTCTGCCAAGCATGAGTCAATTGCAAATGTGTTGCTAAACGGCGGCCGGAGCGGTCGTGTAAGGGGCAGAAGACCCCCCTGACTGGCACAGGGAGATGCCCTGGGTGCAATTCACAAACTGCGTCTTTTTCATCTGAGTTTTAACTCCACACATTTTTTTACCACCTCTCCCAAATGGAACAGGAACCAAACAGTTTTCGAGTTTGTTAAAATTCTGAACCCAGAGGGTCTGAACAGCTTTAAAATTATGCAAAATAAGTCACTCTGGCCCTGTGTGTCCAGCAAATGCCGTCGAGCACACTTCTGCTTGCTTCAGTGAGCACTTTTGGTGAGTGTTGTCACTCAGCAAACTGTTCTGTGAGATGCCTGATTGCAGGGTTAGAAAGACAGATTGATGTTCTCAGGAGGATCAATGGATACACCAGGTTTGCTGAGGACACCCAGCTTGCCTCTTTCACAGTACTAATGACAGCTCACCATTTTGCTACCACCACTGCTGTAAAAAGGACAATGCAATTCTGGGTGTCAGACCTGGAGGCATCTTGTCACAGAGGAAATTGGTAATGGTCCCTTCTCCCTATGGCTAAGCTGCAAGCACAACTGAACAACATGCTTGGGTCATAGCACCCCATCGTCAGAAACAGGGTGCCCATAAATATGAGGCAGTTCGTAGAAGGCCAACAAAAATTGGCAGATGTGGGAGGCTCCACTTGTTAGAAAAGACAGATGAATGTCAGGCTTAGCAAACAGGCAAGTAAGCTGGAAGAAACGGGGAGAGATACAACAGGCTGCAAACACTGGAGGGGGCAGACACCAAGGATGCGAAATTAGCGTGGCGCAGGGAGCTCCAAGTAGTCATAGGATAAAACGTACCAAGGAAAACATTCTGCAGAATATCAGGTTGAAAGTGTTCTGGTGGTGAGCTCCATGGGCTGCAGAACCTTCTCCCAAAGGGAAGTGGGCAAAGTCCCATGGCTTGGGATTTTTAGAACCACAAAGGACACAATAGTAGAACATACCCTATCATGCCCTAGTTACCAGAAGAAGCATTTGGGGCCTGATTCAAAGCTCATTTAAAATCAATTGAAAGACTCGTACTAACTACCATGGCTTTGGATCAGGCCCTGGATGATCTAATCATTCATTTCCCCCTCTGACTTCTGCTACATTAATTTGCCTTCCTATCGCTACACACAGCAGTGTCACAATGGATTGGAACAACCTCCCTGCACTCCACTCTTGTGCCACTAGAGAACTGGCCATGGGAAGCTAGCCCCAGAGCTCCGGCAATGGCTATAGTCCAATGGCAGTGCTATGAGAGTTTGGAAGAATTCAGTTCAGGTGTTTGTAAATCTCTTAATTCCCACGGAGCGTGGAAGGAAGGAAACAAAGGATGAATGAAGTCAACCCAATGCTGAGTAAAAGCAGATCTCTCTTACGATTAATCACAAAGTGAAAGCATGGTTGGTCAGATCTACAAGTCTGTAAAGACATGTCTATAGTTTCCCAAATCTCCTCTCCATGGTTCATGGTGATTGATCTGAGGTATTCAGATCTGCAGAACTCAGTGATTTTTTTCCCTCTTCTAACCTCTGCCTGGTTCTCGGCTGTGTCTCGTGTGGAAAAGACTCTTCTAGGGTGGCGATATTTTAAAAATAAACTTAATGAGATCTGAAATAATGGGACTGTGTCTATTCACTGCCTGTAGCACAAATGTGCATATCACAATCACCCGGTAGTTATCTTGTGCTCCAGGGCAGTTTGCTTTCATGCACTTACATTACATTTTGGCAGCGAGCAAAAAAAGAATGATTCTAGGCCTCAGAATTATTTGAGTGGAAGGTGCTGTGATATCACCAATCAGGCAATTCAGGGAAAGAATAAACATAAATGATCTAACTGGGAATCCAGTCCTGGCTTCCATCCAGACGTTCTTCCAGCTGAGCAGTAGTTACTGTTGATTTGACCTGCGGCGGAGGTGCTGTATAAGAAGTCCTGCCGAATAGCGCGGGAGTCGTCACTCTGCACATACTTTATGCACCGTTATGGGGACAGATCATCTTTTACAAAATAGTAACAAACTGTCTCTCTGAATGTGGGGCATTGGTTATAATTTCATATCCGGTGAATGGAAAGTGCTGTCTGGAAAGCCCACATTTGCACACACAGAGCCAGGTTTTGAACTCCTTACTCCCATCGCTGAGCAGTCACTCACACAAATAGCCACACTGAAGTCAGTGGAGTGACTTGTAACGGGGAGGAAGGGGATTACAATCTGCCCCCGAAGAGGCATAGCAGGGACAGTGTCAGTGCAAAGGGCCTCACGCTGCCAGGCCAGTGTTCCACCGGCCTGCGTACCCGAACAGACTCACCTAAGGCCGTGTCTGCACTCTGGGCACCACACGCTCCATGCATGCACGACTGGCCCCTCTCGCACAAGTATAAACAGCAATGTGATGGCCAGGCACTGCTCAGGCAGGTAGAGACATGCCAGGGCCTTGGGGGACATATCCCACCCGGTTCTCTGCACACCCAAGCAGTGCCTTCCTGTCTACACAGCTGCTCTTAGCAGAGCAGTGTCCTGCAACCTCCCTGCTGCCAGAGCCTTTTGCTGCCACGTGTAGCTACACACCACAGTGTGGACGCAGCCTGCTTTTCCCTGTGCTGTGTAGCTACACGTACCTCACACTCCGCTGCCAGGGTAGACAAGGCCTAAGGGAGATAAGTTTCCACGGTCCATTCAGTCACTGAACAGAAATAGACTGGTACCCCCACCCAAGGCCAGAAGGGTCTGACCTGCTGTATGACACAGGCCAGAGAACATCCTGAAAAAAACTCCTTCAAGAACCACAGTCTGGAAGAGCAATTGGAGACACTCCCTCACTGCAAGCCCCTCTTGGCCTGGGAAGCCATGGCTAGGGGCCCCTCCACACCCCTTCATATCTTGGGCCTCCCACACACACCTTCAGGCCAGAGTGTTGGCTTGTCACAGGCCGTATGGTGCTGGCTAAGGAACCAGTGCTCTCTCGCAGGATGCAGACAGGATACATTTTGCTCCCAAGTTCCATTACGGAGCTGAAGTTGCCTGGCTTTTTCCAGGAGAATTGTCTCCTGTGATGCCATGATGGAAACACCTGGCGAAGCAAAGGCCGGGGGGAGGAGGGAGGAAATGAAAGAAAGCCACCCAACCATTCTTAGTAGCTGAAAGTAAATAAAAACAACGGTTACTGTTGCCTATAAAAAGATCTGTGTAACTGCAACCGTGCCACTCCAGAGAGAAACGGGAACTTGTCATGGTGATAAAACAAAGCTGTGCTCTTTAGTATAAAAGGTGTTAGAGAACAGGTTACCGTCTGCTAATGAAATCTAAAAGACACAGAATGGAGAGTTTATACCTCTCCCCCCAGTGTAACGGTCTGGGTTTTTTAAAGTAATATCTGATGGGAAGTTTCATCTGCTCTCAAATGGAGAGTGAATAAGGTAGGGGGCTGGGGATCTGAGCTTTTGGAATGGTGCATATACAGTAGTTTTAAATTATGACTCTGCATCCTAAATAACTATTTAACATGCATTAGGGAGAACATGAATATTTTAATGGGCAAAAACAATAGATTGCAGGTTCCATCCCCTTAGCTCCTGGTATGCTGATTTCCATCAGATTCTTCACTGGGTTATTATAATTTCCAAATAGGGAGGAAGCCAAGTTATCAGCTCCCTGGGTGCTGCACTTGGAAAGCATGGGCTAGAACATTACAACAGGTTTCAGAGTAACAGCCGTGTTAGTCTGTATTCGCAAAAAGAAAAGGAGGACTTGTGACACCTTAGAGACTAACCAATTTATTTGAGCATGAGCTTTCGTGAGCTACAGCTCACTTCATCAGATGCATACCGTGGAAACTGCAGCAGACTTTATATATACACAGAGAATATGAAACAATACCTCCTCCCACCCCACTGTCCTGCTGGTAATAGCTTATCTAAAGTGATCATCAGGTGGGCCATTTCCAGCACAAATCCAGGTTTTCTCACCCTCCACCCCCCCACACAAATTCACTCTCCTGCTGGTGCTAGCCCATCCAAAGTGACAACTCTTTACATAATCAAGTCGGGCTATTTCCTGCATAAATCCAGGTTTTCTCACATCCCCCCCCCCCCCCCCCCCAAACTCACTCTCCTGCTGGTAATAGCTCATCTAAACTGACCACTCTCCAAGTTTAAATCCAAGTTAAACCAGAACATCGGGGGGGGGGGTAGGAAAAAACAAGAGGAAACAGGCTACCTTGCATAATGACTTAGCCACTCCCAGTCTCTATTTAAGCCTAAATTAATAGTATCCAATTTGCAAATGAATTCCAATTCAGCAGTTTCTCGCTGGAGTCTGGATTTGAAGTTTTTTTGTTTTAAGATAGCGACCTTCATGTCTGTGATTGCGTGACCAGAGAGATTGAAGTGTCCAGGACACTACAGTGCTAATAAACAATGGCCACATAAACACCACCCTATACCGGAAACCTACTGACCGCTATTCCTACCTGCATGCCTCCAGCTTTCACCCTGACCACACCACACGATCCATCGTCTACAGCCAAGCTCTGCGATACAACCGCATTTGCTCCAACCCCTCAGACAGAGACAAACACCTACAAGATCTCTGTCAAGCTTTCTTACAACTACAATACCCACCTGCAGAAGTAAAGAAACAGATTGATAGAGCCAGAAGAGTTCCCAGAAGTTACCTACTACAGGACAGGCCTAACAAAGAAAATAACAGAACGCCACTAGCGGTCACCTTCAGCCCCCAACTAAAACCCCTCCAACGCATTATTAAGGATCTACAACCTATCCTAAAGGATGACCCAACACTCTCACAAGTCTTGGGAGACAGGCCAGTCCTTGCCTACAGACAGCCCCGCAACCTGAAGCAAATACTCACCAACAACCACATACCACACAACAGAACCACTAACCCAGGAACTTATCCTTGCAACAAAGCCCGTTGCCAATTGTGCCCACATATCTATTCAGGGGACACCATCACAGGGCCTAATAACATCAGCCACACTATCAGAGGCTCGTTCACCTGCACATCCACCAATGTGATATATGCCATCATGTGCCAGCAATGCCCCTCTGCCATGTACATTGGTCAAACTGGACAGTCTCTACGTAAAAGAATAAATGGACACAAATCAGATGTCAAGAATTAGAACATTCATAAACCAGTCGGAGAACACTTCAATCTCTCTGGTCACGCAATCACAGACATGAAGGTCGCTATCTTAAAACAAAAAAACTTCAAATCCAGACTCCAGCGAGAAACTGCTGAATTGGAATTCATTTGCAAATTGGATACTATTAATTTAGGCTTAAATAGAGACTGGGAGTGGCTAAGTCATTATGCAAGGTAGCCTGTTTCCTCTTGTTTTTTCCTACCCCCCCCCCCCGATGTTCTGGTTTAACTTGGATTTAAACTTGGAGAGTGGTCAGTTTAGATGAGCTATTACCAGCAGGAGAGTGAGTTTGTGGGGGGGGGATGTGAGAAAACCTGGATTTATGCAGGAAATAGCCCGACTTGATTATGTAAAGAGTTGTCACTTTGGATGGGCTAGCACCAGCAGGAGAGTGAATTTGTGTGTGGGGGTGGAGGGTGAGAAAACCTGGATTTGTGCTGGAAATGGCCCACCTGATGATCACTTTAGATAAGCTATTACCAGCAGGACAGTGGGGTGGGAGGAGGTATTGTTTCATATTCTCTGTGTGTATATAAAGTCTGCTGCAGTTTCCACGGTATACATCTGATGAAGTGAGCTGTAGCTCACTAAAGCTCATGCTCAAATAAATTGGTTAGTCTCTATGGTGCCACAAGTCCTCCTTTTCTTTTTGCGAACATTACAACAGTTCTTATGAAGGGAATATTCCTCTTTCCAGAGGAACCAGAAGTTCAGGTCAGTTCCAGGGATGGGCCTTCGCGGTTCAACACTGCGCTCACCACTCAGGCTCGGGGGCTTGGGTTTGAAACCTTTGAAGAGCACAAATTAAATGAGTTCGGTGGGTCTCATGCTAGTCACAAAACCACCTTGTGGGTTGTGCAATACGAGGAAGCACAATGCAACCGGCAGTCTCTGCTTAAGGGAAGCCCAGGGCTGGGACAATGTGACATATGGAGAGCTGTGCATTCCTGGCAGCAGGTTGAGCGCAGGGAGAGGCCCGTGTCCCTGACTCAGCGGCAGGGATGAGAAAGATGGAACGACATCTCATCCCCGCTCCCCCTCACTCTGAGGCAAGCAGGCCGGAGCAAGTGGAACACGCACCAGCAGGCAGGCGGCCCTGTCTGTCCAGGACGGGGAGGGAGAGCTCAGTGGTTTGAGCATTGGCCTGCTAAACCCAGGGTTGTGAGTTCATTCCTTGAGGGGGCCATTTAGGCATCTGGGGCAAAAATTGGGGATTGGTTCTGCTTTGAGCCAGGGGTTGGACTAGATGACCTCCTGAAGTCCCTTCCAACCCTGATCTTCTATGATTCTGTGAACCAAGGCGGGGTCACTGGGCACTTGCGGATCAGAGTAGGAATGAGGCATTTCTGATTCAGGGCCCCTCACTGTCGGCCACGTATCAGCAACTGACCACGAGAATATTACTGGGGAACAACTGGTGCTTGTGCAGGTTGCTCTGAGGATGGACGAGAAAGTGCCCAGAGACCAACCCCTTGCTGTGTCCCCGGAGGAGCTACATCAGTGACCGTGCCAGCTTCCTCATGGTGTGCCCTCAGGAGGGGTCATTCTCCAGGGATAATTAAACACTGGCCTCTCTGCTAACAAGGGAGGTGGCTGAGTCCCCACTGGGCAGGGGCCAATACTCCTGCCTGCTGCTCCTCGGCTGTTTTCATCCACCCAGCTTGAGCTGGTGCTGAGCTGGGGGACTACAGGCCATTGATACTTTATAGCATCCAGGGATTTCTTTCCAAGTTTGACGGTGACGTAGAAACCAGCCTGGTCCTGTGGGTCGGGCACTGAACTAGGAGCCAGGAGCCCTAGGTTCTAATCCCAGGTCTGACCTGCTGTAGGTCCTTGAGCCTACTCAGTGCAGAAACTGCCTCTCCCGCCGTGTTCATACAGCACCCAGCCCAATGAGGCTGGGTCTCCGGGGGATACTGGAACACAAAGAATTAATACAATAGGAACCCACTGTATGAGCAAAAACTGGAAATATTAGTGTTGCCCAAACTCTGTTAAATGACCTGAGAAGCCATTTCTTTCCCTTGCCCCAGTGCATTATTTGTCAAGGCAAAGTTTCTTCCAGGTGATTTTGCCACAAAAGAAGAAAGATGGACCTGGCCTTGATGCTGAGAGAGGCAAACCTGATCATGGCAATTAAACAGGCACACACGCTGGAAAAGCAGTGGGCTTCCCTGTGAGAAGGGGTTAAATTGCCATGGAAACAACCATGCATTATTTACATGGCCTAATGAATAAAACATTTAAGTAGTAGGCTAATAAATTTCAGAACACAAAGCAAAGTAAGCTATGATTTAAATATATGCCTCTGATGAATATAACTTGAGTTATAGTGCTGAAGCAGTGGGAGACCAGTTCAGTTTTACACCCTCATCTCCCTAACATGAAGGTATAGCTTCTTTTTTAATAAATGTATTTTCCAACGAGCACACAAAATGGCATGAAATTCTCTCCTGTCAGGCATCCCGAAGCCTTTTCTAATAGCTTTTCTTGTGAATTTCTGTTGAGATAGGAACGCTTTTGTATTTTTTCCTGCACATTATGCCAGATTTCAGAGCAGGATAACATTAGTAATCAATTTGTTATCCTGTTAGCAGAACATATGTTGGAAGGTTCCAGACAGACCCAAGCTGAAAGATGTGTTGTTTACTGGGTGTTGTGTGTACGTGTGATCCATGTGGCTGAACGTGAAGAATTCCTGTGCTTTCCGTATGCAGTATTATTGCTGTGTTCTGGCTCCATAACGAACAGAATTTGGGGACTGGTTGTTATCAGATCAATTCACAGGAGCTTATGTCAATGACATCTTTATTTGCAGTGGATGTGAAGTGGATTTTCTGGGTTTGGGATTTTTGTTTGTTTGTTTGCTTTGCATGCACAGTATAATCGTTTGTGAAAAATCCTGCAGTGAGATCCTGGCCCTACCAAATCAATGGCAGTTTGTCACTGATGTCAATGGAACCAGGATTTCACCTGGGGCCCTGCTCTGCATTCTGATGGAATGTGGTCTGTGTCAGGTACACCGTTCTGACCGTCAGGCCAGTCTGGTGGCACTCTGCTTGCCAGGAGCTCTGCACTCATCTCTTGGAGCCGAGGGTTTTTGTTGTTTTCAGGGGAACTAATGGGACAATCCAGTCCAAGCCCCCTTGGTGGGAAGGCCGAGTGCTGTGGTGTGCGTTGCACAGTGTGGGGATAGTGGAGTGGGTTCCTGGGCTCCAATGGCATGTGAAGGGTACCCCAACACTGCCCTGAGCCCCTCTCTCCTCTGCTGCTCTCAGCTTAGCTGTTTCCCAGATCGGAGGGTTTGCATATTATAGCAAATCACTCTGCACATTAAAGGGGCTGAACTGAGCCAGCTTTGCTGGAGTTGGAAACCAGAATTCTGAAACTCCTGATCCTGAGCTAGCCCACACTGGCTTGGGTGTGAACCACTGGCTTCTGATGAATGGCCCCTGCTGTCTGCGCACACTTCAGATGTGGCTCTACATAACCAGAAAAATCCTCCAGCACAGCCTGCACCTGTGCTCCTAGAGCTCCGAGGCCAGCCCTAGGATAGGAGCTGGCCAACGCCATGAAACATACTAAATAGCTAGGAAACAAATGATGAACTATTTCTATTTTTGCGGCACACACAGGCTATAAACTCGGTGCAAGTCTGTTACAGTGCAGCCCAACTTCCGGGTTACACGGAACCACTCACAGTCCTGCTGCTTCACTCCACTTGTGAGCAATACCCAGCACAGGCTTCCCCGGTTGGCCTGGGGATTAAGGTTGAGGCACTGTGCTGATGGGGGCCTGCCCCCACCCTCAAGCAGGCTGGCCACTTTAATATCCACACCACTCCCTTCCCACGGACAGGTGGAAATCTGCAGTGGCTGTTTTCAGAAATCTGAGATCTATCAATCCAGGTAGCAGCTTCCTGGCCACAGAGATAGATGGAACAACAGCTGGTGCGTCTGAAAGAGACCAAGACAGTGAAAGAGCTGAGCCCACATCCTGAGCCCACACAGGTCACTTGTCAATGGCCAACTTGAAAGCAGGGTGTTCAGTGGCCCTCCAATGCTCAGTGACCCTGGAACTCTTCCTGGGGCATTTACTTCAGCGCTCATGTGGCCTTCCAGATACACCTGGGCCACTCACCTTAGCAACGTGGCATTAGACATTCCTTCTCACTTTACCTTCAACATGAAAAGAACCTGGGTTTTATGCTATCAGCTTCATTCTGGCCAGTTAATTAACTCCTCTAATATGGCTATCAGCAATCTCGCCTCCTCTGCCATCCTTGTAGCGATCATTAAGTCATCCATTTAAGCCATCGCTGGGGGCTGCCTTTTCTTACCAGGCTCTCTCTACCATGCTCCCAGCCACACTGATTGATTCCTCCTGCAGCTACAGGCACTGGTAACGCACAGTACAATACTGTTCTCAGACCCTTTTCTAAGCTTTAGCTTTTCTAGTCTACTGCTGTGGAACTAGCAGCCCGTAGTGCAGCCCTGGTGCAGCAAGTCTCCCCACAGAGGAACGGTTTCTAGACCTAACTAGCTAGCACGTAACCAGTTATCCCCAGCAGTAGTCAGTGGCTTTGCAGTTCTAATGCTCCCTAGCTGTTCTTGCTGGGACTGGTACTCAGGCAGGTCAGGGATTCCGGCCACATCCAGCTTTTTGGCTCTGGAAAGACAAAGCGGATTGAATGCCAGAAAAAAAAAGTGGTCTATAAGTGCTTGCCAGGGTTCTGAAGCGGCATTTGTGGCTATTTCTGCTCAGATTATCAGGGTGCACGCCCCCCCCCCCCCAGACACGGGGTCTGCTCGAATGCCAAAATATTTACCGAAAGTACATTTTGAACTATATATTTCATTACAAACATTGCAACTCTTGGTGCAGACAGTTATTCACTGGAGAAGTCCTGGAGTTTAACAAATGGGTAAAATTGCAGGAGTGCGTGATCTGTGTATGGACAATTTGAAAAACTGGGTCGGTGGGAGGATGAATTTCCTGGACAAAATGATTCGTTGTGAGTCATCCACTCAGCAGGAATCAAGATCATGGAGAACATTTTCAGAAAGCCCCGGAATGAGCCTGAATGCCCCTGACCTGCAGTGGGCACAGATTGGTAAAATGGCGAGGGAGTGAGAGAGCAGGACCGTTTCATTCTGGGTCACCTCAAATTTCAAACACTGGAAAACAATTTGTTCGTACCAAAGAGCTTCAGAAATGTTACAGGCCAAACAAGTTACAGGACCTAACAAGTGCAGAAACCAAGAGGGAGGACCAGGCTCTCAATGACTCGTGTGACAGTCCAGGGCTCAGCTTCCTTCCACACAGCTCAGCCCTGTTTCTGAATTGCCTTGTACAAATATTTGCACATGGCTGTTTAAACAGGGCACACAGGGTACATGGTGCAGCACTGATGGGCAAGTCTCAAGCAACTGGGAGAAGACTCTGTGCTTCTAATACTTTGCCTCCCCCTTTGGTATGGGGCACTGGGCCAGAGGCGTGCAAGGACAGGTCAACTCATTAGATTGCCAGCACTTCCTGCTTTTAGCCAGTGTGGATGTGTTATGAACATAGCCTGAGTTGTGAGGTTGTGTTAATTCACCTGCTCAACTCCCATGCAAGCCCAGAAAAATGAACACAATAGAGGTCCCCTTTGGTGGCCCCCATGAGGTGGCCTGGGGCCATTGGCTCCATGAGCTGTTATGTTTGTAGCACCAAGGTGCATTCCTTCAAATGGAGGGTCCCGTGCCTCAGACTGCCCCGACAGCCTACCAGAAGCCAGCACCGTGCGCCCCTGTACAGCAGGCTGGGGTTTCAAGGGCCTGGCGCCTTCTCTCCCAAAGCCTCTACTGGAATTGGGCTTGCAGGGGGCAGAGGCCACTTTTCTGGGGTGAAGCAGGCTTGCCCTGCTGCATTGTTTGGAACGCGGGGGAAGCAAGTATCTCTCCACGCCCTGCCTTGGGTGAGGCCTCCATGAGACACCTGCTCTAGGACCATATGCAAATTCACTTTTATCTTGCCCCAAACACACTGCTGTGAAGCCAGCCTAGCACATGGGTCCCATTGTGCATTGATCCACATGGGTCCAAGGCAGCATGGTGACCCTGGGCCAGGTGGTGGTGGATTCTTGCCTGGCTCACATGATGGTCTCATACCCCCAGGAAACAACCCTGCCCAGAGTCAAAACATACCACCCAGCCCCATCTGCTCTGGAGGATTTAAAATTGGAGAGCTACCAGTGGCCAAGCCTGCACTTTCTCCCCTCCCTTTCCATTAATACCACCACAAATTAAATGACACTAATGCAAATGTTCAGAGCTGAGTGTGGAATGTTGCTGACTGCATAATGGCCGTCATATCTGCCTGCATCCTGTCACTCTACTCCAGGTAATTAATTACCCTGTAAAGTGCTTTGAGATACAGTGTATGAAAAATGTTACATAAAAAAGCCGATACAATAGAGCTGTTGGTATTTAAAGTGGCAAAACCAAAGATAGGAAGACTGGTGACAAAACATTTTTAGCCACTACTTAAATTAGAAAGGTCCATCAGTGAAAATTCAAGTAATTCATTACCCCTTACTACTGACGCATTATATTTAAGGTACATACATACACAGGCCAGAATAATAATTTCCATATGAACTAGTTATTTATAACTACTGACAGGGGGAATTATGTGAAATAAACATAATTTATAGTTGTTCCAGGAAAAGCCATCAAAATGAAAACTAATAAGGATTTCTTTCAGCTAAAAAGGTGTCAATTTGCTAGAAACCAATGGGCGATGTTAATGCATCTGACAGAATTATTAATATATTTTCAAACAATGTAATTGTTTATAAGCAGTCCTCCTTGCTCGGGCAGGGACCGATGAGGTGATTCAATGATAGAAAATGCTGAGGGCTTGATTTATTTGGTGGTATGTTTTTTCTTCCAATCAGGAATTCTTCTTTTTAAAACAAAAACAAACAAAACAAGCACACAAACATTTTAAAGAGAACTTGATACCAGGTAAGAATAGATAGTAAGTCAAGCTGCTCCCCATTTTCCAGTTCTGGACCAACTCAGCTCTGCTGATGCTCTTCATTCCCCCCCACCCTGCAGCACTTGGTATTCTCATCCCAAGAAGAGATTTCCAGCTGTGCTGAGTGGTTCTGTGTTATAGGTTAGCATCCAGCATGGTTGAAGACAAAAACTCTTGGAGCCCAAGTAGGAGGTAATCTTAAGTCTTAAGCTGAAGGCCAGTGCATTGCCTCTAAGGCCCCTGGATGGGATAATACTTTTTAATTTGGAATTTTACACTACATGCTGAATTGCCATTGCATGTCACAGCTGGTCATTGCTAGATTTTAACAGTTACAGTATTGCATGGTTTGCATTCAGATTCTGTATCACAATTACCAGTTTTGTATCTGAATTGATGGAATTGTCCCTTTGTTAAATTCCCTTTTTTATTGACACACGTTTTATTTTCTGCAGGAATTATGCTTTCCGCATAATAATTTGCATTGTACAGCATGTAAACAAATACCGGGACCAGTCCCCACAGAGGATGCACCAACATACTGCACACTTACAAGCTGTGCAAAAGACATAAGGAAATTAGTGGCAGCAGAAAGGGCACTGGAAAGAGATCTGTGTGGGAATGGAGAACATTTAGAACAGTCATCACAGCAGTAACTGCAGAAGGTTAGAATGACTCATTTTCCTTTCTTCTTGACTGTTCACCAAATTGCTGTAGCTTTCCAGTGACACAGAGCGTCTGAGCCAGTGTTTACTAATGGAACTTTAAGGGCTTCCCAAAGCCTTTCCTTTGCTCTTTCAGCAATTCCAGAGATCGCTCACCTGCGTTTCACAGCACTTTGTATCACGCAGCTTGAGAGAGCTGCTCCTAGGGCTAGAGAGAGGCAGGCAAGGCAGGAGCCCTCACAACAACATGGTGGGGGTAACGTTGTTGTCAGACAGTCACTTGTATATAATCGTAGGGTTTGCTGAACTAGCTCAGCTGAGCTACTCAAAGTGAGCAAACAGAGGACTTGGACCTGCTGGGGCCTAAGCTGGGTTTCGTACTTTTTTCTGCAACCCGCAAAGGCATTCACAGGCACATAAAGCAAAGTGCAAGGAGGCAGCCCCCTACTCTGCTCCAAAGGGAGGGGTGACCTCTCTCTCAGAAGGGAGACAAGCATATCACCCTGAACTTAGGTCACAGCAGGTAACGGGAGAAACTATTTTTGCCCACTTGGTTTCCAGCTCTCCTTGTAACTTGAACATCTGCTCACATGTGTTTTCCCTATGTGGAATCCTAAACAAAAATGTCTGGACTATTAAAGCACATCAGTTTGCCTTTAATAGTCCAGTTGCCGTGGTTCCTCTCTCGAAGCTTTGCGCTATCGGTTTCCCTGCAGAGTTTCGTATTCCAGCCTTAGTTTCTTTCTTTCTTTCTAAGCACAGTCTGAAGGACATTTTGCATCTGAGAGAATTTTATTGTAAGGGAACTTTGAATCCACAGAATATCAGTGTCAGTCCCCAGGGAAACCATCGTTGTAGATGGGTTTGATTTTGCTCTGCTTGTTACTGTCCAGTACAATGGTATGAACACATTGTGAGCTTGCTGGCTGCTCTCTTGTGGTCCCATTAGCTTCTTCTTGCTAGTGCTACTTTCATTAAGAGTCTGATGTGATGAACCATCTGATGATGTATTCATTGCAACTCAAGGGCCTGATCCTGCTCGGATTGGCTTCGGTCTCAGCACAGTCAACCCCTGAGTGTCTGATAAAATCCCATCCTGTGGCAGGAAGCATATTGTGCTGTCCATGGAAGGTCTGAGCATTCGCTGGGTGGGAGAGAAGGCCTATCCCTTTTGTTAACCACACCAGGAATATCTAATTCATACTGGGCATGCTCAGAGGCCAAGTTGGTATTAGCAGAGTCACATATCACATTAGCTCTCCACTTGAGTGCCTGGCTCTCCCGTCTCTGATTCATTCAGGTCTTTTAGACCGTTCTGGTCCAGCCATTTCAGGGATTGCTTAGACTATAGTGCAAGGTCACTGGCTGCTCTTCTACATCCTCTCTGGAGTCCAGGGAGCATGGTCTGAAAACACGAGAACATGTTCTCTGTCTGAGCATGATTCCAAGGCTAGCGTTCCAGTAGAAAGTGACATCAGCCCACTTGCAGCCCAGCTTTTGTGTGCAGGGCTTCTGTCCTTCTGAATCAAATGATGGCAAACCGCTGAGGGACGTGATTGCTGCCTCTTGACAATCTGCTCTGAAAAATTACAGCCAGCCCTAGTGACGGAGGTGCTTCCCTTACAAAGGATTATTTACCGGCACGACTGAAACCCAGCTCTCTCCTCCGTTGGTGATGCTCACGTTCTGCCTTTGGAACCTTTAGCTGATGTCAACAGTGTGTTCCCTTGGGAATGGGCTGAATATGAGAAGATGGAGCCTCCTTATCCACCATTGATAGATCACAAATTAGGGCTAAAATATTAATGAATTTTCTTGTGGTTTGGTCTTTGTCACCTGATGCTGTTATTCAAGGTATCCCCTCGGATCACCATGTGAGCAGCTCGCTTGGCTTATTTGATACTGCTCTCAGGCGGTTCAAATCTTATTTATCAAATAGACAGCATTTTGTTTCGATGGGTGATTTTTCATCTTCCATTAGTGGAGTTGTTTCCAAGGTTCCCCAGGGCTCTATATTGGGCCCGTTGTTATTTTGTGTTTATATGCTGCCACTGGGTTATATTATTCATCAGCATGGAGTAGCTTTCCATTTCTATGCAGATGATTCTCAAATTTATTTGTCTGCTAAACCTAATGCTGTCTCAGCTGTCTCTGTGCTATCAGCCTGTCTCTCTGACACCAAAAGACAGATGTGGCAAAACTTTTCGCAGTTAAATTCAGACAGGAAAGGTAAGGCATGCTTGGATATTGGCGCTTTATTTCAACAGCTAAGACTTGCAATGTGATGGCCAGGAGGCTTTCATCCCAGTGGCCCCCCCAGCACCCTCCTGTTTTTACCATGTAGTTCCCTATTTGATTTATGGTTGTGCACAGTGTTTGACACCGACTTCTGTCTGAAATGTAATTTGTAGCAGCCATCAAAGTTGATGTTCTGATGCATATTAAGGTGCTAGGATTTTGGAACAATCTCCCCAGCCTGTGTTTATTGTTGTCCTGTGATCTGTGATGTCTGATTGAGTTGGTAAGCTTCACATGAAGGGGACTTGTCCATTTTATCGGCCTATTAGGTGCCATGCACACCAGTGGTACCACAGAATAATAATTAACAACAGTTAACTATAATGACAGTTTTGTAATATGTAGATTTTTAAAAATTAAAGAGAAATTTTGTAAATCTGTCCACTGGAGGGCACATTCTGGCACCCTGGCTCCAGGCTGGCAGGAGGGATTTTCACCAAACTGCAGACAGTGTTTGCCTGCATAAACATTCTCTCCGTGAGGACCTAAGCTCAGATCAGGCTGCTTTCTTTCTCTAGGAAACCTGCTAAACCATGTAAGCTTACTGCTTTGAACAGGGTTTTCACACTGCTTATCATGGAGGGAATAACTAAAATGCAAAGTGACTTCTCCTAGCACAGAGAGTGTCCTGGACAGCCTCTTGGACAATGGGACAGGCCTGGGTCTACAGGGTCTGTGCCAATTAATTATATGCAGGAATGTTTGCGAATTCCTCTGACCAGACAGCTCCGACCTAGGGCCCAGCCAGCCCAACATGATGTGGCTGGCAATGGTCAGCTTCAGAGGTAGGTGCAAGAAATCCCACCGTGGCAAATTACAGAACCACTAGCCCACAGGGGGAGTTTCTTTCTAACTCCCAACAGTTAAAGGTTGATTTATGCCCTGAAGCAAGAGAGCTCATTTGCCTTTTATCACTGTGTCTAATGGAACTGTGGATCTTCTCATTATCCATAGAAACATTGAATCCTTTTTTGATCACAGAATGAAAATATTTTAGGGTGGGGCCAGGATTAGTGCATAAAGTTTAGGTGATTTATTCAGGCCATAGCGGGGAAAACGGGGCCTACAATTTCAAGGGTGACTGTGATGTTATGTGCCAGTCTGGGATGCTTCAAAAGGGGCTTTGTGGTGAGACAGTGCTGAGTACCCACCCCCTGAAAAAACAGCCCCTTAGGAGCCTCACCCTGGATACCCAGCAGTCGTGTGCTACTTTTGAAAACATGGGTCCGTGGGACTTAAGGGACCAATGACACAAGTATTGGGCAGCAAGGTCGCAAACCAGATGTTCACACAAGATGTTCACCCTAGCTGAACAAATTTGTAAAAATCAGGGTCTGCTCAGAGGAGATTCACAAACTGGAGCAAGGACCTTAAATAACCAAATGAGCAAAGAATGGAAACCCTGTTGTTCAAGTCTAGTCGGGACTGAGGGACGTTCACAAATGGCGTTAGGCAGAAAACGGGTTTCTCACCTCTTAAGAATGTGAGAGTTTGAATTTTTCCCCCATCTTGAATTGGGACAAAAAGTCAAAAATGTGTGTGTCAGGGCCCTGGAAGATTGTGTAGACAATTTCAAATGTTTCAACATTTTAGATTCATATTTTTTACTAAAATTTAACAGATTTGTGATGAAAAAAGTTAGGAACTTTTTCATTTTGAAAATGTGAAAATGGGGCCTTGGGACAACTTCCAATCTTTTTTCCTTTTTTTTTTTCAAAACAGGAAATTCATCAAAACAGACCCTTGCATGCAAACATTCTCAGCTTTAACAAGCCCTTTCAGCATTACCAAAAAGTTTAGTCAAAAAATTCCAACCAGCTTTATTCACAAACCCTGCTGAGATTAAAAAATGCATTAGCAGCTGTGCCCCATAGCCAGCCCCACATGGCACCCGCGCTTGTTAACTGGATAAATAATGCGAGCTAATTGCTAGAGAAGGTGAGACAGCCTGAACCTGTGCTGGCTCCAAATCAAACCTTTTAGGAACTTCACAGAACGTCAGCTCCCTTTGTGTCTCCCACCTCTGAGAGCCAGAAACGTGCAGCCCGTGTGCTTTACATCGAATGGGACAAGGCTTGAAGTCCTTGGTTCCCAGGAGTTTTACCTGAGCAAGGAGTGAATGAAAACTGAGTTAGGGCTTCAGGGTTTAGCCAGAACACATATGTGGTAGGAAATGAGAAACAGTGTTTGGACCAGTACAGTGGTTCCTGCTGGGGCCTGTGTGAATTCTTGCTCCCTGAACTGAGAACAGTAATGGGGTGTGGGGGGGGGGGTGTCCTGCACATCCAGCCTTTGAGGTGGGAGAGAATTTCTCTTATCCCTGGTGCTGTGCTGATCTAGGAGTGGCAAGGTCTTGCAGCAAATCTCCAGTTCTGCAGATTAGCTGGGAGATTGCTGTGATGTGAGGTGTAAGGGCCTGATCCAGAAGCCACTGAAGTCCATGAGAGATTTACCATTGGCTTTTGGGTCATGCTCCATGTGGGGGGACTCTTTGGAGACAACCCCCCGGAAATATAACATGATTAGTCAGTGTCAACCACCCCCATTTATTTAAGTGATGGCACTTACTGCCACAGCCTGTACCCAGAGTTCAGTTCTCCCTGCATTCATTTTCATCTCTGATCTTCCCCTGCATTTCATTCAGCTGAGCCTTCCCCCATTCTTAAGCAGTATTTCCAAAATAGCCAATTTGTTTCTATAAGGATGAACCAACTAGTTCTTGAAAAGACATCAAATAAATCCACTTCATACATTATTTGTTAACTTCATCAAATAAAGTACAATTTTATGGCTTAAATGTCAATCTCCACAGCTCATTGAGTTCTTTAAAATAGCGGAGAGACTTGCCTGTTTATAGAAGCAAAAATTAGGCAGGCAGCTTTCAGCCAGTGCAGGAAACCCTTTGATTCTCACACTACAAAGAGTCATACAATATATTCAATGTGGAAAGTGTGCACATTTGACAAAGACAATTTGATTTGTCCCTGGCTTTTAAAATATTCATACTCCTTTGATGGACTATAGTTTTATAAATATGGATTATCGCTAACTGGCACAGGCAGCCCGTTGCCAGCAGAGTTCCAGGAGGCTTGTTCAGAATGAAGGCGTCCAATAAAAAAAATCATTATCTCTGTCTAAAAACCCTAATCAGTAACGTTTGGTTCATTTGCGGCTCAGAGGTCGGTAACTCACTTTAACTGCTTATATGTTTGTGTCATTTGGGAGAAAAAGGATTTCATGGTTTCACTCCTGGCGTCTGGAAATTGCTTCCAGAAGCTGGGAAGTGGGTAACCACGGCAGGAGGGAAAGAGAAGTGCTGGAGTGCGGAGTCGGAAACTGGAACACTGACACCTCAAGATATTTAACATCAGACACAAAACAAATGTGCGTTTGGAGAGACAGGCACACCCACCAAGCAGCCAGGATTGGCCAGCTGTAATGAAGTGCGCCAGGTCTCAGGCACAAGGGCCCATCTTGGGGGAGGTGAATATCCAGTCTGATTTCTGTGAAATGCCTGACAGCCACCCAGACACTGCTGAAACCATCTCTCTCTTCTCATGCTTTATACTCGGACGTACATGGGGCAATGATCTTGTAAGTAGCTTGCGCACACCACCCGCATTTATTTCAGTTTACGTTTCCTGAGCAGGAAATGCTGGGTGTATGACCGTATAATAAAATTACACAGACATTATGCAAAGCTGTAATGAAATCAAAGGTATATAGTTAACGCATAGCTTTTCTGAGATGGCAGAGAAGCCCGGGCTATTTTTTATTTCATGTTTTATATTTAAACGACGCTATAGTGTTTGTGGAGAAGCTGAATTCATCATGCCTCAGATATCCCAGCACAACTGACTAGTCAATGCCCTATTCATGAGGGCCAGCGCTCCTCCAAGAGTGCCTATATCACTGCAGACAAGGAAGCTACTGAAGAGAACAAGCAACAAAACTTAATTGATAATTAGAGCAGCTGCATGTGTCAGAAAATTAAATCAGCTTTTCAAGTTAAGAGGAAATGAAGGGGAATGATCCAAAATCCATCGAAGTCAATGGAAAGACTCCCAGGTTTTCAGTGGGCTTTGGACCAGGCTTTAGATCTTTCTCTCTCTCCCTCTCGGTATATTGTGTGTGCATGTATACACACCCACGAGATATTTATATGTATTTGTTTCAGAGTAACAGCCGTGTTAGTCTGTATTCGCAAAAAGAAAAGGAGGACTTGTGGCACCTTAGAGACTAACCAATTTATTTGCGAAGTGAGCTGTAGCTCACGAAAGCTCATGCTCAAATAAATTGGTTAGTCTCTAAGGTGCCACAAGTACTCCTTTTCCTTATATGTATTTGTGTGTTCTGCAAAAACAATTGTATAAACCAAACAGTATCTCTTACTGGTCTAACCCCCATTCTATGGTATGAGTTAGAGAAGAGGTGCTTTGAGTTCCTAGCTGCAATTCAACATGCAAAGTAGCTTCAGTCTTCAGCCCAAAAGTTTATTTAAGTTAAGAAAACACATCCCCAGATTAAAAGGAGTATTGCACACTGTCAATTTTCAGATATTGCCATCAGGAAAAAAAAATTACATTTCAGGCTGACGAGTGACTAATCAAGGCAAGTGAAACGGTGCTGCAATAAATTACTCCACAGCGAAATAAACCACACAAACAGACCGATGATAATAAATGTAAATTATTTCTCTGAAGAAATTTTCTTGGTATATGAGTAATACGAACCATCAGGAAGGAGTCTTCCTTAACATTAATTACAGAAAATGACAAGTGAGCTGATGACTGCAAAGGCTCATTATCTGAGAACATATTCACAACTTTGCAATTTGCGCGAGATGTACTCGGGCTAAATTAATCTCCCTTCTTTGCATGAGCCTCTTCTAATTTTCATGTTATTAACAGGTTTGCAGTATCACTCAGTGCTTGTCACTCTAATCAGGTTTCGGCATGTTCGCAAAAGCGAAGTGTCATTTATAAGGATAAGCCCTCATAATGGCGCTCTCTTTCATGTGGAGAATTCTACAAGGTTGCTTTTAATAAGGTCCTTTAATCATCTCCCTTTGCTCAACTTTTGGCCCCTCTGTTTTTTTATGAAGAGTCATGAAAAGACTTTGAAGTTCATCAAGGATGAAAAATTTGTGACATTGTTGCAGGAAAAAGTAAAAGGGAAAGAAATATGGACGATGGGGTGAATGGTTGGATGGAAGAAAAGCAGGACACAGGTGAACTTGGTTTCAGTGCATCCCGGCTGGCAGAACTACAGGTCTAAAAAACGCCCTCTCACAGCCCTATTCTGGCAAACATACATAAATACAACATTTCCCCATTTTAATGGTCACATGACTTCCCTCTTTCCCAACGTAGCTAAATACCTAGCTGCAGGAGATGCCTGTACAAGCTTCTCTACCGACTGACCCAACTGTTCCTCCCAGCAGTTTGAATGCGATCCAGAATTCATCTTTACTTCCAGCTCTTCCGCCTCTTCTTCTTTTGCATGGCAACTTCCAGCTCTAAAGTGATGCAAACATTGGCATGGGTAAGCAGCTACGTGCCTTCCACCTGAGGGTGGCTGCTCTTCACTGGTAGGTGAAATATCTTCTGTAGAAGCGGCATGTGAAAGTGTGTGTTTGCCTCCTCCCCTTCTGGCCAGATTCACTCAGTGATATCACAATCCATCATTTGTGACATCACAATCTATTACCATGGTAACAACTGATGCCACAAACCCTGCAATGTGACATCACGGAATGAATCAGGTGGGAGGAGGCAGCTAACAAGAAAGGAAGGGTCTTTGGTTAGCAAATCAATATCTCTGTCAGTAGCAGGGATCGGACAACAGGCGAATGGAATGTGCACTTCACTCTAGAGGACAGCTTTAATCACATATGACATTTCTCTAAGCTCGTGGTATGGCTGGGCTTCTTTGAGGTTAACCTTATTCTTCTTCTTTGATTTGATAACCCTGGACTGATGTTTATGCTGGAGCTATTGAACACAATGGAAGGAGGGGGAGAACTTTATTAAATTTTTGAAATTCATTTACACGGGGCTAGCATAATGAATTGCCAGATCTTGTGTGAACGTTGTCCCCGGAAGCAACAATAATTTAGGTGGACATAAACCAATATGGAGATTAAAAATGTTTAAGCCATGTGTCGTAAAATATATAAAAACATAGGGCAGAATTAACATATCAAAGTTTAGCATTATAAGTAATGACGGGTCAGATATAAGGTTATGTCTGCAAAATTGCATTTCAATATAATAAATCCATTCAAACTCTGTCCAGAGACACAAATTAAATCTATAGATGAGGCAACCGCAATCCATGGAATGTTATGATGGAATATTCAAGTGACAACAGTGCACTAAAAGCGGAGAATGAGTATATTTAAAATGTGCAGGTGTTGAGTGTTTGTGTACAGATGATATACGCACTCAGATGGTACACAAATGCATATGCACAACCTTGTTTTGACATAAAGCCCTCACAGTGATGAATTTCTGACTGAAGAGTGGATAGTGCAGCAGATCTGTTACGCACCACTTGTCCTATAACACAAGCCATTAATAATAATCATGCTATCCATGAACAGGGCCTTTCGTCTAACGATCTCAAAGCATCGATCACCTCCCATATCCTAGGAGAATGCCATCACTGGGAAGGTGATCCACTTGAGCACTCTTCACTGAGTAGGATACAGTTGGGATCAAAAGCTCCTTCCAGGTCACCATTCCCACTAGGAGACTGTGGGACTGTGGATGGAAGATCCCATGATGGGAACAACATGGAGTTGCCTCCCATTTATTCCACTGGGGTGGGGTCTGTAGAAGACGGGACTTGCCCCAAACCTTGCAGATCTCAGGGCCCCTGCACCTCTTAGTCTCCTAGGTGTGTGGATTGCCCCATTCTCATCTCCTAGAACCTAGACCCTGCAGAGAAATCTTGGCTGGGCCTCAGGACAGGGAACATGGCACAGCAGAGGTGGCTAAGCTCCCTAATATCAGGCTGGAGCAGACCCATGGAGAGAAGAAACAATCAGGACATCGGCTTTTAGCCCCCCCTCAGACCATTGCCTGGCAGCCACGGGCATCAGTGAAGCCTTCTGGGATTTTCCTGTACAATTTTGTTTTAGACCTTTCTAAGGCTGCAGAAATGCTAGAGGTGTCAACAGCAAACAGGGTCCACACCCCCGTCACCAGGACCCAAGAGTCTGGTCTGCAAGGTCAGACCGTCAATAGGAGAAATTAGTTATTAGTTGCTAATAGCAACATCTAATTTAGGAGGAGGGAGGAGTTAAATTTTATATTAGGCATACATACATGAAAGAACATGCAAGCATACATCCATGTCTGTGAGCCTGCGGGTTCTAACCCAGGCCTGCAGAGAAGACCGTTCAGGGAGCTCTCCTGTCAACTGTAAAGCACATGCAGATCTCTCTCTGGCAACTGGCAGGTGTGTAGGACGAGCATTAGTATGGGTTTGCTGATGAAGAAGATATCAAACCATGGCCTATCACCCTATCGGGTGCAGGTCCCCCCACTCTGTGCACCCTTCTCTGATGCACAAAGGCCCCAGGCTATAGAAATGATCCATCTAGAGCTAGAAGACACGTGCCACGACAACAGTAGGGAGCAGCCATCAGCAATATGGTGGGTAGATATTGGAGATTCCCACTGTTGGGCCTGGAGAGGTCCTAGTGCTAACGGCAAACTGGCAAATGCGGCCGTGGCATTGGCTCTTCCTGTACCTTTGACAGGCCAGGCTCTGCACGGCCATGCTCTCTGGGTTGTCCTTAGACGTACACTTTACCTGGGGCTAAAAATCCGGCAGCTACAACAGAGAAGGGCTCTCAGAGCTCCTGAGTCCTCTCTACTTTCATCTTTGCCATTTAGTACTTGTTCTCCTCTCTCATCTTAGACCCCAATACTTCTTCTGCCGCTCACTCGCTTGGGGAAACCCTTCGTGCTCCCCTGAGCCTGGCTGGTAGCACCAACTCAGTCTGCAGCCTTGCTCCCCCTTCCCTTGTCCCTGGACGACGTCACCACTGCGGGGTCTGCTGTGGGACCCTCCCTCTCCTGGTGCCCCCCCACCCAGCTAGAACCTGTTGGGAAATGCTAATGCTCCAAGGTCCTCTGCAGGGAAGACTTTCTCCAAGTACCGTCGATGGAGAGGAGGGCAATCTTTCTCCGGCGGCGTTCACACAGCCCAGAGATTGAGTAGTGCCAATTATGTTACAAAATCAAGAACTCAAGGATTGAGGCACAGACTTTTCTGCAGCAACTAAGACTTACCTTGCAGTGGTGGGGACTGGGGAGAAAGGGGTAAGATGCAGCTTTTTCCAGCCCAGTTCACTCCCAGGATTGCCAGTCTAGGGCTGTTCTCCCCAGGCCTGCAACTCCCACAAAGGTTCCATTTTTGTCTCTTTTCCCTGTCTTGTCTGTCTCCCCTGCAGCTTCTCCCCTCTGCCATTGCCTCGCCCATCTCTGTCCATCCACTATTTCTCCTGCAAATGACATAACATATCCCCACCAATGGCCCTTGGTTTTTCCTGACATTCTCAGCACTTGGCACGTTTCAGGTTTGTTCTGCCATTAGCTCTCCTAGCATTCCAGATGCTTGTTTTTATGCTTTATGAAGGAGTCCATTTGTGAATGAGGGTGGCCAGTCCCAGTACAGGCACCCCCCACACTGCCCACCAAAGCATCTTCAACCGTAACTGGAGGAGAAAGGGCAACGGAATCCATTCTTCATGGCTGCTGACCCAGCTGAATTCAGACCTGTGACTTAGAGATGACAGGCTCTGTGTGCCATTCCCAGTGACACAGAGAGTCCATGAACTGTGCTCTTCTGCCTCCAGAAGGAGCAGAGGACAGAGGGAACAGAGCAATGGTGAAGGGCCGTGTCTTTTCTGGGTGAAGGAAAGCTCTGGGCATGAAGATTAAATGAACGGTGATTAAGAGGCCCCCAATGCTTTTGGAAACTCTTGTGATGGAGAATGCAGACTTTAACAGACATGTTCATTTTCAGCAGTGTATTTTGCATGTAATAATGTCAGCACACTTTTCATTCTGGCAGAAATTCCACAGATAATTGGAAAGATCTAAAAATGAAAACATTAAAATTTGCCATGTCATATGTTAACATTTTATTATTGTATGATGCCAATGGTCCACTGACAGATGCTGTGTTATTAACATTTGATTAAAAATCACTTCAGGTCTCCAGCAGCCTGTTCAGAAGAGAACATCTTGACAAGCCTGGTGGTTTGTGATTGACAATTAATAACATTCTGTGTGTCACAACATAGTGTGACTTATTGGTGCTGGTGTAATGCAACACATTTCATCTGAGCTCTTCAAATTGGTACACAGAAATAAGAAAGAAAAGAGAGTCTAATTCAGCTGACTTTGATTACAAACAAAAGGGATTGTAGATATCCACATGCTCTTGCCCACAGTAGATTTATATCCGTCAGCTAGGCATTGCTCTGCCTGCACGTCTGCAGGAAAAGCAGGGACTTTGCCGAGTTCTGCATAATTATATGATTCAAACTTCCCTATTAGGTGCAAAATCCTGTTCATCAGACCAGGTTGTAACTGCTCGGTTCCAACAATCATTCATAGACTGAAAAATGTAAGTGTCTGTCCATTTAAAGCCACTTTAGCACAATAAATGTTTCTACTTTGCTAAAATGAAAAAATTCTTCTGTGTCTAGGAAGATGGAGGCACTTTCTGTGATTCCAGTCCAGAGGGGTTTTGTTGGGTTTTTAAAATAATGTGTTAATGCAAGTTATATTGTAGGGACATTTGTCACTTGGGAATCCAGTGTTTTAAATACTTAGTTTAAAGAAATAATGTAAGTCATCCTGTTGGGATGAGGCTGGAATTTGATATTTCTTTACTTGTTAAACTGCTAAAAATATTGCAAAAGGAAATCAGTTTATCGTCACTTGCTGAACCTGGATGTATTTCAGGATGACCACGTGAGCAGCATTTTATAGATTTTGCAGAACAGTTTAGCTTTGAATACAAATGTTGTCTAGGCTGCGCGCCAGCGAGGAACAGGAGAGGGAAGCTCTAGTTAGAGCGTCTAGGGCAGTCTGCAGGAGCTTTGCAAACCGAACAATGTATCTGCACATGAGTCTATCCATTCTCTCTCTTTCTTGAACCTTCTTTTCCCAAGCGCTAGGGGCATTCATGCCTGTGCACAGGGCCAGCAATACCTACATACTCACCCTGCAGGTTCTACCTAAGCCCTGATGGGCTTGAGTGGGACTACAATGGTGCCTGCCCAACCCCGTGTGGACCATTTCCCCAGAGGGAAATTTCACTCAAGGTGCTCTCCTAGCGTGTCTCAGGCTGTACGGGCCTGATTTCGGCTTACACTAAGGTCCCTGTGCCCCCCTCTAGTGGCTTAAAAGGGCCTTAAAATGAATGGAAATACCCCGCTGAGAACAGGCCCTACGCTAGCTCCGGCCCCTCCGGCTGGTCTGAGGGCTCTGCCAGTTCTGTTCTTGGCGGAGAGAGCAGACTGGGGCATGGCTTTACTGCATGGCATGGTGCCTGTTGCCAGTTCCAGGGCGCAGAGATGAGGCTGAGAAGGAGACAGTAAGTTAGACAATGCTGCCGTTACACCAAGAGCTGGCCAGGCTGCAACAGCCATTCTGGATGGGAAGAGTAGAGGTTTGAAAATCGATTCAGCGTCATACGAATGATGGACAAAGCCCTTGTACGCTGACGCATGTAATATCTACCTGAAGCTAGGGTCCCCTCATATTTCACAAGTTTGGGCAGCGTCAGTATTTGGATGGGAAAACCCTATAAGAAAAATCTAGGAAATGCTGACGGTGAGTTGCAGGTGACCCTGAGGGAAGAGCACCAGTTCCCCAGCATGGCAGGAAGGGGCTCTCTATAGCTGGCGGGGCCATTTTCCAGATGAGACAGAAACCCAGTGCCCTTACGTTCAGGGTTGTTAAAGATGCCAGGACACTTTTGCAAGAGCCCAGTTGTTCAGGCCAAGCTATAATTCAAGAAAAGACATTCTGCTTCCATAATTCTCCCTGAAGTTCCAGTTGGATGCAATGCTGTTCACTTCTTACAGTAATGTTGTGCAGTGCTGTTAAACAGCTGGCCCATTCCACTGCAGAGATGGCTGCATTAGACACAGGAAGGCTATATTTTTACCTCTGGGTCCTGTGAATATGTACAACTTATGCTAGTTTTGATCTCATTATAGAGCCTTTTGACAATCGATTTTCAGCTTGTCATGTATGCTGTGAATACAGTCCCGAAATGTTCCATAAGAGTTGGCCTTTTACCTAGCTTGTTAAGTTTTCTATTAACTTCATTGGTGAATTTAGGGAAGGTCTGTGATACACACAGCACTGTTAAAGGTATGTGCTGCAGCAATGCAAACAGTTTCCCAAACCCTAATGCACTAGGCAGGGGAAATAATTACATATTTCCAAGGTTCTTGTGGGGAATACTTCGGAGGAACGTGTCCTCCACTGGGAGTTTCATAACCATTTAATCTAATTTTTCTTGATGTTTTGATCTTCCTTTTAAACAAGGCTTTTGTCATTAGCTTTCAAGGCGACAAGTTGCTAAGACATTACACTCAAAAAGCCCCCACAGTTCGTGTCAATGCCATCGAATGGCTGCTCGCTGACTTACAGTGCTGGAGAGGGATTGCCAGGCTCAGCTCCTTTGCCACAGCAGTGGTCCCCATGCCTGGCAGGCTCTGCAGGGGGCCAACACTTTGAATGGGCACAGGGGCTGCACACCTACTGGCCCTAGAATGGGGCAGGAAGCTTGCAGCATCACTGAACGCATGGGGCTGATTCCATGGATGGAGGGCAGCCAACATGGCCTCTGCGCCATTGCCAGCCTCATGGCAAACCAATAATTGCAACAGTGATCACTAGGAGGTAAAACGGTAGAGGGCCTGTGCACCAGCTAAGTCCCCTTTCATCTCAAGAGTCCACTGCCCGGGGTGAATTTCACCACAAAGGAAGAGAGAAGCTGACTGTGTCCTGGCCAAAACAGCCCTGGTGCCGTAACCCCAAGCCTCTTTGCACTAAGCGCCACCTGGGAGACAGGAGAGGTGGCTAAATGCAAAGACAGGGAAGGCAAAGAGCTGGCTGGCACCAGAATGGAAAAATAAAGCCGATCTCTGGCTCCTTGGTGTGACACTGGTCCAGAGCCTTGCAGCGCAGGCCAGCCTCAGTCTTGCTCCTAGGCCCAGAGCTCAGCAGGCGGATTGTGGTGAGGGATGCGCTGGGCCTTGGGGGAGATGGAACAAACTAGAATGGCCTGATACCAAACATCAACTTGAGACATACCCGTTCACCTTTGGCTGAGCCTGCCCCCCCACCCCATGCAGCTGGCTGGGACAAGGCCTAGGCATCAGACTCTGTGGAGAGGGTGACATGGGACTTAACTTTCATCCCCAGGGAGACTGACTGAGACCCCTGGAGACCACCACAGGCCAGGAGGGGGAAGCTTGGGCTGTGACTCCGGAGCACATCACAATATGCTTTCCAAGGAGTATTTCTCTTCATGGTTCCTTACCAATATAGACCAGAGAAGTCACTTGAGAGGCAGCTACAACAAAGGAGTGTAGTGAGAGTCCTCATGAGCCTCTGCTTTCCAGGTGCCTGTACAGCTTGGAAGGGATGTGTCATAGGGGACAGAACGATAAAGCCATTCAGTGCTTGGGAGGGCTAACGAAGGGGGAGCCTGATGGTGCTGGTGGGCCGTCCATCAGTCACAGCTTGGAGCTCATGACGGGCAATGCACTAACTCAATGTGTTATACAAAATTAACTCAGCTGGAATAATGTCCTTGGTGTGGCAACATATTGGATGAGGGACTGCAACAGTGCATCAGGGGGTCTCTCCCTCACACCATCCTTCATTTGAAAGGCTTTGATATGATGACCATGGCTGGAATCTCTCTGGATCCACCTTTTAATAAGCACTCCTCCCTTTGGGAAAACCAGTATTTTCCTCCTTTTGATTTCTGTCTGTTCCTGTCCTGGAGTTGGGAGATCTCGGTTTGTTATAATTCTTCCAAGCTGGTTTCTTCCCTTTCCCCTTTCAAGCTGGGAACAGGTATTTCCGTCTGAGTACATTCCAAGCCGCTACTAGAAAAGATGATGCTGAAAGAACAAAGGCCCTTCTGGAGGCCCAGCTGTGTGAACTGGAAGGACGGAAATCCAGGACTCGGTGCATAAGGCTTGCTGTAAATGCTGCCCTGAACATTTCTGGCTACTTCCCAGCAATCACAGGGAGTGATTAACTGCCGGAGTTAAACGGAGCTAAGTCACTGAAAACAACCTTTGACAAGCGGAGAAGCCCCCAAATCCAGGGGAGTGGAGGTTTCAGGAAAATCTCATTTAAATCTTCAACAGAAAATAATTTGAACAGAGCAAGTTCTCCACTGTCAGATTTACATAAACTAATGGCTGCATAAGGTGGACTCAGGTCCACACAGTTAATCGAACAGGAGAGGAGATGGAAGCTAATCTCCTCAGTTTTACCTCCACTGGGGAGAGCTTCTTGGCAGACTCCACTGCTAAGTGCAAAGAGAGTGGTGCATGGGGGCACTGCGATTTCTTCCTTCTGATGCTCAGGCAGCTTTACGCATTTTAAAAGCACCTCATATCAGTGAACATGATCTGTGCGTAGTTCAGAAGGAATGGTTGTGGCAAATGCTGTTTTCCTGCCTCTGAATGGCCCTTCAGCCAGATTGTTTCCTCCTCTCCTACTTCCTCCAGCAGGGAGAAAGAACTGACTGGGTTTCAGGGCCCAGCCAGCTCCACCAGGTGCTATAGGAGGGAAGAACATTTTCTCTGCGTCCACTGCACATGCTGCAATTGGCCTCAGAAACCCTCCGTGCTGTAATCCGTCCAGCTCAAAGCACGATGTCCTCGGCTAGTGTCCTGACCTCCACCCCGTCCATTCCATCTGCTGCAGGTCACCTGTAGGGCAAGGTGACTTGTGAGAACAATGTACAGGGAAGGGATGTTTATGAGCCACGCTCTACATGGTGGAGGGCATGTTATGAGCATAGTGTCCTATCACTGAGCAGGAGGGCCAGCTGAATATGTCCTATTCCCAACATTGAGCCCTGGCCTCAACCTGCAGAAGGCAATAGTCTGACCATGACAAAGGTGCCATCTTCCTACCCCAACCTCCAACCTCACTCAAACAAGTATATCCAAACTCCCCTGGCATGTCCCGGAGCAGCTCCCGTGAGACTGTGGCACCATGGCGATGATTTTTGTATGTCACATGTCTGTGAAGTTTATTAATGCCACTGCTAAAGGAATTTCTGTTCTGCGTCACACAGAGACTCCTTTTCGGGGGTACAGGAGCAATCTGCTAATATCGTTACAATCATTCAGTAATATTTAATTCACGGCACTCCAGCTTTTCCCTTCTGCATGTGGACAGACCAAGTTTACCTGTGATAGGAGGGGTTGTGTCTTTCCATGGAAAGTGTCTTGCTCAGAATGAGGAGGCCTTACGTAGTTTATGCAGTACTGAAATTACAGGGAGGATTGGGGGGGATCAGGGCTCACTTGTCTTCTGGTTCGTACTTGATGCTCAGGGCCCCTCTACCTTTCCCCCAGAATTTGATCACTGAGCTTGTGGAAGAGAAGAAACTTTCACTGCATTTTTCGGCTGCCTGTGCTGAAGTCAAGAGCCTTGTGACATGTCTCCAACTGCATGTGTAAGATACAGAGAGCTCCCCCTTCACTTCGGATACATGTGGCTCTCTAGAAAAGCAGGTAAAGAAACGTTTCCTTTCATGAGAGTCTCCTCTCTGCTTGACTTGCAGAGGGGCATGTCCAGTAACTAGCTGTGCACTGCTTGTACTGGGTGAAGGATGCTCCTTTCAGAGACGTTACTTCGGGACATTTTTTCTTGCTTTCCTCAGAGACTTCATAATGTACCACAGTCACCAGAGTGTCCAAGTGACCAGGATACAACAGGGCAGGTCCTCAGGAGAGGCAGAGGCTTGATGACATTTCTTTTAATGGCAACATCTTGGGACAGGAATCTGCTTGAAAACATCAGCCAATGCGGCCAGCGGAGAGCCCAGTGTTGTGGGCAGGTTCTCTCTCCCCCTCCTCCCTGTATTTGTAACATCCGTCACTCATTGCTCCGCTCTCCAGGTTAGCGCATGAGAATCAGCGTATTGGGGGAAGCCTATTAACAGGCTTTCCCAAAGCTGAAATTTCGGAGCCAAAGTGAAAGGTGGGAGGCAAAAGAGTGAGGCCCCATTTTATAAACCAAAGAACACAAAGTGCTAATTGTACAGTGTTGGAACGTGGGATCCATAAAATTTCTTCCTAAGCACTTTGCCTCAGGCACAAGGTCTGTTCCAGGCCATTGAATTCCTGTCAAAAGAAATTCCACACCCATTAATTACCATATGACAGGTGCAAAGTAAAACCAGGAGGCACTAGGCCACTCTCTGGTCTCCTCCATGATTAACGCTGTGAGTGCCTGTCACAGGCTGGGCTGCCATAGGATGGAGGCACACGTGTTAGTGCAATACTCCTGGAAAGTCCGTCAGGTTAGGAATGGGAACTGAGTCTGTCTAGCTGGGAGCAAGGCTGAGACGTGAGTAACTTTCAATCAGCAAATGCCTTCCAATGACTCCAGTTCCCTCCAGAACAATACTAAGATGCATCTCAGCCCCCTTGAACATCCTCCAGCCCTCTGCCGAGCTCCATCTTCAACTGGAAATTCACACGGGCCAGTCAACAACTGTTGGCAATGTGCATGCACAGGTCTGCCATCAAGTCAACAGCAAGCAGAGTCCCTTGCATCTGATGCCGAGAAATCAACGTAAACTATAGAAGCAGCTAGGACTGGTAAAGGCAGGTTTCTGAAAATAGCCCCAAATAAAGGCTCCAGTTTTGTTCCCTTGCTGTTAGCTGTGGTCCTGTTCAATATTTTCAAATATTTCAACAACTTGCCAAGTATTTGTAAAATGGTTTGCAATTCTTCCCCCACCCCAAAATTTAACAGATGTTACCATAATGATTCTTTGTCCAAAATTTTTTTGCTGGCCATGTGTTATTCAGCACGGTCTTGTTCAAATGTTTGTCACACAGTCCGGGTGACAAAAGGATACCATGAGAAAAGTGACCAGTAGCATACTGTGAATAATGGACAACGGATATTCCAAGTGAACAATTCACACACAACCTGCAGGCACAGAAGCTAAGCATCTAAATCCATATTTAGACACCTAAATTAGAGACCTGATTTTCAAAAGTTCTGTGCACTCCTCTGCTGAGGAGTCTAGGAGTGGGCACGGCACAATTATTCTTGGTAAATGAAAAGGTAAAGATCTAAGATAGGGAACAATATTTGTTCATAAAATACTTGCGATAGAACTGCTGAGCGCTAGTTTGGTGCTGCACAAAGTGAAGTCTCTGAAGTCCCAGCCAGCCCACCCCTGGTGCTGACTTGCCAGCCACTCTCCCCTCTGTGCGGTATTGAACAGGGCGGATGAGAGCTCCTATGCTGCCACGACTCCGATCACAAGCACAGGCACTGCTTAAAAAAGGTCACATTCGCCAGTAACGTTCTGCAGCAGGGTCTGACGGGACAAATTCGGGCCACTTGCAGCTGATGCCGCTCTGTTCTTAGGTTGAGTCTGTTGTCCAAATGGCTAGACTGGATCTGACTAGGAGTCCATCTAGTTCAGAGTCCTGTCTCCTGCCATGTTCTGAACCAGCTGCTTTGGAGGAAGAAGCCCCGCTGTCGGTAGTGATGGGACTAACGTGCCCCATAATATATTAGGGAGGTGTCACTCTAGAAAATGCATCATTGGGCATGCCTCTGCCTCTGGAAATTATACTGCTGAAGGAGAGCTGTAAACCCACTTATTCTCAGCTATTCCTGGCAAGAGGCACTCCTGCCCCTACAGCCTGTGAGACATGAATATGTTGTGGTATGTATTAAAGTGCAGTAAATGATGCATTTAGCTACATGGAGTTTACACATCATGAATGATTTATTCATTTATAAATACACCAAACTCCACAGACATTACCTTCTGGTTGTTTAGTTTCCTGTAATTTATTGCTTCATTATTATTTAATACACAAATTATGTCATCCAAGAAGTTAAAAATATTTATTCCATTTGCTTTGTTCATACTCATTAAAGATCAGAGGAAACAGAGTTTTTGTGCTCTAACGCCGTGGCACAAAACTGGCTGGCTGTGTCCAATAAGGCTTCCGTATGCATCTGCTCCACCTACTCGAAGGCACGGCTTCTTTGGAGCTGCTGAATAGTAGACATAACAAGCGTTTTCTCTGTCCTTTGGAAGCCAGTGCTGGAAGTAGTAGGAGGCGCAAACTGCGTTGGGTCCAAGACTTAAGAACCAGATGTTGGATTTTTTTTAAATCTCTAAAGTACTTGCATTCCCAGTCAGAATTGCTAATAAAAGAGAGTGGAACACATTTTCTGCTGGTTTAAATGAGTGCGGTTCCATTGCCTCCAATGCCTTTACACTGGCAGAGAATTTGGCCTACTTTTTTTGGAGCAACACTGACCCGAAATGAAGATTCCATTTATTTATCGGCCAACAGCTGTAAGGGCTCTGCTCTACCCCTTTCTTGATCCCTGAAGCAGAGTGAAGGATTCAGAAGACGCAGCTCCAAGCCCTGCTTTAGGTGTGATTGTTGTATGTGTGTTGGCGTCTTTACAGGCACGGGTAGGCAAGACCCCTGCCCCTAGAGACTTTCAGAACAGATAAGGGAGAAGTTCCACGAGCAGCAGCAGGCGGCCTAGATATACATCATTTGTCTCTGTGGTGCAGCGTGCTCCAGAAATTGAATCATCTCAACAAAAATTCTAAACAGCTTCTGTTTGTTCCCTTCCCCCTTTTCTTGGGCACTTAGGGGGTTTGGCTGGTTGGTTTTGTTTCTGCTTTTTTTCCCCCCCAGTCTCCCAGTCAGCAAGATTCACCACTCAGATACTGTCCGTCTCCCCTGTCTTCATGCCTCCCCATTTTCCCTGCCAGCACAATGTGCATGTGAAAGAGGAACATCCACACCGCGTGCATAGGGGCAGACCGACAATGGCCGAGAAAGGTAGTGCTTTAGTTCTGGTGTGGAGAGGTCTCTCAGCATGAGGAGGCCAGCTAAGAAATCAGTCGGAAATGGTAGTCAAAGTCCTGCCACAGACTAGAAACTGGCGAAGCAAGCAAGCAAGAATGGTCTATTTTCAGCAAGGCTGCTGGGCCATGGATGTTACAACAGGCATATCTCACTACGACCCAGAAATACCAAGAACCAGAGTAGCTAGAAATGCGTCTCTTACCTCAGGAGCTCCCCTCTAGTCCTCTCCATCCAATAAGGCAGAGTGTTCCTCAGGTCTGGCCTACACGGGGTATAACTCTTTTAATCGGGGTGAGATTTTTTAAAAACTGAAATGATCATAGAATCATAGAATATCAGGGACCTCAGGAGGTCATCTAGTCCAACCCCCTGCTCAAAGCAGGACCAATCCCCAACTAAATCATCAAAGCCCGGGCTTTGTCAAGGCTGAACTTAAAAACTTCTAAGGAAGGAGATTCCACCACCTCCCTAGGTAATGCATTCCAGTGTTTCACCACCCTCCTAGTGAAAAAGTTTTTCCTAATATCCAACCTAAACCTCCCCCACTGCAACTTGAGACCATTACTCCTTGTTCTGCCATCAGCTACCACTGAGAACAGTCTAGATCCATCCTCTTTGGAACCCCTTTTCAGGTAGTTGAAAGCAGCTATCAAATCCCCCCTCATTCTTCTCTTCTGCAGACTAAACAATCCCAGCTCCCTCAGCCTCTCCTCATAAGTCATGCGTTCCAGTCCCCTAATCATTTTTGTTGCCCTCTGCTGGACTCTTTCCAATTTTTCCACATCCTTCTTGTCATGTGGGGCCCAAAACTGGACACAGTACTCCAGATGAGGCCTCACCAATGTCGAATAGAGGGGAACAATCACGTCACTCGATCTGCTGGCAATGCCCCTACTTATACATCCCAAAATGCCATTGGCCTTCTTGGCAACAAGGGCACACTGTTGACTCATATCCAGCTTCTCGTCCACTGTCACCCCTATGTCCTTTTCTGCTGAGCCATTCGGTCCCTTGTCTGTAGCGGTGCATAGGATTCTTCTGTCCTAAGTGCAGGACTCTGCACTTATCCTTTTTGAACCTCATCAGATTTCTTTTGGCCAAATCCTCTAATTTGTCTAGGGCCCTCTGTATCCTATCCCTATCCTCCAGTGTATCTACCTCTCCTCCCAGTTTAGTGTCATCTGCAAACTTGCTGAGGGTGCAATCCACACCATCCTCCAGATCATTAATGAAGATATTGAACAAAACCGGCCTGAGGACTGACCCTTGGGGCACTCCACTTGATACCGGCTGCCAACTAGACATGGAGCCATTGATCACTACCCGTTGAGCCCAACAATCTAGCCAGCTTTCTATCCACCTTATAGTCCATTCATCCAGCCCATACTTCTTTAACTTGCTGGCAAGAATACTGTGGGAGACTGTGTCAAAAGCTTTGCTAAAGTCAAGGAACAACACATCCACTGCTTTCCCCTCATCCACAGAGCCAGTTATCTTGTCATAGAAGGCAATTAGATTAGTCAGGCATGACTTGCCCTTGGTGAATCCATGCTGACTGTTCCTGATCACTTTCCTCTCCTCTAAGTGCTTCAGAATTGATTCCTTGAGGACCTGCTCCATGATGATGCTAGTATATGCCCTCATGTGGATGCAGCTACACTGGTATAAAGGTGCTTATACTGGCATAGTTCCCCTTCCTACCTGGGAATAGTTATATCAGCATAAAGCACCTGTATGCACATCAGGGGCTACCGTTTAAGCAGTGCAACTCCCTAGCGTGGACAAGGCATTACTGGCCAGCCAGTTTTCTATGTCAAAAGTGATAAAATCTTTGTCTTCTCTGCTAAGCTCTGATTGCAGCATATCATCTTGTGAAGTGAACCCGGAGCACTGTTGGGGCGTTCTCCTGAGAACACGTACCACATAGGCTGATAAAGTAATATTGATAATTGACAAACAACATCACACGCACCAAGAAATTGCACAGAGCAGTTACTTCATCCATCCCTCGACAGAGCTGCTCTCTCTGGCTTCTTTGATTGATGGAGAAGTTCAAAGGTAAAACCAGGTACAAAACTACATGTGATTTCTAAAGCTCATTTCTCCTAACTGCCCCTGACCACAGCCTAGCATAGGCAACAAAGACCTGCTGAGAAACCTTATTGTTGCTGAAAAAAAGCCCTTCTGGGAAACCTTTCACCACACTGAGAAGGGTAGGGTGCTGTGGAGCAGAGAAATATCTTACAGTAAACAGAGTATTTTTATATTAAACCATTAAAAAGACCCCTGAGGGCAGCCCTAAGTAGATATTACATTTTACTTTGAATTCCTGTTTTGACTTGACTTTATAACAAAACCATGTTTTCTGTATTTAAGCAGATACTGTAAAGGAAAGGTCATGACTGGTGCTGACACTGAAATCTCATTTGGCTCATAGGTTCCCCAGGGTCTTTTTGCTGTGTGCTACTATAAACATATTTCAAAGTACAACCCTAAATGTCATGCCTTAATAGACAGCTGCATTCCAAGTATTTCTTGGATTTCCTGGAATACCAGCCTGTGCTTTCGTAGAGGTAAGGGGTTGATTCTGCACTCTCTCACACCAGGATAAATCAGGAGTTACTGAGACCAATGGAATGATACCAGTTTAAAAATCAGAATCAAGCCAGTGCAAAGTGAGAGGAGACTCAGGTCCATTACAGCTTTGCTTTGTGAAATAATCACCTGTGTCTCTTTTCATTGTGATCCAGCCCCTGTACATGTTAGATACGTATCTGATAACTCAGAACAACTAACTAGAGGCCTGTGGTGACTTTCTAGAAATAGGCATGGAATCAGGATGTGGTAATTCATGCCTAGCAAATCTCTGAATATTCACAATTGTGCTCTGGTTTGAATGCTTCTCTGAATCAACTGGACCTCTTAAATATGCAGAATGAGGCTTGAAATCTCACCAGATTAATCTATCCTAGGATATTCTGCTGTGGCCTCGGATGGAGAAGAGAGTCTGGGCTTTTTTGATCCTCTTAAAAGCTTTTGGCTGGTTCTCATTTACCTGAACTGCTTTGCTTGTCCCTTCCCATACCCTGGGGAATCAAGCCTGTTGTATTGTAAAGATACATTTGCTCTATTTTTCATTTAAGTCTTTGCCACACACATTCTGCTGTGGAGTTGGACTCTTCAACAGTGAATTTATTTTTAGGAGGCATTTCAGGTCTACTAGAGTATTTATGCCAGTCTCCCCACTGGTCTCTACTACTGAAGTCTCTCAATAGGCGAGGTCTATCTCCCCTAATTCCACTTCCCAGCATTAGGAGTGCAATGGAATTGAGTGGATGGCCTTACGGACAGGAGAGTTTCTGTACATTAATTTCATGAGATTCATTTTTCAGTTTCTGGATAAAAATGGTTTGTATGTGGGCACCTGGGCAAGTAACATGGGACAGAGGATCAGTAAGATTCTTTCCTCTGTTCTCAGCAGAGCTGTGATTTATGGTCAGTTTATGTTGTGTGTACTGTATGCACGTTTATTTTTCTCTTAGCTGCTATAAGAATTAAAGATTTAGGTATATACAGCAAAGGTACTACCAATTTTATGTACTAGCATTTCACTTCCATGATCAGGCTATAAATCCAGCTTCTTCAGCAGGTCTATAAATTACTTGTGTATCAACAGGGCTGTTATGGGTCAACTAAGCAAAGCCAGATAAACCTTTTAGTAGTTCAAACTGTGCCTGTTATCATAAACCTCTCAAGTGCTCTTCAAGACTATTTTGTTCTATGTCTTTATTTGAAGTCAAACATGCCTTCAGCACAACTGCTGCAAAGGCTTCTCCTACTAATGTAAGGATCTAGGGGCTAGGAACCAGGTCTCCAGAGCCTCGGACAGCTGACATTCCCACAGTGCCCCTGGGAGGCTAGACCAGGGCACAGCCAGGGAGCCCTGTGGAGACCAGGCCCTGCGGGAAGTGCCGCCCAAGTGACCCAGAGTGATGGTACCCTGCAGCCCTCTGATTGGCCAAGCACCCTATTTAACCTTCGGGGTGCCCTGGGAAGTTGTTTGGGCATCCACACGGATTTTGGCCCGCTGCAATACCAGACTTTGTTTGATCTCTGGTCTCTGACCTTGGCCTGACTCTGACCCTGATTCGAGCCTGGTGCTTCCTCTGATCTCCAGTCTTTGACCCTGGCCTGACTCTGACCCCAACTCTTGCTTATGGGACCTGGATAGCGATTCCTCCAACTCCAGTGACTACCATCCGCGGTAGGCAGATCTCAGCCCCGCTGTGACCGCTAGGCCAGAGTGCCTACACCCCAGTACCTCACAACTAAAGCCTTCCAGGCTATGAAGATTAGCCAGTGATTGTCTAGTTAGCTGGTGGCAGTCTGCTTTGAAGTCATTTTTGAAGAAAGGTCACTGTTGTCCCCTTCATGCAGATGGATGTGAAACCCACGGGATTTGAGATTTCTAAAAGTACAACTTTAATTTCACCTGTTAATTCTGGGCTCTGAAATGCAGCCTGGCTGTGATTGCTGGGGCATGTATGATTGATGATTTGTAATGTGCTACTGCGGCTATTGACAGGAAGCCCCTGGAAATATAAGAGGTACGTCTCCAGGAGAGTCAGCTCTGCAAAAGCTAGAGCCTCATTATAGAAAATAACAGGAAAACGTTTTAAACACAAACTTTCCCACGGAAAGGGTGAAACTTGTTATGCTGCATCTGTCAGCTTACTCTATCTGACACACTGGATACCCTTCTGGATTTCACTTGTGCTTTAACAGAACCACATCTGTTAACCCTCAGCTGACACTGTTGGTAAACCAGTCTGCCTGAAGCTGACATACTGGGTATTATACGCGTACCTATTTGTTCCCTCTCGCTTACATGGGTGCTAGAAATTCTTGTGCGGCAGTGTACTGAGAAATGGGATACTTATCATTACTACTGTCGTTGATTGGTATTATCATAGTGCCCGAAGACACAGGTCAGGGTTAGGGATCCGCGAATGACATACAAATACATAGGCATTTGTACGATTCATGCCCCTAAGAGCTCACAAGGCACAATACGTGTGTGAGATAGGAGGCAAGCTGGGATAGGCTGAGGGCAACAGTGATAGGATCACATGACTACAGCGTTAGCCTATGTGCATGGACTAATGCTTCCAAACCATTTCAACAATATCAGCAGTATGTGGTATCCTTCTACCTGCCTTATATATCCTGTTCAATATTTCAGAGGCTCACTTATTCTGCTCACTGCAAAAAACAAAAATAGTTTTGTAGTTTAAATGGAAGCAAATAATTGATGTCATGTGGCATTTTCTTTGTATTAATTAGCAATTTACTGAACAAATATTGCTATGTAAACCAACAATCAGTATCTTGTAATTAAAAGCATGTTCATATTTATGTTTCATCTCTTTCTCCTGAAGTTAAAACCCTCGCAAAAACGTGGTCTAAAGATGCTGCTAAATTGGAAAAAAAAAAAAAAAAAAGGGTTGATCTTAAAGAAATGGGAGTTAAATAAGTCAAACATTTTGTCCTTTATATGGATTAACTGAATAATAAGATTGATCAAACCATACAATATTTAGGCTTAGATCTAAATCACAGTGAAGGTTAAAGATAAATTAACGAAAAAATACGTTGTGTGATATTGTCTTTGAGTCTCTTGAGTTTACATCCCTCTTGTCAAGCCCCATTCCAAATGAACCAAATTTGATTCAATCTAAAGATTCTAAGACTTCACATGCTGTATGAATATTAAATAAACCTTTCAAGTGCTGCCAAAGCTTCTAAAATCGGTCTGAGAATAACCGTGGCAGGCACCCCAGGTCTTGATAAGGCCTTAGGACAATGGCATTTTTATTAAACTGACATGGAAATAAAATGTTCAGGTTATCAGCTGTCTCCAAAGAGTCAACTCCAAAAGATACATTTCTGCACTGAACTTTCCCTGGTGGAGGGATTTCTAATCTTCATTAATATTTAAAAATGAAAGCATTGTATAATCTCAGTAGGATACCAGATTCACAAGGACAAATTAATCCCTGGGGTTACTGTTGAACGGAGATGAGTTACACCATAAATGAATTTGGCCAACTCTTCACTGGTTTAAAAATGGGAGCAGGATTCCTGGGTTCAGTATTCCCAAATTTCACCGCCAAATACAGAATTACTGGGAGGTTGGTAGTTTCTGAGCAGTTTGAAATAAGTAGTTGAAGGTGTGTTGGTTAGTTTCACCTGTTCACATGGCATTATCTGTGTCCTGATTGGATGAGCATAATATTGAGTTCAGGCATCTGGCATGAACATACATATGCTTGGAAATTGATTTTGGGAATATTCTCTAATATTTGCTTAAAAGTTGCTGTTTCGTGCACATTCCTGATTGCTCACTAGAATGTTGGTGGAAAGCAAAACCAGGGGCAGGGACACAGTCAAATCAAATCCATTTATGGATTATTATTATTTTTAGCCTTCTCCTGTTCTCATGGCACCAGTTATTGTTAAAGCAAGTGTCACAACACCCTGCTCTCTGGGAGCACCCTGGCTGCTGCAAACTGAAAGGAGCCGTGTTCCAAGTCATCCCAGAAACTCACTCCATGAATAAAGCATACAATGTGGGGGGGTAAAGGGATGGTGCCCCATCTCTCACAGGTGTGGAGAAGCAGAGGCATTGTTCTCCACACCCTTCAGACATTGTTTGCAGGGTTGTTGAAGCCTTGTTGGTCCCAGATATTACCTCACCTACCATGTTCCCCTCACACATTGTTATGCCAGTAACAGTCAGCTTCTAGCACTTTTTTGAGCAAAGTGATGAAGAATAACTGGGTGGGTAGGTCAGATACACATTCCAGAGGTTCACTGTAGCAAGTGAGTGATTTGAATCTCTTGTTTCCGCACTGGCATTACACAGGAAGTGCGCACTGACTCTTGTTAACCTTGTAAAATCCCTTCCTTCAGACAAAAAGAAAAGGAGTACTTGTGGCACCTTAGAGACTAACCAATTTATTTGAGCATGAGCTTTCGTGAGCTACAGCTCACTTCATCAGATGTTTACCGTGGAAACTGCAGCAGACTTTATATACACACAGAAATCATGAAACAATACCTCCTCCCACCCCACTGTCCTGCTGGTAATAGCTTATCTAAAGTGATCAACAGGTGGGCCATTTCCAGCACAAATCCAGGTTTTCTCACCCTCCACCCCCCCACACAAATTCACTCTCCTGCTGGTGCTAGCCCATCCAAAGTGACAACTCTTTACATAATCAAGTCGGGCTATTTCCTGCATAGATCAAGGTTTTCTCACATCCCCCCCACCCCCATACACACACAAACTCACTCTCCTGCTGGTAATAGCTCATCTAAACTGACCACTCTCCAGGTTTAAATCCAAGTTAAACCAGAACATCTGGGGGGGGGGGGGTAGGAAAAAACAAGAGGAAACAGGCTACCTTGCATAATGACTTAGCCACTCCCAGTCTCTATTTAAGCCTAAATTAATAGTATCCAATTTGCAAATGAATTCCAATTCAGCAGTTTCTCGCTGGAGTCTGGATTTGAAGTTTTTTTGTTTTAAGATAGCGACCTTCATGTCTGTGATTGCGTGACCAGAGAGATTGAAGTGTTCTCCGACTGGTTTATGAATGTTCTAATTCTTGACATCTGATTTGTGTCCATTTATTCTTTTACGTAGAGACTGTCCAGTTTGACCAATGTACATGGCAGAGGGGCATTGCTGGCACATGATGGCATATATCACATTGGTGGATGTGCAGGTGAACGAGCCTCTGATAGTGTGGCTGATGTTATTAGGCCCTGTGATGGTGTCCCCTGAATAGATATGTGGGCACAATTGGCAACGGGCTTTGTTGCAAGGATAAGTTCCTGGGTTAGTGGTTCTGTTGTGTGGTATGTGGTTGTTGGTGAGTATTTGCTTCAGGTTGCGGGGCTGTCTGTAGGCAAGGACTGGCCTGTCTCCCAAGACTTGTGAGAGTGTTGGGTCATCCTTTAGGATAGGTTGTAGATCCTTAATAATGCGTTGGAGGGGTTTTAGTTGGGGGCTGAAGGTGACCGCTAGTGGCGTTCTGTTATTTTCTTTGAACAGAACGCCACTAGCGGTCACCTTCAGCCCCCAACTAAAACCCCTCCAACGCATTATTAAGGATCTACAACCTATCCTAAAGGATGACCCAACACTCTCACAAGTCTTGGGAGACAGGCCAGTCCTTGCCTACAGACAGCCCCGCAACCTGAAGCAAATACTCACCAACAACCACATACCACACAACAGAACCACTAACCCAGGAACTTATCCTTGCAACAAAGCCCGTTGCCAATTGTGCCCACATATCTATTCAGGGGACACCATCACAGGGCCTAATAACATCAGCCACACTATCAGAGGCTCGTTCACCTGCACATCCACCAATGTGATATATGCCATCATGTGCCAGCAATGCCCCTCTGCCATGTACATTGGTCAAACTGGACAGTCTCTACGTAAAAGAATAAATGGACACAAATCAGATGTCAAGAATTAGAACATTCATAAACCAGTCGGAGAACACTTCAATCTCTCTGGTCACGCAATCACAGACATGAAGGTCGCTATCTTAAAACAAAAAAACTTCAAATCCAGACTCCAGCGAGAAACTGCTGAATTGGAATTCATTTGCAAATTGGATACTATTAATTTAGGCTTAAATAGAGACTGGGAGTGGCTAAGTCATTATGCAAGGTAGCCTGTTTCCTCTTGTTTTTTCCTACCCCCCCCCCCCCCAGATGTTCTGGTTTAACTTGGATTTAAACCTGGAGAGTGGTCAGTTTAGATGAGCTATTACCAGCAGGAGAGTGAGTTTGTGTGTGTATGGGGGTGGGGGGGATGTGAGAAAACCTTGATCTATGCAGGAAATAGCCCGACTTGATTATGTAAAGAGTTGTCACTTTGGATGGGCTAGCACCAGCAGGAGAGTGAATTTGTGTGGGGGGGTGGAGGGTGAGAAAACCTGGATTTGTGCTGGAAATGGCCCACCTGTTGATCACTTTAGATAAGCTATTACCAGCAGGACAGTGGGGTGGGAGGAGGTATTGTTTCATGATTTCTGTGTGTATATAAAGTCTGCTGCAGTTTCCACGGTAAACATCTGATGAAGTGAGCTGTAGCTCACGAAAGCTCATGCTCAAATAAATTGGTTAGTCTCTAAGGTGCCACAAGTACTCCTTTTCTTTTTGCGAATACAGACTAACACGGCTGTTCCTCTGAAACCTTCCTTCAGACAGTTTAATTGGTGTGGTGGTGGTGGTGGTGGGGGGAACAGGGGGACAGAGGTTCCTCAACTGTAATTAGAGTTGCAGTAACCCATTATCCTCTCCCTTTCCTATCACAGCACCCTGACTTACCATACATTACTGGCATTCTAACACCAAGCTCCATAGGTCAAATCCCAAGCTGTGTTGGAGTTTCACCGGAATAAAGAGAGTGGAGGATGACCCTGGGGTCTGGGCACATTCAGTGTGTGTGTGCCATTTTCCTAATGCTGAAGAGTGCAAAATTTCTAACCCTCAAGATTTCCCCTGGCCTAGGAAAAAAACAAAACCAAAACAAAACCTGGTCAGTGTTAAAGACGGTTATTACGCAGCACACATTTGGATCATCATCAAGTGGATAAAAAGCCTGGTATTCCGGTACCTAAAGCACAACCTGGCTTTCACTGAAGAGACCTTTAGAGATGAGAGGCTTGTGTGCTGTTAAAGATTAAAACCCAGCCTTCTGCTCGCCTGCTTAAGAGTCCTTCTTGACTCCCCGGCGACATCACATTCATCTCACTGGATTTGAAAAATGCATTTAAATGTCAAAACTAAAGTACCCAAACAATGGCTCCTTAGCACACTAACTGTTAACACACTGCTTAGCCAAATGCCTTCAAGACACATGGGACCAACTCTATCCATAAAATATACCACAAGTAATACACTACATCCCAGAGGAAATAAGTACTTTATTCTGTAGCTCTCTGACTTTTCTTTTTCAAGCACATTGTGAGGACAAGTTTCAGTGGAAATCAATTTCAAACACCTTTTCCATAGCATTCCTCTCCTGGTGCCTAAAGGTACACTCCCACCAGCCCAAACAAGCGGGTTTGTACTTTTCCACTTCAGCTGCATATCACAAGGAGAGTTAAACATGTAGGTAGAAGATGGTACAAATATTGCTGGAAAAGCTGATTTTGCAAGCTTTCTCCATTCAAGCCAGCAAAAAACCTTGGGAGATCAACTCATTTAACTAGAATCTTAACTCTTTGGGCAGAAAGCTCACAAGATGAGTGTGCTGTCAAATCCAAATCTGATCAATCCTTGTCTGGATCCAATTTCAGACATCACACTGTCAGCCCAGTTTTACTGGCTTCTCTCACCTCTGTGACTGTGACAGAAAAGCCACTAGTAATCTCGAACCTCCCCAAACCAAGTACTTTTTGTCTATTCTCTGCAGAATGTTAGTACATCCATTGCACTGCAGAGCTAGCTTAAAAACTCCATCGCTGCTTATGTGGTCTGGTTACAGATCACAATAAGAGACCAGAGACAATGGATTAATTTTGCAGTCCACCATTTTTGGCTCACACAAACTTTATTCCAGTGCTCTCAGTGATAACATCGACTTTGGTTTCAATGTTCCACAATCCTATGCAGCCCAGATGTTGGCAGATGAATGTAGTTCTTCTACAGTAGTGCTGAATAAGTACAACTGACAGCTCTTGTGTTGCCTAATATTACTGATTGTCCTCATAGTTCCACAGTGAATTAGCAAAGCCACCCATGTAGAGTGCCTCGCACAACATGGCTTCTTTCATAATAATTCCTCTACTTCTTCCTACCACTGGATCAAATATTCTGGAATAGCCTCTGGTCTTTGTATCTTGGACCAAACGTCTCGATAGCTTTTTGGTAAGTACGTCCCTGCTGCAGTTCTGAGAGCCTCTGAGCTAGAAGTTATGGCTGCTTCCACAGCCACATTCTACATACATTTCATCCTTCTCCAGCTGTTCAGATCAATGAACTCACTAATTTACTCAGGACAGACCTAATCAGAGCAAAGGGAAGAGAAGCAATTTAACAAAATATAAATTAACTTCAACCCAGAGACCCCTGTGATGGGCATTCAATGGCAGCCTGGGTGTGTAAAGGACAGTGGGATTAATTTATAAGGGGAGAGTCCTGTCCCAAAGTGGAAGATGGGTTTCTGGTAGGAATCTGTTACCAGAAGCAATTAGAAGTGTTAAATTCTGACCATCTCTCTAAAAAGCAAATGCTTGGCCTCGGACTCGGGGGCAGGGAGGGGAGATTTTTTTTACCCTTTTTTTCCTCTCCTGCAAAATTTGAAATCTTTATATTCCATGACAGGGAATATTGGAAAGGAAAACCCCCTGGAATATCTAACATTTACCCTCCCCCTGGTCACTAACCCTAGGGGCTGCCACAGAGCAGTCACCACACAGGGACAATGGCTCGGAAAGGAGACAAATAACCACACAGACAGTTTGCACAGAGAAGCCGGATTTTCCCAATAAAATGGGGAGAATGCTGGCTGGCTTGGAAGGGGCCGGCATTGCTCCCAAAGCTGGGCTTGTGACACTGCTGCCTTTCTCTGAGCGAGAGCAGTTAGGGCTTCATAATAGACTAACTTTCTGGAATAATAATTTAATTTTTTTCCTACTGTTACAATGCCAGAATTTCAATTAGACAAAACCGTATAATGGATTTTTTGCTGGGCATGTTACATAAATTGCATATTCAAGTACTATAAAATATTTGTAGCAGACAGGTACTTTTCTAAATTGGGTCTGACAGTAAGCAATAGTGACTGGAATATTTATGTGATGGCACCTATGTAACAAGATAAAGTACAGGGTTGGGACTATGGAAATGCCAGTAGAAATCTACAGCAGTGGCTTTATTCAGCTGTTTTTCCTCTTCAGCACCTTCCTGAAGAACCACTGATGACAATTATCTTTATCCTCAGGTAGCAAAAGCCAACAAGTATATGGATGCCCACAGTAGAAATATGGGGACTTTACTTTGCATTTTACTCACTAAAATATTCTTTACCTAAGTCCCAGCAAAACCTAGCCTCCTGGCCTCTCGGAGGGTTAAACCCTTCAGAGTGTGGAATCAGTCATCGTGCTTGCAGAGTTACCAAGGAACAAAAAGCAGGACGCGGTTGGTGAGGCCATGGATCTGACTGAGCAAGCGAACGCTACCATGGGAGCATTCTCAGGGACTGCCCTCTGCTCAGCAGGCTAGTTACTCATTTAGATTTATGCAGACTGTAACCAAAGAGTGCCCATCCAATGCTCTGGCATCCCCGATAATACTTCAAGCATTAAAACAAACCCATCAATCCCCCCAGATCAGTTCAAAAACCCAGTGAGGGCAGAAGGGATTGGAATTAATTCACTACACAAATCCCAGAGTCCTACCCAGAAGAACCACAGTTTTATTGTGGAGACAAAGTCAGCCAGTTCCAATGTGTGGCTTCAATTCCGGAACAGAAACGGAGGCTTTGGATTGGTCTTGAAAGGGTCCAGCGCCATTCCTCCCGCAAAAGGAGCTCGGTGCAGAATGGCGTTCTGGTGTCTCAGTGGTTTCCAAGTGGCCATGAATAGCACAAATGCGCACACTATGTGGATGGATTTCTCTGTAGTTTACAGAGCAGTTTGTTTTAAAATGGTGAAAGTGACTGAAGATCAAGTGTGCATTTTCCTTACAAAGACTTGCATAGCAAATTGAACATTAAACAGGACAATATTTTTGCATTTCATCAGGAAAATGTGCAGTTAGTTCCATGAATCTGATCAGTGGCTCATGGAAAAATACCTTGTATATCCCTGTTATGGGTGTAACATGGAAACCCCTAATATTATGGAGTATTTCTGGCGGGGTATCCACACCCAGAACAATGAATGCACAATCTATCCCCATATTTTTCACTGGTCGCAAATTAATGCATTTTCATTTCTGGTTACTTTTTTTGAAACCAAGGTTTGGGAAATCACTGACAAGGGAAGATGCACTGTAGAACAAAATACTGAGTCAAACAAGTACCCGGGAAGGTTTTCCAATCAAATTCATTTTAGGGAAGCAAGATGAGGGACCAGGGAGACTGGTTAGAGCCAGGCAGGCATGGTGAGGGAACACAGCTCTGCCAATGCCCCTCAATCCTGCACCCAAACTCACCCACAGATCTACTATTATACTTATAGTTGGACCTGTGGCAGCATCCCTGCTATTCTGATATCAGGTGCCCCATAAACAGACTGCATTCATGTCCAGTTGTATGTGGCTCTGGGAGTTTGATGATCTTTCAGAATGCAGGGAGAGGAAAGAAGCCATAACTCAAACAAATTCAAACCAGAAAAAGGTTAAAACCTGGTTCCAGACTGGGACTAAAGTTTCGGCAAGTTTATTTTCCCCACAAACCAGCCCCTAAAACAGCAGCTTTAATTAATCCCCCTTTTGCTTTTGCTTGACTGTCATGGCACCACTTCCCCATGCTGGGAATTGGGAGATTCTTCAGAGTCGGTGACCACTAGCTCCAGCTCTGTCTGAGAGCAGCACTCTCGAACTCCTGCGTAGCTCTGGGGCTATCCATACAGTATCTAACACATCCCACCTCTTCTGTCACTTTGTGACTCTGAAACAAACATGCAAAACTGATGACCCACCCACTCACCTGGGAATGTGTTATAGGTTTATGGACAGCCCCCGTCCCTTGACTCGTGGGACGCTCAAGCCCCTCCCATTGTATCTGCCCTTCTAGTTCCAGGCCAAGGGTTTTCTCCATCACTGGAGACTTCATAATTCTATCTGCTAATTTTACCATAACATTTTCTTGACAATCACAGTTGGCTATTCTGTATTTAGCCCTTTTACAGTTAAAATACTGTAATGATACAAATAGGCTCTGGCAGCTGCTTCAAGAGGCTTTTAATTGAATGATTATTGTATTAAATAACTGTTTTTAATGGAGCATGAACTTTTCAAATCATGGAGCTATTGAGGTCCTGGAGAATTTACCAGGTATTAACAGTTTTCAAAATTATTTTTTTAAAAGCTTGTCATTTGGGTTTTCTGGGGATTACCCCATGATGCAGCCTCAGTGTGCAGGAACAGGGCCCCAGAATCAGAGTGATAGGTCTCAATGCCTTGATAGCATGAGAACAGTTTACTGTCACTTGCAATTTCCCTTTCAGATGGAGACCTTTTCGGGTACAAGGATCTAGGGGTCTGCAGCAGGGGATGAAAAGGTTAACTGTCCTCACTCCGTTCCTGGCCGTGTTTCCTCAACTTAAAGCCCTGACACTAATAGATAGTCCCCCAGGCAGGAGCATAGCCCCTCGGCACCATAGAAAGATCCCTCAACACAGGGCAGGAACCACCTTGCCTTTGGAATCCTGTTTTCCAAACAATCGTGCCAACGGGGCAAACAGGGTTAGAGCTAAGAAACCCTCCTGTCCTCAGGCCTTAACCAAGCGCTGCATGGTGGAGTGGTGTGATTCTACAGGCAGCATGATGGGGACATCTTCACGAGCATCCCTCTGGGAAGGAAGAGCTCTGGGTGGGGCAATGCCAGAACCAGAATCATTCCCACTGTAAACCTCCAGATCAGCCGTGACTGTGGCATCTTCCAGTGCCCTCTAATCCCAGAGTCTTACCAGGTTCCTCACTGACCTCCAGCCTGGCGAGATCTTGTCCTCTGCCAGGAGATTTCCAACTAATCCCACTCCCATCATTAAATACCCCTTCAGCCCCCACACCCATTCTCTTCCCCCTCAACAATGGCTCATGTCAGTTCACATTATGCAGGAACAAGAGAGGAAAGCAGGAAGACGAACAGTCCGGAAAAGGCTTGCACGGTTTTTCAGCAGAAGCAGGATAAATCACAGATAATTACAATGCTAAGTGATCATACTTATGGCAACCGCCTATCAGCTCTGCCTCCCCAACTCCCTGGGGAAAGGCACCCACGGAAACAAGGGGAACTGCCGTCAGAAGTGCGTGTGAGAACCAGACCTGTCAGACCTGTACCCCCGTTGAAATATCACCTGCAAAGTAATCAAATGAGTCTTTTACAAAACCAAAATGAAACTAACATGATGCTCACCAAGTAAAACCCCAGGGACGGCATGTAAGACCCAGTGCTCCTTTTAACCCTCCTCCTCATTGTACTTTGGCATCTCCCCATCAGCTCATATGTAATTTACACCCTAAGTTCTTCTGAACAAGGAGCAGATCTCTATTTATCTGCAAAGCATCCTGCAAGCCTGCATAAATGATAAATACAGCAGCCTCTGGAGCCAGCAATGGGAGGCAGGAGAACACGTGTCTGACCTCCAAAGAAGTGTCCTGCAGACAGCATCAATACTGGACCACTCCAGGCCCGTGTTTTCATTGTGCCAAAAAAAATTCCCCCAAATAAATCTGACAGCAAGGCAGCATGGCACAAATGTGCTTTCACTTTTTCTAGGTTTCAGAGTAACAGCCGTGTTAGTCTGTATTCGCAAAAAGAAAAGGAGGACTTGTGGCACCCTAGAGACTAACCAATTTATTTGAGCATGAGCTTTTGTGAGCTACAGCTCACTTCATCAGCATCCGATGAAGTGAGCTGTAGCTCACGAAAGCTCATGCTCAAATAAATTGGTTAGTCTCTAAGGTGCCACAAGTCCTCCTTTTCTTTTCACTTTTTCTAGATGACTGCATGTCTTGTGCAAAAAAAAAAAAAAAGAGAGAGAAAGAAGTCGCTCTACTGGTACTGCTAGCCTGTCTGAAGCATCCCTGAGCCACCCTGGCCTGCCCTACAACACAAAGGACTCCTCTGCACCAGGGCTACCCCCAGCCTTCACCCTTGTGTGTACTTTGAGGAATTCTCATTTAATTAGTCTCCAAGTGTGAATTGTCACCCAGCCACAGTCTGTACCATTGGTTTATTACCTCCATTAAGTCTCCAATAACTTAACAACAGATCAATAAACCATTATTACCTCCAGTCTTTTGAAAATCCAACACCCCAAATCTACCAAACTCCAATAAATTTACTGTTTCTCACCACAAAAGCACAATGACAATTCATTAAAATAACCCATGCTGTCAAAGCCTCTTCCCTTTAGGGATAAGGGTGATAATGTAGCCTCTGTACTTCTGCCTTTCTTGAATATGAATCCTGCACTGCTCCTGCTGATGTCAATGGAAAAGCTCCCATTGATTTCTATAGGGACAAGATCTGGTCCTAAGAACGATCATCTTTTTAAGATGTCACTTTATGGAAGTCCTCTCTATTTGTCCATCATTGTCATGGTCTGTCTCTTTCCTACTAAGTGTGGCAAAGAATCAGTGACAATAGCTGAACATAGAAAGGACAGCACTGTACATTAATGTATTAATACATTCTTCTGTGAGACTCTGGGTCCTCACCATATACCTGCCAGCAGTCTGTTGGTGTCAAGTTTTCTTTACCATTGCTACACATTTGGCTGAGGTCCTTAGTGAATATCTATCTTCTACATCATACTGGGCTGGCATCTCTGCTAGGTGGTTGTTGTAGGATAAGTATTAAATACTATTACTGTTTTTTAAATACTAGTGTGGCTCACTTTTCTAGCATATCTGAAATGCTAACCATTTCCTTTAGTGAAAACTCAAATTAGTTTTCACTGATTTGCCACAAATTATATGCAGCTCAATGATAAAAATATCATTTTACATTTGGATGCTTTCCATTAATGTTCCAGTTCATCTTCAGAATAAAATAGCTTTTTAAACAGAGAGCACTGTCTAAAGTGTTTTCAGAAAAGTAAGCGATATTGAATTGATATATTGGAAAAGAAAGTTAGGGTTCCTTTGTAAGAATCATACATTTCATAATAGTCTTTTAACAAAGAAAGTTGTCTCCGAATGCAGTAATTTAGTACTGAAAAAAGTGACAAACAAATAATTCCGACAAAACTGCAGAAAGAAAAGTGACTTTTAATTATATCATCTTTTTTGATGAATTTATGTCTGACAGTTTTATAAGTTGACAAGAGTGCATTTTATATGCAAAAAACATTATTCACTCTCAGCTGTTAAAGCATAAAAATTGTCAGATGATTTTAATACAGTTTTAAATTTTATGTTTATTGTCAGAAAAAAGTCCACAGTAATTACTAAGTCACATGGCCCTTAGCTATGTTTCTGACAGCAAGAACAATAAAATAGGTTTTGCCCAAACCTTTTACTGTCACAATTTATGAGTTTGAAAAGACAGCTGTTTTTCTCATTCTGAGAAATTTTTTTTAAAAGCCAAACTTCTAGCCATTTTTTCAGAGCAAATGAATCACTTATCTTTTAACAGAACCAGCAGTTACACAAGACACAACATATAGCTCTGAGTGCTACAGTTCTGGGTCAGTACAAACCAAGAATTTTACAAAGTACACTTCCATGGTCACCAGCAATAAAGAAACTGGAGTCATTTGCTGAAAGGAAAGGAAGTTTACAGCGAGGGGGCAGGGCGAGAGAGAGAAAATCCTGCCTCAGTCTGCACAGTAAAACAGGGCAATTTCACAGCATTTTTAACTTACCCCAAATCCATGATTCTTGGGGGCAGAGGTGAGGGGGTGCCACAATGGGGATTTGGGAGGAAATGTTGCTTTAATGTTTTCCTCTGTGTACCAATGATGTGATTCTGTCTCTCAAATTAAACGGATCTCAGTGAGGTGACTCTACCCAACATGTGGCTTACATGTCAGCGGGTGAAATAAAGACAAGATACATTTCTGTTATTCAAATATAGAATTTTAGAAGCAACTGGTGTGTTACTCTCTCATCACAAATACTGAAGTGTATTGCACTCGAATGCAGTTTGAGGTGCTGGAGACAGGAGAGTTTTTGCATCTAAGTTCCCGAGGATATTTTTTGCCAGACATTGCTAATTGTGTTCTCTGTTGTGTTTTGGTCACTGGGTTGAAATGTTTATGTCCACATAGGGCACATTACACAAACTAATGATTTTTTAATATAAGAATAATGAAATGGAGCTGGGATCTATTAATCTTTTTTAAAAATGTAAAGAGACATGTTCTGTTTCCATGGCAAATCTCTTCCTGCTAACAATATCCATCAGTTGGGGGTTATGATGGCATGGTAAATAAGAGGGATAAATGCATGAGAAAGGTGCTGCTTTAGTCTGCAGATATAAGTGATGCTTCTAATGCAAAAATGTATCAGTATTTTCCACTGCTAATAGCAGGTCCCGTTGTTCACAGCAGCGCTGCTGTGTAGCATTCCCCACCCTCTGTAGGGTCTAAGTGACCGTTCCAGGTTTTTATGAGCTTTCTGATCCATTTGAAGTGTGCCCCACATGCCACAGCCCTGGAGTGGCCTGCCAAAGACAGGCCAAAATAAATGTGTTACTCTCCAAGGTGCCACAAGTCCTCCTTTTCTTTTTGTGGGTACAGACTAACAGGGCTGCTGCTCTGAAACCTGCCAAAGACAGTCACTTTGTCCATTTCAAATCTCAGCAGACCCAGTGCCTGCCCGAGAGTTAGACTGTGGAATGAACTCCCCCAAGAGCCAAGGGCCATCACAAACCTCACCAGCTTCCGCTCTAACTGCCAGGCAGGTATGTGTATATATAAATAAATACCCTACCACAACAAAACACCCCACGGCACACGCCTCTCCCCCTAGGGAGAGGATGAGAACGAAAGGCGTGACGGATGTGTAGTTGAGTTCTTTAGTGCACAGCCGGAAGGCGCACGGATACTCCAGGAACAAGCATGGTATAAAACCCTCTATAGAATGGAAGAGAGTTTATTGCATTTGCTCATCTTTAGCACTTGCCTCCATGTTAGCAACGTGGCCTTATTTGAGCTTGGAAGACACTTGCTGCTGCTGTAATCACATTCAGAGATGCTGGAAATGCTGCTCCTGCAGAAAAAGGTTTGTTTGGAGTTTGCTTTATTTAAAGTGTGGTCTCTAGTGCCAGTGAGCTGCCATCAGATGGCAGGCTCCTGCCCTCTCAGCACAGAGACCAACAGTCTCTGCCGAGCTCAGGGAGTGCCCCAGACGGACATGTAAAAGGATCCTTCTGAATGAAGCTCCCCTTGCCTAACAGGGCAAGGGAGCCGCACGGATGCGGGACAGCCAGGTCTGAGCCCTGGCCGTTCGCAGGAGAGGATATGAGTTTAAAGGAAAGTGGGGCTCTCTCCTGGGTGGGGTAGCGGAATCCTAGGTTAAACTGGTTGGTGCAAATAGTGAATTCTGGCCTTTCACAGCCCTTGAACAGATTTCTCAGATTTCTCCCAATCTGTCTCAGCCTCTGGGGACTTGTAAGCAGCACCGGCTGCGTGTACTCCTCGTGTCATTCATGGCTAGCTCTGTGCGATTGGCCACTGCCACACAAATGGGGTGGCCTGCCAATTAGGAGCAGTGCTGCAAGATGGCCATCACATGATACACGAGGAGGGAGCATTTGGGGTTTTCCACCTGCATTTAGGATGATGCTGTTGCATGTGGAAAAGAAAAAATTAAAGGCCATCCAGCCTCATTCACCCACACGTGTGTGTCCAGAGAGGGTTTCTCCTGTTTATTGGAAGCCCAGTAGATATAACTGCATTAGGCCCTGATCCTGCAATCGGGGCTGTTTTCCCCATTGTGTGACTGTGCAGATCCCATCACACGATCCTTAGACTCTGCTCTGGGCTGGTTTCCATGTGCCATTGACAAACTGTAATTGCCATTTAAATAAAAAAGGAAAAAAACCCTAAAAATCAAACAAAGTTCAAATAGTTTCTGAAAAGCTCTGCTATAAATAGAGCCCGCTGTGGGAGGCAGTAATAGGATACAATTTATTTCCACATCTGATAGGCTGACCTTCATCGTCACTTGAGGCTCTGCTTGCCATGAATTATGGGCAATTCGCTCACTAGTGCTCAGTGTTGTCCTCTGTGCAAGGTGCAGAGAAACGGGCAGCTGCTCTTGAGCCAGCCGTGCCAGGAAGCGGCTTCTTTCGCACGTCTGCATAAGATCTTTGGGAGCCACCCGGTGGTCATTTGACTGGACAAACAGATGCATTTTTTTAAAAAAAAAAATCTCATCTGGTGACACCACCTAGAAATGCTGATTAGCTGCGGCTAGGGTGGCGTTTGCCTTGGGACTGAAGACTGGCCGTCAGACAGGCTATTGCTCCACAGGTCTGGGTATCGGAAAAATCCAATTAAGAGCAGAGAGATGGGCTGAGATAATGCAACACAAACAGCACATTCCTTCCAGCTCCCAGCCCCCACCCCTCAAGCTCCTGGGGTTTTACTGCATGACCCATGATCCCTTTCTCATAGGCGATTATAGGGTGCAATGTGCAGGAAGTGGTGTGAGATGGGCCCCTCCCCCTGCTTATATTTATTATGTGCCTGGCTGACACATGGAGTCCAGCTGGCTAGGAAAAACCAGACCCTTTGCACTGGGAGCAGCAGCATCCACCAGAGAGGCTCAGAGAACCTGGCAGACATGAATACATCCATCCTTCCCCTCCACGGGCAGTGAGACAGTCTCCACATATGGGCGAGCTGAGGCTCAGAGGTGAAGGCTTTCACGCAATGTCACACAGCAAAAGAGAGCCTAGAACAGGGCCTGGGAATTCTGACTCCCTTGCTCTGCCCACTAGGTAACATCGTCTGTTGTATTATGTCACCCCACAGGATGGAGACTTGCAATGGGTGGGATTAAGGCATTAAACCCCCTAATTTCTCCATTTCCTCTCTATTTTCCCATGCTCTAGCTTTGCTGTGGACCTAGCTACAGGACTCTCTGATATTGCTCACCAAGGGAGATCTCCTCTGGCCCAAGGCTTGTGATTTGCTGCAATACCATCTGGGTTAGGTGTGTGGGAGTATGTATGTGAGAAACCTATGCAGTGTTCTGTTATATGCAGCAGATGGGTTTGTTTCACTGCCCTCAGCTGTCTCCTGTTAATTACCCCAAGCCTTCCTCAAAGGGTCTCTTGTCTGTCCAGGGTGCCATGTGCGGTCTTTGCAGATTCAGAAAAGTGTCCACAGCCCAGACACTTCCTACACCCCAGACCTGAGCCGTCATCCCAGCCTCTCTGCACTGCCCCAATCTGCACACTGCTCCCCAGCTCCACCCACCCTCCCTTCTCTGCCCAGCTCCTTTGGTTCCAGCAGCCAGTGCAAAAAAGTTTTACGTTTTCCATGAGCTCACTGGTGGGGGTTTTAATGTGAGCCTAATGGGTGCATTCAGGCTTGCAATTAAGTGTGAGCCTATGGGCAAACAGCAGTTAGCTCCTTAGCTTGGAGCAGTTTGCTCAGCAGAGCATCGAAGGGTTCGCTACAGCTCTGTTATAAGTGGTGGGAACCGCAGAGCGTGGCTGTTCTGCATTAAAAAGCTTTGCAGGGAAAGCTGTATTATGACAGTACATTGCTTCTTAACAGTTAGTAGCAAACAAAGGGCAAAGCTATGCCAGTCTGGTTTGTGAGCAGGAAATGGAGCTGGAGGGTTATCTGGAATATATGGTGCTGCAGGAGCCACTGTCATTTGGATGAGATATAGGACCAAGAGCCAGTCCTGGCTATTTGTACTCAAACATCCCGTAGCATTTTCTGCAGGAGAGGAGGTGTTAGCCCTGGGATCCTGGCTCTGCTACAGGGCAGGAAGTTATGTTCAGGCCTACCTGAATTCCCCCTACATTCTCACCAGGACAATCTCACATAATCCCTTGTATTGCAAACAATCCCAAAGTATCTTACAAACTCACAGTACAGGAATCTCTTCACTCATCACTGAAATGCAGCCGCCTCTGGGTAGAACACAGCAGCAGTTTAGCAGTGCATAACACTAAGCCAAAGTTAAGAAAGGAAGCAAAGAAAAATATCGTCTAATTGAAGATATGGGGGAAGTTCTAGGTAGGCAGGCTGCGGTTACTAAATCAGAATCTGGCCAGAACAAGGGAGTTACCACGACTCTGCAAAGCTTTCCAGGAGCTCTTGACATTTACGACAAAATCGTAAATGAGCACACTGTGCTGCAAAAATTCATTAAAGACAACAGCCTGTACCGGAGTTTATCAACAACTTGAGGGCCAGTTCAGCAAGTGGCCAACCACAAGATAGAGCACCAAAAAACAAGCCTGGCCTGGCTGGTTCAACTGCCTCTTCCAGAGGACTGGTCAGACTCTCTCATCTCTCCAGTTGCCTGCACTATGGAGGAGCTTACAAAGAGTATGTGTGTGTCAGTCTCCGACTCCCCTGGCAGCAACATGTTATTGGAGCCATGTGATGTTACCCCCTTGAGCTTTCCAAACACTTGCCCCCACCTTGCCTTGCTTTCCAAAGTCAATTTGTCTTCCCAAAGCTGCAGGTGGGCTCTCTCCAGGGAAGCCTGGATGGCAGCCATCCCTTTCCTTCCAGGCCTGCACAACTCAGCCTAATGAAGAGCACCAGTCCCTGGAGATCAAGTCCCATTTCCTTGTCTGAAAGAGTCAGGAAGAGATGGCCCAGCCCTGGCACCAGGAGGTTGAGGCGTCAAGCTTGCAGTCTGTTCCTACTGAAACTCAGCTAATTGAAGGGCTTCTTGCCTCTCGATGTTTGAGCCTAACTCCCCCACATGTCAGTGTTACACATGGGGGTTCCCTGGTCATGAGAAGAACATTGTTTTCTCTATGTTCTTTGAGTCAAACCAACAGACGTACTGGAGAACAACATACTGAAGCTAGCTAGAGGGGCTGGAAGGGGAAGAGAAAACAAGTATCTGTCTGGGGTATGGCTGGGTGAGAAGCAGCCAAGTTGCTCTATATCACTGAGGACTGAGAGGGACAGGTGTGCAATGAGAAGAGAAGTAAAGCAGTAGCCTGCATACACATGAAATGCTTATCAAACCCATCCTCCTGCACAAGGGTCTTTATACTCTTCCCCCCGCCCAAAACACAGGGGTTTAATTCTTCAAACTGACTTTGGGTTCCAGAACAGGCTGGTGAAGTTTTATTCCCCCTCCTCTCATATTCCTGTAACTCTGCACAACCGGACATCAGCTAGAAGATGAAGAACTAAGATACCAGCAGGCTAGCTTATAGAACAAGAGTTCTGCAGTTTTTCTAAAATAAAAGAAAGCCCCTGCTGTTGGGCTCTTTTCATGCTGCTTTAGGAGAGCAAAAGACAATAGATATCCTGCTGAAACACTGCACTAACCCTGCTCCCAGAAATGAAACAAGGGTCATTCACAAGAAGCCGATGTAACTTCTCTGTATTTCTCCCCACATCACTACACTAATCCTCAAACACCGCACAGAACAAGAACCCATCTGATACCCACCTAACAGCACTGACCCAAGCTACAGCCTAGCAAGCTATAAGAAGCCCTACCTACCCCACCCTTCCTCCTTTATATCAGAGAAGGCAGTGGAACCTGAGCTCACCCCGGAGCCCATTGGCCTGCTGCAGGGTGATGTCATTGGGAGGGGCCAATCACACTCACTCCACCCTAACAAGGCAGGAGGGGGCTGGGGGAGCCCCCCACCCAGACTCCTCTCGCTCAGAGAGAAAGGGGTTCCTTCCTCTGGGTTTCTGAGCAGTGAAGCAGCTGGGTTTGCACCCCTCAGCCTTATTCTCCACACCTGTGTCTCTTCTTATAAAGGCTGGCAGCTGCAGCCTTTCTTCTAGGGAAGTCTGATAACTCCATGGGGCTGGGGAAATGTGGTTTCCCACTGGGCTCCCTTGGGGCTGTAGACTCAGCTTGGTTGGTGGGTGGATTAGCCCATGGGTAAGGGTTGGCCCTTTGTTACCAATGCAGGGATGTGGATGTAGCGGTGCTCAGAGTGCTCTAGGGGCTGAGGAATTAGACTGGTAGTCAGCAGACCTGTGTTCTAGTCCTAGCTATGCTACATAGCTGTATTGGGCCAGGGCAGTGTCCTGCATTCCCTCCCCATCTTGTCTATTTAGACTATAGGAGCTGTGGGGCAGGGATTGTCTCTCACTCTATGCCCATGTAGCACCCAAAACAATGAGCCTCTAGCTGGGCAAGACTTGCTAGATACTACAGTAATAAGATAACGGGGAGGGATGGGCAGATGGCAAGGCATACAAGGAAAGAGAGGTATCCCCATAGCTCCTATTGCCTGAGAATCCCAACAGATGAGCTGCACTTCCCCCTTCTCTAAGCCTATTCCTGGTCCCTAGCCCTTGCTAGCTGAATCCTCTGTGCAGAGATGTGTCCTGGGATGCTGGACTCCTTGTTGCCTCTCTTCCCAAGAAGGAATGACCTCTTGCTAAGCTTCCCTGCCTCTGAAAGATTCAATAAAACTGGCAGGAACAACCCCCCCCCACCACCAGCTTTTTCCCCTATTATTTATTTGTGGTCTTCTTGGGGTTTCTTTTTAAGCTGCTCTCGTGGGCAATTAGCTTTGTGAGACACCTGGGCAGTTACTTGGGGAAAGGCTAATCAAGCAGAAAGATGCTGGAGGTTTGCAAGAGCCAAAGAGCGAGTTAATTTATAAATGGATGTCCTAATGAAAGGTAAGGAAGTGCAGAGATATAATGGAACATCTCAAACAAGTGCATTTTCTCTTGGTGTAGAATGAACTCAATGTAATATTTTATACTTTGTCACTGATACAACCCCCCCCCGGCCCTCCTCTATATAGTGCCAAGGGGTAACTAGCAGTGTTTGCAAGTATTGTGCAGCCTTGATATAAGGATTTCTCTTTGGTATTAGAAACCCATTAAATATTAAACAGTAAACAGTGTAAATATCAGTTTCCCTTTTTCAATAACAGGATGGGCTTTGTTCATAAGGAAAAAGTAATTTTTTCTAATATTTATTCACTACAACCTTCCCACACAGTGTATGCCTTTTGAACAGTAAGGTACTGGTACATGAGTATTTTTATTGTTAGCTGTAGATACAAAGAGAATCCTCATTGAAAAGGTTTGAGTCTCGTTCCATTTACAAGTATGAGTGTATCATTTTTCTTTTAGGTTTTTTTTAAATACAGGGCCTCAATGCCCATTACAAAAATTCCAATGCATCTTTGAAGTTAGCAGCTAATTATATTTCTCCAAGTTATATATCTGGAGTTTTCAATGTGGTAAAAGCAATTACTGTTTTTTCTCATTTAGCATAACAATCTCCAAAAGCTTTATTGAAATTCCAGCAAGTCCTGCTACTGCAGGTCAGAGCCCAGGCTGGAAAGAGAAGGAAGTTGGGGGCAAGGCGGGTGCTTACTCAGCTCTCCCAGCTCTTTCCTTGTTAGTATTCTGTCCCCACCAGGATGCTCTCTAATTGTTTGCTGAATGACTGTGGTGCTTTTTGCCTCAATAACTTTGCTTGGTAGGTCATTCGGCACATTCATTATGGTGGTACCTGTCAGCACTGGTGTAGTTAAGGGTCCATCAGCATTTTACAGGGGTTTATAACTTGGTTGTAAATATTTGCACAGGGCTGAAACTTGGCCCCTGATTTTCTCATGCAGAAACGTCGCAGGCTGGTTCAGCCCGTTTGTTATAATATCACCTTGGTCTGGCAATGTCCTCAGAATTAGGAGGCGTCTAAGCATCTTTCAGCACTTTGGCCCATTAGCCCTTTATTTTATACATGTGGATTCACAGATTCCAAGGCCAGAAGGGACCATTGTGATCAGCTAGGCTGACCTCCTGTGTGACACAGGCCAGAGACCTGCCCCAGAACGTTCCCAAGGCAGAGCTTCAGAAAAACATCCCACCTTGATTTTACAAGTGTCAGTGATGGAGAATCCACCGTGATCTTTGGTAAATTGTTCTAGTGGTTAATTACGCTGCTAAAACTGTAGCCTTATTTCCAGCCTGAATTTGTCTCGCTTCGGCTTCTAGCCACTGGATTGTGTTAGAGCTGTCTTTACTAGATTGAAGAGCCCAAGTTTAAATACTTGCTCCCCATGTAAGATGCTTATAGACTGCAATCAAAACACACCCCTTAACCGTCTCTTTGTTAAGCTAAATAGACTCAGAGCTCAGTCTATCACATTTTTCTAATCCTTTAATCATTCTCGTGAACCCTCTCCAAAATTATCAACAACCTTCTGGAATTGTGGACACTAGAACGGGACATGGTATTCCAGAAGCTGTCACACCAGTGCCACATACAGAGGTAAAATAACCTCTCTACCCCTTCTCAAGATTCCCCTATTTCTGCATCCCAGGATTGCCTTAGCCCTATTGGCCACAGTGTCGCACTAGGGACTCATGTTTAGCTGATTGTCTATCATGACCCCCAAATCTTTTTTACTCACTGCTTCCCAGGATAGAGTCCCCATCGTGTAAGTATGCCCAGCATTCTTTGTTCCTAGATGTATATGTTTACATTTATACACACTAAAACACATATTATTTGCTTGTGCCCAGCATACCAAGTAATCCAGATTGCTCTGAATCAGTGACCTCTCCTCTTCATTATTTACCACTCCCCCAACTTCTGCATCATCTGCAAACTTTATCAGTGATGATTTTATGTTTTCTTCCAGGTTACTGTTAAAAATGTTAAATAGCATAGGGCCAAGAACTGATTCCTGTGAGACCCCACTAGAAAAACACCCATTTGATGATGATTTCCTGTTTACAGTTACATTATGAGACCTATCAGTTAGTCATCTTGTAAGCCATTTAATGTGCGCCAAGTTAAGTTTATATCTTAATCAAAATGTTGTTCAGTACCATATCAAATGCCTTACAGAAGACTAAGTATATTAAGTCAACACTATTACTTTTGTCAATTAAATTTGCAATCTCGTAAAAAAAAAAAGATATCAAGTTAGTTTGACAGGATCTATTTTCCATAAAGCCAAGTTGATTTGCATTAATTACATTATCCTCCTTTAATTCTTTATTAATGAAGTCCCGTATCAGCCACTCCATTATCTTGCCTGGGATTGATGTCAGACTAACAGGCCTATAATTAACTGGGTCATCCTGTTTACCCTTTTTAAATATTGGCACAACATTAGCTTTCTTCCAGTCTTCTGGAACTTCTCTTGTATTCCAAGACTTATTGAAAATCAACACTAACAGTCCAGCAAGCTCCTCAGCCAGCTCTTTCAAAACTCTTGAATGCAAGTTCTCTGGACCTGCTAATTCAAAAATATCTAACTTTAGTAACTGCTGTTTAAAATCCTCCTGGAATGCTAATGGAATGGAATGAGTGTAATCATATGATATAACTACATTATCTGTTCCCCCTCCAAAACAGAACAGAAATATTTATTGAATATTTATTTTGCCTTTTCAGCATTGTTATTGATAATTCTACATTTACTTCTAGTAATGGACAACTACTATTGTTAGGAATACTTGTGGCACCTTAGAGACTAACCAATTTATTTGAGCATGAGCTTTCGTGAGCTACAGCTCACTTCATCAGATGTTTACCGTGGAAACTGCAGCAGACTTTATATACACACAGAGAATATGAAACAATACCTCCTCCCACCCCACTGTCCTGCTGGTAATAGCTTATCTAAAGTGATCAACAGGTGGGCCATTTCCAGCACAAATCCAGGTTTTCTCACCCTCCACCCCCACACACAAATTCACTCTCCTGCTGGTGCTAGCCCATCCAAAGTGACAACTCTTTACATAATCAAGTTGGGCTATTTCCTGCATAGATCCAGGTTTTCTCACATCCCCCCCCCCCCCACCCCCATACACACACAAACTCACTCTCCTGCTGGTAATAGCTCATCTAAACTGACCACTCTCCAAGTTTAAATCCAAGTTAAACCAGAACATCTGGGGGGGGGGGGGGTAGGAAAAAACAAGAGGAAACAGGCTACCTTGCATAATGACTTAGCCACTCCCAGTCTCTATTTAAGCCTAAATTAATAGTATCCAATTTGCAAATGAATTCCAATTCAGCAGTTTCTCGCTGGAGTCTGGATTTGAAGTTTTTTTGTTTTAAGATAGCGACCTTCATGTCTGTGATTGCGTGACCAGAGAGATTGAAGTGTTCTCTGACTGGTTTATGAATGTTATAATTCTTGACATCTGATTTGTGTCCATTTATTCTTTTACGTAGAGACTGTCCAGTTTGACCAATGTACATGGCAGAGGGGCATTGCTGGCACATGATGGCATATATCACATTGGTGGATGTGCAGGTGAACGAGCCTCTGATAGTGTGGCTGATGTTATTATCAGAGGCTCGTTCACCTGCACATCCACCAATGTGATATGTGCCAGCAATGCCCCTCTGCCATGTACATTGGTCAAACTGGACAGTCTCTACGTAAAAGAATAAATGGACACAAATCAGATGTCAAGAATTATAACATTCATAAACCAGTCGGAGAACACTTCAATCTCTCTGGTCACGCAATCACAGACATGAAGGTCGCTATCTTAAAACAAAAAAACTTCAAATCCAGACTCCAGCGAGAAACTGCTGAATTGGAATTCATTTGCAAATTGGATACTATTAATTTAGGCTTAAATAGAGACTGGGAGTGGCTAAGTCATTATGCAAGGTAGCCTGTTTCCTCTTGTTTTTTCCTACCCCCCCCCCCCAGATGTTCTGGTTTAACTTGGATTTAAACTTGGAGAGTGGTCAGTTTAGATGAGCTATTACCAGCAGGAGAGTGAGTTTGTGTGTGTATAGGGGTGGGGAGGATGTGAGAAAACCTGGATCTATGCAGGAAATAGCCCGACTTGATTATGTAAAGAGTTGTCACTTTGGATGGGCTAGCACCAGCAGGAGAGTGAATTTGTGTGTGGGGGTGGAGGGTGAGAAAACCTGGATTTGTGCTGGAAATGGCCCACCTGTTGATCACTTTAGATAAGCTATTACCAGCAGGACAGTGGGGTGGGAGGAGGTATTGTTTCATATTCTCTGTGTGTATATAAAGTCTGCTGCAGTTTCCACGGTAAACATCTGATGAAGTGAGCTGTAGCTCACGAAAGCTCATGCTCAAATAAATTGGTTAGTCTCTAAGGTGCCACAAGTACTCCTTTTCTTTTTGCGAATACAGACTAACACGGCTGTTCCTCTGAAACCTACTATTGTTAGAAATCTTTTGTTCCTAATATACTTTTAAAACTTCCTTATTATCCTTAACTCTGCTGAACATAGATTTCTCCAGGCATCCCTTTGCCTCCTTTATCAATTTTCCACAGTTCCTACCTTCTGATTTATAGTAATTATGATCAGCTTCCTCTTTCTTCCATTTGTTAGATTTTTTTATACCGGCCTTCACTTACCCTCTAAACCAGGTTGTTGGTTTTTTTTAACAAATACGGCATTCTTCCTTGATTGTGGCTTTTTACGTATCTAATAAAGTGTTCTTAAACAATTCCCAATTATCGTTCACATTGTTCTAATTAAATTCTTCCTCCAAGATAATATGGTTCATAATTGTTTTCAGCTTTGTGAAACTGGCCATTTTAAAGCACGAAGTATACATATATTACTAATCTGAATTTATATGATCTTTGCACTTTATATCAAATCATGATCACTTGTACCTAAGTTACTATTAATATTTAATTCTGTGATCAGTTCCTCTTTACCTGTCAAGATGAGGTCTAATATGGAATTCCCCATGTTGGATGCAAAACTTTTTGAGTTAGGAAATTGTCATCTCTACTATTTAGAAACTAAAGGATGTTTTAGGGCTGGCAGCATGAGACCTCTAGTGTATGTCACTGAAATTGAAATCCCCCAGGATCAAGTAGCATTTTTTCTGACATATTATAGATAGGTGAGTAAGGAGCTGGTCATCCTGTTCCCTAGTGTGATCTGGGGGGCTGTAGCAGATACCAACTAGTGTCCTGTCTTGTGCTCTATCTGTTAGGACATTGATCCATAAGCATTCAACAAGATCATTCAACAAGATCTTCCGAGTTATCGGTGACTTGGAAACAGGTAATGCCATTTTTTTGACATACACTGCCACTCCCTTTCCCGTTTTAACCATTCAATCCTTCCTCAATAGATTGTAATAATTGATTTTAACGTTCCAGTTGTGTGAATCATTCCACCAGGTTTCAGTAACACCAACTAGATCAAATTTATGCCCATAAATGAACAATTCCAATCCCTCTTATTTGTTACCCAGGCTCCTAGCTTTGGTGTATAAGCAATTAACACATTTCTTCTCTGCACGTTCTTTGGTTCCTTGATTAATTTTATTCTCAACATCTCAATTTCGTGCTGAGCGCTCAGATCTTCTCTCTTTTTACCCTCCCCTGTTATTAGTGTAATGCCCTCCTGAGTGCTCCAGGCACCCTGTCCCTGAGGGGATTGGTCCCCCTTATGATGAGGCGGACACCATCCACCCTGTACAGCCCCCTGTCTGCACAGAAGGGGGACTGATGTTCCACAAAACCCAAACCCTCCACCATACTCTACCTACCTCGCCAGCAGTTCACTTCCAGAATCTCCTGCCTTCTGTCTGCCTTTGTTCACGGGTCTGGAAGGATCTCTCAGAAGGTTGCTTTGACATTCTTCTCAGCACACTTTTGAGTTCCCTGTTGTCATCTACTGTCTGTGAGATATCCCACGACGCAGTGTCCCTAGTGCTGATATGAGTCATGGCTGATGTGTCCTTTCCTGTTGACTTCAAAGCCCATCCAATCTTAGTGTGACTGCTCGTGGCTTGGCTACGGGAAGGCAGAACACACTTCTCTTGACCTCCTGTATTAGCCCCCAGATTAAATGCTATAGATGGGGCTGAGCCAGACCCCCTGGACTGCAGCTCAGAATGCTGATTAAATACTCCAAATTGTTAAAGTAGCTTTAGAAGATTTTTTTTCTATTGCCCAGTGCCACGCAGGCTGCCAGGCAATCCGCCAGGCAATCCTGATGTTCAGCCATAGGGAATCCATTCTCCATTGCTGGGATTTGATCAGTGAGGCCATTAAATCCAAGATAGCAGCTCTGTCACCCCCAGCTCTCAGCAGACTGTTCACATGGCCTCACCCAATCTTCTTCAGCTATTAGAATGTGAGACTGCTGGATGTTCTGCCTTGGGCCCTCATCACCCTCTCCCTCCCCTAGATAGAACTGTCAGGCTAAATACCAGGTAACAGTGTTGCTCGGTGTTGTGGCTCTCAGTGGCGGGTCTCCACAACCCTGCTGGCACCTCGGGCTCCTGCGGAAGGTTCTGCGAGATGTCATGGTGCACCTCTGGTCAGGCTCTGGTCCACCACTGCAATAGAATTTGGGCTGCAGCACAGCACATCCCCAGGCTAGCGGCGCGGGTGGGGCGTTGTCTTAGTCTGACAGGCTGGTAGAAAGGTTGGGACCCACGCGCTTGGCAAACTCCCTTGTGTAGTAACTATTGATGGAGCTTGCCTTATCTTTTGGATAAATGGCAGGATGAAAGTACCCTTCAAAGTTCTGACCTTGTCACAACTTCATCTGCTTGTTCTCTGGCTTATTGGAAACCTGCTCTCCGCAGTACAAGCTGTGCTATATAAAATGCACAACCAGTCCAAGCGCCTGAATCCCTGGGTTGAGTAGTGGCTCAGGCCTCTGTGTGGCGGGAGGGCTCCGGGAGGTGACGCAGGTTCATGCTCAGCCATTGCTGTTGGAAATAGACAAGGCAGGCAAAGCCAAGCCATCTCACCTGTCAACGATTTACCCAGTCATGGCCAGGGGGTCGCAGGCAAGGCAGTTCTGTCCCATTTCATCTGCAGGTTGATAAAGCTAGACAGAATGGCGTTTCAGCTCCATGGCAATTTCCTGAATCCTTGAGAACCTGAATCCTGCTAGTATATGTGCCCTTCTGACCATTACTGATAAAGCCTTCCAAAGCAGCATTGAAGTGCCTGGAGATAATCCACTTGGTGGATCATTCTTGAGTCCAAATAGCCCCACTAAACTCTCCAAAACATTTCTTGTCCATTTGCCAGAGTTAACTGCACAGGTGTCTGCTCAGTTACTGAGAATGCACGTCCAGTCCCGGCCTGCGAGCAACTGAACCCCCTCCCCGGTCACTGCTCCTAATATTATGTTGTTGCTCCATTTAAGTAACTAGTGATTCCCCCATTGCTTTTTGGGCATGGTCTGTTTTAAGCTGTATGAGTACTTACATGTTAAAAGGCCTCTGCTAACTTGAATTTCTAAAAGTTGCTTTGTTTTTCAGTCAGTTTTCTGGTACGCCCCAGCTGAACAGTGTATTCTGGGACTGCTTTCTAAACATACAAGGGATTTCTCACTTCCCTGCCGAGGGTTAAGTGGGCCTTTGGGCACCGTGCTCCAGCACTGGCTCCCTGTCAGTTGTTTTTTAATGACAATACTGAGGCTGGTCCATCTCTGAAGAATGGGCGTGGGGTGCAGACTGGAAACCCAGAAGCCACCTGCTGCATCCTCTGACCAGAATTAGATCTGTTTCCTGATGCCTGCCCTATCCGTTACCTTATCATTCCCTCTCTTGGATTTCTTTTGTCTCTTCCCTTATGTCAGAGCCTGTCAAGTGGAGTTTATCAAGTGCATCTAGTTGTGATGATCTTCTAAGCCAGAAATCAGGTGCCATCATGTCACATGCACGCAGCCTCTGATGCGATGTGATTCCACACCCAGGATCCACAGCAAGGGGGGCTCTGTGCGTACTGGGCGTGGAAAGGCTGGTGCTCAGGGGTCTCTGGCAGGCTTGAGGCCACAGCTCAGGGTGACTCCCAAGTAGAGCTGGTTGGGAATCTTCCAACAAAATGCTTTTTTGTCAGAAAATGCAGATCGGGCAAAACCGAAACTTTTCACAGGAACATATTGGTTGGATGTGGGAGGCCAGAGGGACCCAGGTTTGCCTCCCAGCACAGTCAGAGTCAGAGCAGGGACATGACACCAGAGGAACCACAGCCCAGCTGAGTTGCCCTGACCACTGGGCTATTGGCTCTTCTGCAGTGGATTGAGGTGGGGGGCAGAGAGAGAGAGAGAGAACCCCCCAAACACCCCAGCACACACTCTCTTCTGAGAGGTCTCATTTTCGTTGCAACGAGGAACAAAACATATTTCAACATTTCAATGTTTTTCACAAAATGAAAATCTTGTTTTCCTGGCCCGTGCCACGGCCAAGCCCCCCCACCACAATGGCCTTGAATGAGGCTGCCAGGCAACCCCGGAGCTGGCTGAGTTTAATCATTGTGGCAGGATGACGCGTTGGCTGAGACATGACATTGTGATAGGACGTTGTTTGTGGTTTTCATCCCTGGCTGCTTTGGGAGGCTGAAAGGTCCAAACGTCTCTTGCCCTCCCTTCCTGTCTTTGCCCCTTCTCAGTTTTGTTCAGGTTCTCTCCCCAGCTCCACCCTCTGGGCCCAGGCAGCACACAGGAGGGCTGGGCACTCGCCTGCTTTGCTGGATCACACGCTGGCCACGGGCTGTCTGTGCTTTGCCAGCAACCAACATCAGACTTTTCAATGTCATGCAAGTTCATGTGCGTGGCCCATGACAGCCCATAGGAAAGGCCTGAAGAGGCCTGGAAAATGCTTCCCCAGCTACATTTCCTTGCATCACAGCAGTTAGCAGAGTAACCATTAATTTTCATTAAACTGAGATTTGTAGCAATGCATTTAATGCCTTCCTCAGGGGTTGTCTTTAAGATCTCTCTCTCTCACAGGCCTACGTACGCGCACGCAGTGCAGTGGGGGCCGCAGGACAGGGCAGCAGGATTGGTCATGGCAAAGGCCCGCTGTTATTTGATTACTGGCCAGAAGCCTTCCCAGGCCCCAGCACACTGGCTTGTGCATTTAGTCCAGCGAAGAGAGAACGCTCAGCAGCCGCCCTGCGGAACGGTATCGCCCCTGAACTCCACGCTCAAGCAGAACCGCCCCCGCGCCTCCTGTGATCACAGAGCCCTGCTCCGGAAAACGAGACCCGAGAGCAGCCCGTTCCCTATTCCTGCTGCTCCCTCCACCCTGCCCTCCACCTCACCCCCGCCGGGTGCCCCACTCCCCTCAGAGCGGTGGCAGGGAGTGGTGGCAGCTGCTCACCCCGCTGGGTCGGAGCTGTCAACTTGCACGCGCAGGGCTGCAGCACGAGACGCTCCACTGCTGAGGATCCTGCGAGAAATTAAATTCTCCACTTGGCTGGTCCGGGCGACTCGGCTTTGCTCTGCCGACTTGTTCCTTCATTATTTTTTTGGCCGATAACTGACTGCAAGCTTGTCTTGTCTTTTTAATGCCAGCTGACGGCTCCATGAGAGGAAGAGGCTTGACTGTCTCAGCTAGAGCACGCTGGAGCACTAGCCCCATTTCATTGATTTACAGACAGGAGGGGAAAATCCTCCAGGTGCCGTCGCGGCTAACAATCCAGCCTTGGGTTTGTTTTCATACCGGAATCGGCCTCTCCTACCCCCTCTGCTGCTCCGTGTGGAGTGAGAACCCGGGACCCAGCGAAGGCAGGGCTTTCGGGACTCTCTCCTAGATCCCTTGCAGGCCCTGAGTTTGGGCAGGGCCAGGGAGACTGTCCGGAGGATGCTCACAGTAACGTTAATCCTCCAGTAACCCCTCAGAGTGGGGCTGGCAGTGAGCGTAGCTGCTCTGCTCTGCATACGGCCGTTCTCTTGATTCAGATGTGTCCTGCACTTTGGCTTCCAATTTCCATTCGGGGGAAGAAAACCTTGCTGTGTGTGAGGCTGCTCACGGGCGATTGGCATGTGTCCTGCATGCGCCCCAGCTCTCACCTCGGCACTGAGCAGCACAGAGGCGCACACTCAGCCTTCCTGGTGTCAGAGCCCAGGGGACCCTGATTCCACAGGGGCCCAGTCACAGGGCATCGTGTAATCTATGCCTTGTTCCCCCAGCCTGCTGTCCTTACTCTCATCTGGCTGGGGTTAGGCCTCCCCGAGGGACGAGGAATGCACACGGGTGCCCATCTAGGGCAGACAAGAGACCCACAGACCTGAGTGTCACCACCATATGGAAAGTATTAACCCCCTGAATGGACCTGTGTGCACGTTGCTCGACAGCACCCCTCACTGCCCTGCGGGAACGGAGCAATTGCCCAGCACGACCCTGTGTGAGCTCTCAGAGCGAAACCACCTGGACACAGCAGCTCCGTCTGCCAGACATTTTTTTCAGAGGTTACATCCCCTTCCACGGGGCAACAGCAAGCAGCCCCAGCTCCCAAAACACTTAGCAGCAGCAGTAGCCAGAGCATGCTTTGCTTCTAAGCAAACAGCTCCCAGGGCAGCGCCATCCGCTACCTCTCGCAGTGACCGCGTCAGCAGCATGCCTCTTACTGCCAGGCCCAGCGGCAGGTCACAGCACACAGTGTGCGGGGAATTTCCCCCCTTCCAGCATGAGGGGTGGCAGGCCAAAGTCAATGGTCTGGCGGGCTGGATGAGACTCCTGGGAGGCCCATCCCTTTTTCCCCTGATGTTTGAAGCCCCTCGACATGGTGGCCCTGTGCAAGTGCACTGATTGCTCATTGCTTAGTCTGTCCTCGCTGGGGACAGCCATCTCTCCACTCCCTCCTCTTCCGCAATTACACAGTTTGCTCCCACTAGGCCTGAGCGAGGTCCCTACCGCTGGGTGTGCAGCACACATTTTAGCTCTGCTGGCTGTGACTGCATGCACCTTTGTGACATGGAGGGAGCAGAGGGCTGGCTCCCTGAGCCCCTGCATTAAGTTGATGGAACAGAAGGTTGCATTTTTCCTGCAGCTGCCTTAATTTCCTGGCTCCTTATAAGCTCCTGCTGCTTCCAGTACCACACAGAAATGCCCACGGCCTCGTAAGTCACCACGCTGTAGTCTCATCACATCTGCTGGTTCCAGGATTATTTCCCCCCTCCGCCCCCCGGACAATGGAGACATCCTGCTGAAAACAGGGTCTTGCCATATTTACACCTCCCAGTGGGCTGAAACCACCCAAGATTTTGGGAGGTACCTGAAACGGAGATGGAAATTTGGGGCCTGCTACTGACCTTGAATCAAAATCACATGCCTACTGTCCCGAGCTGGCTCCGGTCACTCCAACCCATCCCTAAATATTGGGGAGTGGGATTCCAGTTCTGCCCCAGCCCTAGTTAATACACTCTTCCTTGCAAACTGAACACCCGTCTTTGGTGACATGGAGGCACACCTGTTAGGTGATGTTTGCTCCTTGCACAGAAAACCCAGTGTGCTTTTTGTTTAATTAAGAGCAAGTGGGATGTCTAAAGATGGGATTTTCTCCTTCTTTCCAGTGATAAATTAACCTCCTCTTTGCTAAGGAGGACAGGCAAACACTTAAGATCAATGCGCTTACTGCTACTTGGCTCTTGCTCGCTTGAGGGGTAGGGAGAGAATAAAATATGTCAGCCTCAGCCCCTTGCGTTGCCTTTGGGGGCAATGAATTGAGTGACTGTTGATAATGATGATGAATGGGGATGATTATGACTGAAACTTGGACCTAAAGACTAAAATTTCAGGCCCTATTCATGGAATAATCCTCCTCCCGCTGTGCTATTTGGTGGCATTTACAATGTAGCCAGCAGCATTGGGGGTTTCCAGGCAAACCCCTTCAAAGAAGGAGGTGTTCTGACTCCTCTCTACATACTCCAGCATTCAAAGGATCAAAGAGCTCTTGTTTCCATTTCAAGTCTTATTTCAAAGCCGCCCTCCCAGCTGACAGGAAGTCCTTCTGCAGAACAGGCGTGACGATAGTTAAGCAGGCAGACTGGACACACACTGGTGTGGGCAAGCCCCCGTACTGCACGTGAGCATGCATCTATGTTGTCCGACCATGCCAATGCACCTGTGAACTCACAATGACAGAGACACTGGTACCAGCCTGCAGTAGGATCCTAGAGACCTGAGTTCAAGTGATCTGCTACTTCTGTCTCTTGCTGCCTAGCTTAGACAATGGAGTGCTGTAGAAGAAGCAGGGCGAGCCCCGTTACGGACGATGCAGCATGCACGGCCTCTCAGCAGTAACCCTTGTAGCAGATTAAGGAATAGCATTGATAGGAGGAATCCTAGCTGTGCATTGCCTGGGAAGAATGGCGACCGCAGACTGTAAACTCTAGATATTCAAGCATACTGAAATAATAATAATCACCAGAAATGTGCCCATGCATAGCCAGAGAGCTCTCCGCCCTCTGTGCAGGAGGGGTCTGGTAGTGGTGTTTGAGCTTGGCAGATGAGGAAACTGAGACTGAGAAATGTTGCATTTCTGTGTGTGACCCCCCATGGGCAGGGCTGCTGCTCGTCTCAGCCCAGTGATACCGGGGGAACCTGAAGAAGTTCAGGCAACCCTTTCAGGATTTGGGCTAAGGGTGGGATCATTTCTTACCTTTTCTAGTCTGGTTCACCATTAAAAAACCCTGCTCCCATTTCCAGAGATGCTGAGGTTAGAGGAGATGGGGGGCGGGCAGGAATTGCCAGGTGCTCTGTTTCACAGTGGGAAATGCTTCCATTTTAGGGCTGTCCTCCTTCCCAGTGCTGCCATCTGAGGCAGAAGTGTTAAGAACGTGAATGAATAGCCCCCAAGTCACATAAAACCACTAGTGACCTGGAGATGGTCCTGGCACATAACTTTGGGGTGTTCAATCGCACAGATGTGTTCCCATAAACTCAAACACACATCTCCCCTCTGATGGGGCAATGTGCTATATATTCATTTCTTTAACCCCTGAAGCAAGCTGCCCCATCAGGTCTTCCTGCAGCACCCAAGTTTGTGAAGCTGCAATTGCCAGGTAGGTTGGAGAAAGAGAAAACACAGTGTCAGCTAAATTCTCTTGGTTCCCTTCGGCCAGTTTTCTGAGCCATTACTCAGAGGGGCAGGGGCTCCACGGGGACAGGGTGTGCTGTTTGGGGCCACAGAAGGGATGCTCGTTTTATTTTGAAACTAGCCCTGATAATCAAGAGCAGGTTTAGCTAAACTGTATCAGACAAATACTGCCCTGGAACAGCAGAGTCTGAACATGAGCTAGCTGGCATTGCTACACTCTCTGCTCCAATGAGAGCCAGGGAATGGATCAGAAAAAGCAGACCCAACTCCTCCTCCTCGAGTATACGGCCCCCTAGTCTGATGCTTGGCTAAGCAAAGCTCCTAAATTGTTTGCAGGCCCAGGAGCAATGAGCACCATGCCCATCTTCCCTTCCTAATGCTCCAATTGATCTGGGCACCTCTGAAATGGTTTGTGTTGTAAAATGAGGCATTGGTGGCATTGGGTCTCAGCTGGGTTCTGACTGACCAAACTCAGTCAGTCTCAGTCACCGTAGCATGTCCTCTCCTCAGTCAGTAGATGGCTCATCTGGGAGGCCTGCCAGCAGCCTGCCGGTTAGCATGCTGGTATTCCAACCACAGCCTTGGCTAGCTTCTAAAAGCACAAACACCAGCACCTCACCTGAGCAAAGCCAGCTGACGCAAGCTTATCACAGTGGGGCCTCCTCATTCATGTCGAAAGAGAATTCAGATACCTGCTCCTTCATGGGTAGGGAGCAGACGCCTCCCTCTCCAAGATGTCCAGGGAGTGTCCTCGAGAGCCGGCCTCCTTGCCAGATAACAGCAGAGCGAGCCCAGGCCTGCCTGCATTCAGACTGTCGTGTGTAAGACTCACCTTCTAGATAAAACCTTTCCCAGGGATTGTGCCTGAAAAACCAGCCAGCCAACCCATCAATAATCCCATGTCAATGCTCCCCTCTGCACCATTGCAAATGTGGGTAACAGAGGAAATAAGTAACTGATTTTAGACCCTTTTATGCCTCTTAATTATTTTTAGAGCATTTATATACCAAGGTGATGGGCTCCCTTGGACAGACAGAAATCACTGGCTAGATGGTGTGCAGTGTGCCATTCTTTTCAAAGAATAACACCCATTCTCTGTAGTTTTCACTTGCCCAAACTCCTTTGTTAAATGTATTTTTATACAGCAGTGTTGACCTTTTCCACCAGCCCCTTTGGAATGAGGCTGTAGTCTTGTGTAAAAGTCATATCAAATGGGCCACAGAAAATCACTCTTGCCTGATTAAAATGAATAGTCTAGACGATGTGTGCATTTTCCTTCTGTGTCGTTAGCCTTGTGAGAGAGCTTGCAGCAGTCAGAGATTTTATGGAAGAAAGGCAGCCACAGGTACTTCTAGCTGCCTTAACGGATACTAATTACAACCCTTGTTAGGATTGATTTGCAAAGAAAATTTCTATCGCCTCAAGGACAAACGCTTGTGCAAATCATATTATCGTATATGGCAAAATTGGTAACACTTTAAAAATGGTTTCATTTATAAATAGTTTTATTATTTATTAAATTAAATGGCACTTTATAGCAATCCTTTTGCTAAGTTAAAATGTATTCAGCAAATTTAGGAAACACTATCTCCATGTTATAAAATAATCTATTAGGTTTTGGGATTCCATAATCTGACAAGGATTTATTGTCTGTGCATTTGATCAGGCTGTGTGTTAACCATCTGAAGCGCGCACACACAGGTTTGAAGAACATAAAGGCAACTTTTCTTGTGGTGTTTTGGCACTCCCTGCCCTCTGTGTTGGATGGACCCAGGAACTTCCGAGATGCACAAAGCCAAACCATAATTATTTAAACTCACACAGTTTGGATTTGATTGGAGTTTGGAGTGGAGGATCAGGCTGATTCTTATTTTGGCCAAACTTTCTCCCATCCCTGGGTTTAATCCTCTCCAGAAGAGGATTTGGGAGGAAAGGTTCTGCAAGTAGCATGTTCGCTGTTCAGTCTGTGCGGTCCCTGAGCTGAACGTTAGATGGATACTGGGTGCCAGTTCCACTAATGGGACTGACCTCCGTGGGAGTTACAGATGCTTGGTACCTCTTTGGGCCACAGTTTGGAACCAGGGAAGAATGGACATGCTTTTCCCATGCCGTCCCGCTACATTATACTGATTTGTAGTTCAGTGGTACCTAGAGGACCCAACCATGCCCGCGGCCCCATTGTGCTGGGCGTTGCTGGGCCGGGGGTCCTTGCCCAGACAGCTTACACTCTAAAGAAACAAAAGGCGGCATAGCTGGAGTTTTGTCATTCCATCCCCGTTTTACAGCTGGGAAGCTCAGCGCCAGGAAGGAGGGCCCCATTCAGCACAGGATTTTATTCACAGCTTAAGTGATGTGTGTACTTCAGACCCGTTTTGAATCAGACCCTCAGGGACTTGGCCAAGATCCCCAGGGAGCCTGCAGCAGAACTGGGAATAGACCCCCAAATTCTCCAGTCACTGTTCTCTGCCTTAACCACGTGACCTTCCTTTCTTTCTGGAAATCGCTTTCTATTGTTTCATTCTTTCTGTATTTCCCAAGCCATTTTAAGAAAAAGTTAAGGCCTCTTTTGAATGAAGACTCTGAAGCCGCTGTGCTCACCCTGCACTACATGCCTATAACCCGGAGAAAGAGAGACGCTTGTTTTAGTCACATTTGTCGATAAGCAAATATCTGTTAACCTTGCATTTTATGGCTGGTACATCAGTAATCCCGGAATTCAGCAGCACTCCCTCTTCCTAGGTTAGAACAAGAAGTTGACCTTGCCTTCTAAAATTCTTGTCCACTCTGGAAAATAAGCAGACAAGACATCTTTACTGAGGTAGAAATTTCTCTTGAATGTACCCTCTTTAATTTATGATCCCTCTCACTTCACTGCCTGCAGCAAAACCCATTAATGGCGGCAGTTTGTGACACAACCAAAGGCTTCTCTAATGGGTAGCTCCCGCAATTCCAAAGCTGCCTTGCTTCAGAGGAATTTGCTGGCATTGTGGTGCATGGCTTCTCCCCCTCTATTTCCCTGACTCCAGAGACCAATCCTGCCTTAAGTTGGGTTTTCTGCTCCTAGGCAATAATTTCTCCCCCATCGAGGTAATCACACAATGGTCTCTGAGAGCAGCAGGAGAGATGCTGCCTGTTAGATGCATAAAAGGTAAGACAAACTACATGTCATAAAACTTTTAAAAGTTCCTTTTTTGTGTTTGTGCGGGGGTTATTTTATATGGCTTTTGATATGAAGCTAAAATTGCACATCAAGAAGGATAATGCATCTTTAAGCTGTTACAATGACTTCTAAATTTTTCATTTAATGTCAGCGAGGGGGAAAAAACCCCTCCGTTGGCTGAGTTACATTGGTGAGGTGGCTGTTTCATTCCATAAAGTGTCTGCAGTGGATTTGAACAGTAGGAAATCCAAGGGTGATAAATAGCTATTTCTAAGTAAATTTCATGCAATTGCCCTTTGGTTAAAGTCTTTCCTCTCAGCACTTTCCCTGTGCACATAGCCCAACTAATAATATTCAGGAGCAAGTGCTTTCCAGTGTGACAACTGATTGCACTTTGAAGCAGTAAATGGCTGATTTCATAATTGGTATAATTTTTCACAAGTACCTGAATGTCATATACGGAAAGAATAAGCAACCTGGACTTAATACAGGAGCTTTTTCAATTCTCCTAAAAATCAATAATGTATTAAACCCCTGAACTGATTAAAATAACGTGAACCCTGAGTAGGTTTTGTGAGGAAGGCAGGTTTCTTCAAGGGTGATAGATTTATGGCAAAAGGGTTAATACATGGGGAGAGTGGGGATATTTTACAGATGGAGTCAGTTTTCCTAATTAAACTTTTATCAAGATTTTTCCCGTTTGAATTGTTTCACTCAGTGCAATGGAAAAGAGTGTTTCCTTTATTGTTCAGACCAGCCTGTGCAGCATTACCAGACATGCACAAAGCTGAGAGAAAGCACTATCTGCACAGAAAGGGTAATGATTAGAATAAAAAGAAATATAGTATTCATTCTGAAAATTACACCCCAGCTCCGGAGGATTCTTCTGCACTTTAATCGGAAAAGGCATAGTGCAGTTTTTCAGAGGAGAGCTCATGCTTTCATGATTCATGAAACCCTTTGTCTTTCTACAAGGAGCTAGCAACAATCTCTTGTATGGACCAGAGCCATGCGGTCCCCACTGCACAGGGCCAGCTCAAACTTGGGGAAGGAGGTTGCCATAGTAATTATCTCATCATCTGGGGGACAACATTCTTGCCTCTAGGCACCTTTGCATAAGAAAGTTCAATTAGCATCAGAGTATCACAAATGTTATTAACAGGGATACAAAGAAAGAATCCAACCTGCTAGGAGAGAAGCTGAGGAGTTTCCCAGGATTTTAAGAATTCTTGGATTTCTTTCAGGCAAATAATCATCAACACATTTATTTTGAGGAATAACTGTGTTTCTTAAAAGAGAAAAAAAGAGGCAGACAGCTGACTGACAGTACCACTGCCCGTGACGTGTGTGCTCTGAGAGTGTGGATAGCACATGTGTGTGCCAGGGCAGGGTGGTGGGTGTGCAGAGGGCACATGTACCAGGTGTGTGCCAGGGCAGGGTGGTGGGTGTGCAGAGGGCATGTGGCTGAAAAGAGTTAAACACATACAAACTCAAGCCTGAATGATTTGGAAGCTAAGAGAGCCTCCTGGCTCCCACTGTCTAGTTTATCTCTTCAACCCGAGCCAGTGTGAGCTTCAAGCTCACTTAATTCCAGCTACAGAGCAGCAGGACCACTTCTGCCTGGACACCGTCATCGCAGCACGGGTCTCAGCTTAATGGCCAATCACTTGGGCTCATTCCCTAATGGCTGGCACTTCAGGAACAGTGTCCAGGCCTGGATTCCTTCCCAGTCAAGCGAGACCCCAGCAGCCAGCCAGCTGGTAGAGGGATTGCCCAGTGCATCCGTCTGTATCACATATGGCCAAGTGATGTCACCATTGTGGTCTGTGTGTTTGTGTATAAATCCTGGGGAAAGTCCACAGAGTCATGGAAATTAACAAGGGAAAAAAGACCCATTATGTTATGAGCTCCATCCCCAGCCAGGGCAGGACAGTCCTTATAGTGTGTCTGCTAGAGTGTGTAGTGCTCCTAGGCAGAGCTGATCCCAGCGTCTGTTGTATATCTGTCCCTGTTGTCCTCCCCTGTTTCCTTCTCTTCTGCCCAGAATAGTCACACAGACCTGAACTGAAGAATCTATTTAAACTTCATAGCTCCAGATGAAAATGAAAAGTCTTAGGCTCTATATGATTCACGTTTGCCTATTGTTTCTAACTCATTTCTTATTTTCCAATTGAAGAACTCTGCCAGAAGCACTCTTTGCCAGAGATTAAAACAATTTAGGAAGCAGATTACCCAACTCTTGTCTTTGGATAGAGAGCAAACAATGAGAAATGTGTGTTATCATCAGATAGAAATTTTAAGGATAGGTAGGTAGCGAACTAAGTATTTACAGATTTTATTAGGTGGTGTGACAGGGCACACCCCTCACTGCTTGTCTGGTGCCTCTTCCTGGTCACTCTGGGGATTAGCTCTCGAGGCTGAGGCCCCTTCCCCTTGCCACACACCATCACAACATCTCTCTCTCTCTCTCTCAGGTCGGCAGCTCTCCTCTCATCTTAGGAACCGCAGCATCCTCTTGGTGACTCAGCCCCCCGGCCAGGTCATGCAGCATTCCCCACTTCAGGGGTGTATCAAAGTCTTTCCTTCGGCAGTCCTAGGCAGTCTTCCCACTCATTCCCTGAGGTGCCACGCCCCCAGTGGCAGGTAGGGGAACCCAGCCTGCCCTCTACTCTGGGTTCCAGGCCAGGGACCCTCAAATCAGCAGTTCTGGGCTTTACTCTCCTTCCCTGGCCTGATTCCTACCACTCCTGGTTCCCCTCATTGCCCTGAGAGTACCAGACATAACTCCCACTACCTCCAATGGGCCCCTAGGAAGTTAGGAGATGAAGAGAAAGGTCACAGTGCAGGGGAAAGGAGGAGTATAAACAGCCTTATACAGACTGGAAAATGAGGCTACCTGATAAATCAGAAGAAAAGAATGCATTGATTGTAAACTCTTTGGAGCAGGGACTCTGTTCTGCATGCTTGTACAACACCAAGGGCAATGGTGGGTGTCCCTAAGAGCTACCAAAACACAAGTTAATAATAATAAAGTCTGAGCCAGTGAGGTGCTCTAGCAATCAGACAAGACTCCTGAGCACAGCATGGCGCTTGTGTAAATGGTGGCAGAAAGTTTGTGGGGAAGTCGTAACTTGCACAACCAGTCCAGCACCATCCACTTCTCTTGAGCTGGTTGGGGCGCCAGAAGCTTCGGACTCTGTTCCTGGCTCCCAGCAGACTGCGCACGTGTGAACACAAGCTGTACTGGCATCTGTGCAGCTCTACAGTGCAAAGTCCCGTGCTTTGCAGGCTCTCCCAGGGTTTGCCTTACGCTTTCATATCAAATCTGCAGAGCAAAGGGTGAGCTGCTGCAATCCTAGACTGGTTGTCCTCCCCAGAGGCCAGAGAATTGACCTTGGCAGGTAGTTTGCTGTTCTTTGAGGCCAGGGTCTATTATCTGTTCCTATTGTGCGTGTGCGGGCATTTAATGAATGGAGTAGTTAGTGGTGGTGATCTGCCTTCCCAGGGCCCGGTCCCCTATCCACAGGGGAAGTACACAACTTGTGACTAGGAGACTTTCAGGTCAATTGCACTCAGTTAGTCTTATCCTTTGTTTTAACTGACAGCAATGGCCTGCCCATTGATTTTGTTAATATGCTGGCAACAACCATCCCATTGTGTTGACATTGCTGGCAATGGATGGCTTATGGGGTTTTTTCTTTTATTGCCAGTGCATTGTTTTTCAATTGATACTCACGGTAGTGACAGATGGCAGCTCCCAGAGAGTTGAATTCGACCTGGGAACATGTGAGTACACATCCTAAAGGAGATGCCTTGCACCCAAGATTGCAGATGTCTAGGCCATGGCATCATTTTCAGAGAAATCTGCTCTTGCAACATATACACACTGCTCTTGTTATTACAGCACAGCGTGCCCTATAATTATCCAGTGAAAATTCCTTAAAAATACATGTATCTACGAAATCCGGCGAAGCAGGTGAGCTCAGACATCAAACACTATATAGGCCAGAGGGGCAGCCATAAATTCCTCTTAGGACGGCTTATTGTGTGTAAGTCCGGATGTTTGATACTTACCGGGGAATTCTTTTCTGTTCTGAGCTCCTGGACTTGTTGTACTCTCGTTGTAATGCAGATTGTGTTCTGTGGCTCCTCTGATAAGTTTGTGATGAAGCCAAGGGGCATGTGAAATCACTTTGACATCATTAGCTGTGGCTCTCACTGATTTGTCTCAAACTAGCTGTTTTAAATGTAATTACCACTAATCTGTGAAAATGCATGAGTAGGTCTGTAAATGCATTGGCCAATGGATGCACAAAGCAGGAATGGAATGACGTGGAATTATGAAATCAGAATCACTTCTCAAGTTTGCTAAATAGATTCCAAAGAATATTTTCCCCTGGGTTTGGAAAAGCTGCTTGTCCTCGTTGCTTCATTTTCTTCAATGTCTGTAATACCGGAGCGCATTATACACCAGCTCCCAGCAAATGGAGATACAACTGCTGAGCTGCTGGTGTTCTCAACATTTTCTCACCCTGGGTTATTTATGGAAACAAAAAAACAAACAAGCAGGCTTCAGAAGGGCCTTTTGAAAGCTGAGCCAGCTAAGCTGAGATTTCAGGGGGACTGGCAGACAGATACCGCTATCTTTCAGTAGAGGGCTCCAGGGGTATTTTTTGCATGTAGCCTGGGCAACACTGTTCATGGCTTAAAAACCAGGAGTGCCAATTTAATAGGAGCCTGTCACTGTATAGGTAGCCAGTGTAAATAACACAGGGCGGACACAGTGTAATACCAAACTGATTACAATTCAACAGCTTAAGCCAGGGCAAAAGGCAGCAGAGCCCCACCGAGAGCCTTTGGAAGAGAAAATTGCAATAATTCAACAGTGCTGCTGTTGCCAGGCTGAATGACACAGCCAGTGCAGACTGTGCAATGGGACAGCACTCATTTGTATGTCTGGTATATAGGGGCTCTCCATGGCATAGGCCTGGCCAGAGGGATGGCAAGACCCTTAGCCTAGCTGGCTGCCACAGAGCTTGTTTGCTGAGCGAGGGGAGTCTTCTTCTGTTGATGACCTCTCTCCAACAGGCAGACCCCTGCCTTCCCAGCGGTGGGGATCAGAGACCCGTGATGCATCCAGCTGGCAACATCTGGGCTTTCAGAGTCCATGAAATAAGAGACAGAGCTGTGAGCCTTCAGTTTGCTGAGAAGATTCATCCCTCTGCTTGGAAACCACCTGACCTGAGTGTCACCATTCCTACGTGGGTCACAACTGAGAATACTAAATTCACGACAAACTGCTGAGAAATAGGGCAGATATACCCCAAACCTGGCAGATATTCTCCCATGAAATATACCAAACCAGCAACAAAAGTAAACTTCTGTTTCATCACACTGTCTAACAAGAAGTCAGAAAAGCAGTTTCCTTAGGCATTCCAGTCCTTGTATCACCCCTCAAAACACTAGACTTAAAGATGAGTGGTTCTTTAAGATCGATTTCATCAACTAAAAGGTTCTTCTGATCCCAAAGGACCAGCCACACACCCAGGTCAATATACAACTCAGATCTTACCCAGTAATCTTACCCAATAATCATGCTGTTGCCAATCCTTTAGTATCTAAAATTTAAAGGTTTATTTATTAAAAAAATAAAAGAAAGAAAGGTGAGAGTTAAAATTGGTTAAAGGAATCAAATACACCAATAATTGCAAAGTTCTTGGTTCAGGCTTGTAGCAGAGATGGAATAAACTGGTGGCTTGTTAAACCTCTGGTGTTTGGAATCACATGGGCAAGTCACATGCCCATGCATGATTTCGCTTAGTCATAGCAGGAAAGTCCATTAAGTGTAGATAGGCGTCTCCCATGGTGCATTGTGAGTTAAGTGTTCCTTGATGAGCCACTTAATTTGAATAAAGAAAAGGAGGACTTGTGGCACGTTAGAGACTAACCAATTTATTTGAGCATAAGCTTTCGTGAGCTACAGCTCACTTCATCGGATGCATGCAGTGAAAAATAAAATCTCCTCACTGTATTTTCCACCGCATGCATCCGATGAAGTGAGCTGTAGCTCACGAAAGCTTATGCTCAAATAAATTTGTTAGTCTCTAAGGTGCCACAAGTCCTCCTTTTCTTTTTGTGGATATAGACTAACATGGCTGCTACTCTGAAACCTGTTAATTTCAATAGTCCCTTCAAGATGTGCAGGCTGAATACCTTGTGGGCGTTATCCCAGGAGCAAACATTTGAAATCCAGGTATAAAGCCAATACTTATAATTTCAAATACAAAAATGATACATGCATACAAATAGCATAATCATATTCAGCGAATCATAACCTTTCCATAGACATCTTACAAGCCATATTTTGTACAAGATTTGTTGCAATTATATAACAGTGGTAGAAACAATGCTCTGCATGGTCATATTTTAATCAGATAACGTCACACTGAGGCTTCATGAACACACTGGCCAATGTGGAAGACAGGACGCAGCTTTGCAGAAACTCACGTTTCAACTCTCTCAGTGACAGTACACAATCCTCCCCACCAACTGCCCTTGTCTTCAGGGTGTGATTGGACTCACACTGCAGACATGCTAGGAATTTCCCTTGATGCAAAGGAACAAACTATGGCTAATCTTACCATGGGCAGGAGAGAGGTTCTGCTTTAGAAAAATCACCAGCTTCCCTCAGTCCAAGGCTGTTCACACAACATCCTCCTGGCCAGATTGGATTGTACCTCACTTCCGGCTGCTGGGAGCTTCACAACAGCTCCTGCTGACCTTTCAATGCACTCCAGCCGTTTTCCTTCAGTTTGACGTCACAGTTATTTCCAGCGCTACTCACTGTGATGTCACACGGACAAGAGGATGGGCAGACACACTACAAAGGCGCATACATTCTCTTTTCATGCAGATGTCACTAGTAATAAGGGGAACAAGGGGGAAATTCCTACAATCTCTGTCACAGACAAGGTGTCTTTTGATGTCACTTCTCTAAAGACCCATGGGCAGTGATAAATGGACACCACACTTCTCAGATGTTTCTCTCTGGTTTAGCCCCTCAGACCTTAGATATGTCTTAGCAATATTTTAAGGCACAAGCTTCTGCTCCCAAATAAACATACAGTTGCCCCGTTTCCATGTACACAGTGGGTGGCACGTGTCATTATGCAAGGTCCCGCTGGCAGAAAATGTATGGCTCTTAAAAAATTATACAAGGATCAAAAAAATCACCAAATCATTCATCAAGATCGCTGTAGTTTTTGACCACACAGTAAATGATTTATTTAATCTTAATATATTCCATAAAGAGTCCCCATATTTCCATAAATATGTCATATCTATCTAATACATAGTAATGAACCTGCTCCAAGGGTAAATAAATAAGATCTAAGATCAGCAATCCAATGTTTATCAAAGGGAGATACAGAGATATTGAGTCCTTTAAAGTACCATTCTTCACAGCAATCACAACCAAGTTAGGCAATTCATAACATGTTGGGTCAATTAGAATTCCCAGTAGGGGGGTGTGTATGTGAGAGACACAGAGCACTGAGGATACAGCAGGTAGGCATGAGTGTTCATTGGTGAGGGCTGAATCTGATGTCAGTAGGTACGAGTGTGTGTGCACACATTGTATGAATCAGTGTGCGTTGAAGCGGACGTGGATGCGCACGAGTGTGTGCGTGTACGTGTGTGTGAGTGTGTCAGTGTTGTGTTATGCAGCGTTTGTTACACAACTGTGAAGTAACATTCACACCACTGGACAGAGCATTTTACAAGCAGATCAGAACAGCATGGTACTTAGCATCACTGTGCCTGCAACCACAGCTACTGCTGCTGGGAGGGAAAAGCTGGCCGGTCAGGGAGTTGCCTGCAGGAGCCGCCATCCCTGGCATGAGAATGGAGAATCAAGTGGTGCAGGGAGCAATGGCTGTGGATGGGAGCTGCTGGGTATGTGGGGGAGTGGCAAGAGTGTTTACCTGGGGAATGTCTCACTCATTGCTGATGTGGACACTTTGTGGCTGACCTACAGCTGGCATGTTCCTTGATTTCCTTGCAAGTCTATACAGTTCCATCTAAACTTTTGGGGGGCGGAAAATTGGGTTTCCAACTAAATGAAAGATTTTTCAGAAAGTGTCTGCTTTGCTTGAACATTTTTGAATTTTCATGAGAGAACTGAAACCCAACGGTTTTTGGGGGAGTTGACAAAGTCAAAATTTTCAGCTGAAACCCCCCAGCTATGCCTAGCACCCTCTGCAAATACTGCTCTGTGCATTGTGTATAGAGAGTTCACATTATTCTACTTCCACCTCCCTGTCATCGCTTCACTTGCGCACAATGCAGACGGTGCCTGTGACAGTTTGTAAAACTCCTCTGAAAAGTTAGCGGCGCATGCAGAGTACAGAACAAACTCGTCGGTAAATTAGGATCTATCTAGACAGGAAGATGCATGTGACTAATAGTCTTGCTGACACTGGAATGGCACATGTTTTATTTGTGAGCTCTTTCATGTGGAATGTGCAGCATGTTGTTCTTACTTTATATGCATTTTTGAGGGAATACAATGATAATTTTCACCTCCTGGAGACACACAACAGTTAGGAAAACATTTATAACAAGTCATTAGTGTGCTAAATGCCTAAAAATCAGAGTCCACCCTGCTTTCATCCATATTTTGACACACGGTGGGTCTGAAGTGTAGTAGATTCCATGTGCAAATCATTAAGAAAAATCGACATTTGCTGGCATGTGGGCATGAGTTGTAGCAGTGTGGAGAGTTAAGCAGAAATAAGATCCAGGCACAGGGGAATGCAGATTGTGCTGTATGTTCTGCCCACTTAGGAACCAGCCAGATAACACAGGCTAGAAACTGGATCTATTTTTAATGAAATACTTTTTGCAGCAATCCTCCAGCAGCCCCCAATGGTCGCAGATAAGAGGACTGCCAGGTGAGAAATCTCCCCCCACCTTCTTTATTTCACAAACATGGATCAGTTTTCAGTTTTTAAAAAGATAAGACTCCAATGAAGGGATTTGAACCCCAGTAGAGAAGCAGGGGCAGGAGGAAGAATGATCAGAAAGCAAGACCAAGGGCTAGGCTAAAAGTTGTGGTGGTTTGAGGAGCTGCTTGCCAATGTCTGCAGTGCAGCCTGGGCATAAACACACCACAGAAATGGAGAGCTTGGCCGCGGGAACAGGAAACTCTCCCCCGTTGCACTTCATTAACGCCCTTGGGGGGTGCAAAGGAATGAACGTCTTCTCATTCTCCCTGCCGGGCACATGCAGCAACATCGGGGTTTAACATCCAGACATTCAAGTGACACTTTCAAAGACATCGTCCGACATTTTGGTACCTAAATAAGTGGCCTGATTCTCAGAGGGGCAGAGCATCTGCTGTGCTCTTGGAGTCACCAGGACGGTACACAGGAGCAAACCCAGGACCTGAGGAAGAGGGTGGCAAGGGAAGACCGAGGGAGACAGGACGGGGCCGGGGAGACCGAGTGTGGATAGTGAGTAAGGATGGGGAGGGTCAGGAGGCGCCCTGTGACCTGGAAAGGACTTTAGTGGGCAGGGAGGTGGGGGCTGTGCTCAGTCAGCTCTCTGCACATATGCACATGGCTAGCTGAACCCCCCTTGCCACACCTCCGACTGCGCCCCTGCTACTGTTATGTGCCATGGCTGCCCCCCAGGGCAGGAGCCTTCCCACCTGTCCATAGAGCTCCCGCTGCATGTGGGGTGCTGCTGTGACAGCATCATCACCCGGGGCGTCCGGTACCATTTCCTGTCTTACCGAGGGAATTCGCCATTCAATGCAGGCGCCGTCCTTTGTGTCCCAGCTCCAGACAGGCCCTTCTCTTGGGGGCTGCCGCGGCTGCTGTGGGCTGTGCCAGGAGCTGTGGCTTGTTCTTCTCACACAGAAGGTGCTGTCAAGAGCATGGGCTCGAGTCCCTTTATCATCCTTTTCTCAAGCTCACTGTCCTATTTCCCAGACAATTCTTCTCAGAAGCCATGGTGACTGCTTCCCCCCCTTTGGCTGCCTTGTCCTCCCCAGGCTCCCGGAACCTTTCAGCACTCACGCAGGGGAGAGGCTCCCCCGCCCCGCTGGCTTGGACGGCAGTCAATGCTTCAGAAAGTTGGGCTGGCACTGTTTTCTTTCAGCGCTGTTTCTCTTGGGAAGGGGGAAGACGATACCGTAGTTTACCAGCCACATCTGTCACAAGATGGTAAACAGACTTTGCCACCAGGCCAAAAACGTGGTTTTGTTGCTGGGCTGGGCTAGTTTATCTGCGGCGTTAGACTTGTTTGGAGCCTGCCAATCTTATTGTGTGCGCTCTCTTGGCGTCGAGCAGGCTGCTGCTTCTCTGCTGCCAGCTGCACTGCGCTCTCCAGTCGATCATGCATCTTTGTGACAGCTGAATCCCTGGACCAGCGCCTCGGCGCCCTTCTTGGCAGTCCCCCTCGGCAGGAGGAGGGTTTCTGAATCTCCGCTCACACGGTCGCTTGCTCTCAGAGGAGCCACATAAATATATTCTCCATGGAGTGCTTTTCTAAGGGGACCCTATCCTGATCGCTATGGTGACACCAGCCAAGCACAGCCTGCAGTGCTTTGCCACCTCTGGCCAACAAAATCAACAGAGGAGTCAGCCCCAGACCAGGTTCTCCATGTGACCTCAACTTCCAGCCGGAGCAACTGCCTGGGCCAAGAGCATGATGCCTTCCCTCAATGGTCCTTGATTCCCCAGCTCCTCAGTCAACTTCCCACTCCAAGACCTTGTGCCCGCCCTGGTGTAGGACGCAGAGAGACCTTCCAGTGAAAGAGCTCTTGGGCCTGATTCACATCTTGCCCAGGGCACATTTACACCAGAGCATCACTCCTGATTCCCGGCTGGTGTGATGCCCATTCTAGGCATGTCATGTATGCACTTTTCACTGATGCTTACCTCTGGTTTTGTTACTCAATAGCAACCCAGTGCCATTCGCCACACAATCCTAACTGACTCTGGGGAAACTGGCCCCTGGGCTGAGGGCCAGGATGAAGTCTAGTCCCCACTCATGTCCCATGTCAGCCCTTAGGCCTTGTGCTGGCCCTAGGCTCAGGGACCAATTTCACTTTATCTTCCCAGGCCTGCACTTCCCAACTTCCCTCAAGATGGTGCCTTGGCCTCAGTTCCTAACCCTAGATGTTAACAATCCAAACAAGGAAACTAAAAAGGACTCGGAGGTGCAGGTCACCCGCATTTGTTCCACAGAAGGGTGGATGTAATTCAAACTTCCATCGCTTGATCTTCCTTCTCCACCTCCTTGTCTCACCTCCATCCCATGAGGCCAAGCCAGAGGGCGGGTGTATCATCTGGGAAGGCTTCCAGATTTGTCCTTGAGGAAGTGAGAAGGCAGATCACTATGAACGTACTCTGATGACAGCAAGGTCACAGGGGAGGACAGGAATTTGTCAGTTCATTGGACTCAAGAACTTTTCTTATCCCTGGAAGTTTTCTCTCTCCCTGTTCTGCTGCTGAGTCAGAAGTGCAGTAAGTAACCCTGGATGGTGATGGGTGGACAGGTGGGGGACACAGCTGGTTCTCAGTCAGCTGCTCTGAGCCACATCAGTCCTGGATGGTGCTCTCCATCAGAGCCCCTTGCACTGTGCTCTGCTCTTGAAAACCAGAGGGAATAAATGCACCTTCATCCTAACACTGTGCACCATCCGCAGCTGCTACCAGAGAAGTGCAGAGGGAAGGTGTCTTCGGGGGGTAGCTGCTTGTTCCCCCAGACACTTTCAACAGGCCTGATTTTCCTCTGACTTACATGAGGGTGACATCGAGAGGTTGAGGGCAGGAGAATCTGGCCTTATATATCATAGAATCATAGCAATGTAGGACTGGAAGGGACCTCAACTGGTCATCTAGGCCAGTCCCCTGTGCTGAGTCAGAACTAAGTAATAACTAGACCATCTCTGACAAGTGTTTGTCTAACCTGTTCTTACAAACCTCCAATGACAGAAATTCCACAGCCTCCCGAGGTAATTTGTTCCAGTGCTTAATGCCCTTAGAGTTAAGTTTTCCTAAAGTCTAAACTAAATTTCCATTGCTGCAATTCAAGGCCATTGCTTTTGGTCCTGTCCTCAGTGGATAAGGAGAACAATTTGTTCTCTTCTTTATAACAACCTTTTATGTGCTTGAAGACTGCTATCATATCCTGCCTCATTTTTTTCAATCTTTTCTCATAGGTCACATTTTCTAGACTTTTGATCATTTTTGTTGCTCTCCTCTGGACTTTCTCAGTTTTTCCACATCTTTCCTGAAACATGGGGCCAAGAACTGGACACAATACTCCAGCTGAGGTCTTCCCAGTGCTGGATAGATTGGAAGAATTTCTACTTGTGATTTGCTTACAACACTTTTTCTGCTAATACATCCCAGAATGATGTTTGTCACAATGTTGACTCTCATTGAATATGCGATCCACTAGAACGTCCAGATCCTCTTCTGCAGAACTCTTTCCCAGGCCATCATTTCCAATTTGGTATTATTCCTTCCTAGGTGGAGTGCTTTCTGTGACGCCCTGGTACCCCAATATTCACCACTGTCATGTAATGATATGTTTTGTACAAAGTATGCCTTGTGTGATATCATTCTAAAAGTCTTGTTCTGCTAGACATTAGTATTTCGTTGGATTGTACGTGCTGACTTCATGTGTGAAGTTCTGAAGTGTGGCTCTGTGTGTGTTACTGGAACATGTGGTGAGGTTGCAAACACCCACACGAACACAAGCACCAGGGTCACCCCAGGAACTGTGTGCAATAGGAACCTCTCAGAGAGAGCGCTGCCCAATGGGAACTGTTTGACCCAGGTCACAGCAAAAGAGCTTTCCAGTAAGTGGGAAGAAGATATGAAAGGGAGAAATGACATCATGATGGTACCTCACTCTCCCTGCAACAACACATCTGGAAACACCTGAGGGTCAAGGATTGAACTGTGGAAAGTGATGGTCCCAGGCTAGAGGGATTTTTAGCCTGTGTATGAAAACCTAGGAAATCTAAGGCAACTTGTGCCTTAAGAATCTGCCAGCCCGTTTATCACTCAGGGTGAGAATTTGCTAATTCATGTCCTACCTATTCAGTGTGTTAAGCTCAGTTTGCGGTTTTGTTTATTTACTAAGGTAATCTGCTTTCATCTGTTTGCTATCCCTCATCACTTAAAATCTATTTTTGTAGATAAACTCATTTTGTTTTGTCTAAAACCAGTGTGTGTGGGAACTATAACTTGGGGAAGCAAGCTGTTGCATATCTCTCTCCGCATTGAGTGAGGGGGTGAATTTTATGAGTTTACGCTCTCCAGTTCCCTGTGCAGTGCAAGACGGTATAACTTTGGGTTTACACTCCAGAGGAGGGTGCATGCTTTAGCAACTGGGTGTGTCCCTATCTGTGTGCATGCTGGTGAAAAAGCAAGCTTGGAGAGCTTGGCAACTTACCACAGCACCACAGTGTGAAAGGGTTTCTGTCTGGAGACAGAGGGTCATGTTGTTGTTCAGTATTTGTTTAGCACTGACAGGACACAAAATAAAATAAAAGCAGCTCCCACCCAGAAGCGCTTGCAGTCTTACCCCCTCAGTCCTCTCTTCCCACAGTCTGTCCCATGTATGGGACGATCTGAAGCATCCTGGGTTTTCTTTCCCCTATTGTGATTTAAGGGATGCTGCCCTCTCTTTGTCAGCAAATAGCTCAGATGCCAGATAAGCTGCCTCCTGCTGGCATTGTCATGCTGAATCCCTCAATGGACAGTCAGAACCAGCAGAAAATGTGTCCATGCTGACAACAAGGTGGCTGCATGAGGATGGCTGCTGCCTTTCTGATCAGACACCTATCAGCATCTGCAGGCACTGGTCATTGTTCCAGACGCCTCTCATGCCAACTGAGCAGAGAGCTCCAGGGAGTACAGCCATTAGCCACCTGCATCCAGGTTTGGATTCTCCTGGATTGCACAGAATGGCAAAGTGTCACAGACTGTGTCTGCTGTGTGACAATACTTCCAGCGGCACAGGAATTGTCTGGAGCTACAAGCACAGGCCTCAGCAGGTGTGGGGTGGGGTGTCCCAGGCAGGTGAGGTATATTCCTAACTCCCCGCTCAGCCCACGGTCCTGCTGACACGCACCCGTCTTTCTGTTATTTACTATCCATGGAATTATTCGCAGCACCTTGATGCCTGAGCCTAGGTCAGGGCCTCGGTGTGCTAGGGCTGCACGGACACACCGGGTGGATTACGTGCAAAGGAGTGCACACACCGGGTGGATTACGTGCAAAGGAGTGCACACACCGGGCGGATTACGTGCAAAGGAGTGCACGCACCGGGTGGATTACGTGCAAAGGAGTGCACGCGCTGACCTGTTTGGGCTTCATTAGGAACAAAGTCATTAATGCTGGGGATGGAGGGCACACTTTGAACTCAAGAAATAACACCCATTATTACTGGAGAGAAATAACTGATCCTGCTGCCTTGGAGTACTGGGCAGTGGAGTGTGCGAGACAAAACCTTGCCTTCCCCAGCCCCAAATCCTTCACATTCTCTCTCTCCTCTATCCCTTCTTTTGTTTTGCCCCCTGTAATTATTATTTCCCTAATGATAAGCTCTGCCCGACTCTGGGTGTGCTCTCTCTCCCAGCTTTCTGCCAATGAAAAGGTGGTGAATGGCACTGATGCCAAAGCAAAGGGGAGTAACAACCAGCAGGAGGACAAACGGGATCTGTGCAGGTGCTTTTTGCAAGGGAATGGTCTGAATGGGGCTGAGGAAAATGAGCAGACTCATTTTAGATGGTTGGCTACACTAGCGTGAACACCTTATTGCCCCTCCTGGGCCATTGCTAAGGGTCGATATGCAGCATCGGGAGGGAAGAAGAGACCCTAAGAGCTGTTTGGGACACAGGGCTGAGGAGTTGTGCCTGGCCCTGCTTTGTTTCCCTTTTGTTTGCTGGCTAATCCAAGTGACAGCACACCTGTTTGTAGCTGGAGGGATGTTCATTAGTGGGGTGGGAATTATTGATCTGAGTAATTGTTATTTAACAAAATCCTTCAGCCTGGGGAGCTCATTTCCAGCAGTGCTAAGAGATCCGATTTGCTCTTCTCCTCCTTCGTTTGATGGGAACGGAACATGATTTGAAGCCTGAGGAAGTTGGACTGGCTGGCACACACAGGTGGCCCTCTTTTAATACAAAACAGGGGTTTAAATTTTGCGACTCTAGTTAGCATCAGCAAGAAACTGTAATGAAGGGAAGAGAAGGCTCAAAGATGGGTTTGGCTTCTGTGTGGTGCCTTGGCTAGTGCCCATCCTGCTCTCACACCCTGTTAGCCCTGCCTGTGCCCCACTCTCTTGGACGTGCCCATGAGTTTAAGTCAGGCTGTCAGACCAGATGAGGTAAAGTGCCACCCTGTCTCAGCACCTGTCAGGGGGGGGTGCTAGCGTGTGGCTCTTTGGAGACCCCAGGGCAGGGGTCTTGCAGTCCCCCAAACTGCAGTTCAACCACCAACCAAAGCAAAGCCCAGCCAGCAGGGAAATACTAATGGACACCCACTTCACAGTTACTGCAGCTGTGAACCGACCCAAGCTCCTTCTCTCTTCCAGTACCAGGGGGTGCTGCTCGTCATAACAAACCCTGGGCCTCCAGGCCCCAAATGAGTCCAGTAGCTACTGACTCTGTGCTGTGGTAGCCTGGTGAGTGTGGGGGTGGGAGGCTGCATCCTCTGCCCCCTGGCAATGGACCACATGGCTCCTGGGGCTGGGCAGAGCTATATGGTGCCAATGCCCACTGCAGGCTGCGCTCCTGCTTCAGGATTGCTAACATGAACGCTGTGCACCATCGCACCAGTTCTGTCGTGCAGCATAAGAGCCCAATCTGGTCCGCGAGTCCCCTCTGCTCTGCAGACACAGCTCGAACTGGCTAACGTAAGCCATAGGAAGGAAGACTGAATGTACCCCACATGAGGAGAGTCTGTGTCTTTGTCTCCCCTCAAATGGCTGCTCAGTAAAAGAGGATAAAAGTCGAGTAGAACTGTAAGTTAATGTAATTGTACTTCTTGCTCAAATTGTAGCAACTTGTGCCTTTGGCACTAAAGGCTATGGGTTCAATCCTGCTGACGGCTCGATGGCTCAAACAAGGGTAATTCCAAAAGAGGTGCACCATCTCCAGTAGACTTGAGGCGCTTGGGATAAGCTTCCCCAGTGGGGAATTACATCACCCACACTAAGTGAATATGAGTCCTTGCTCCCCTCTAGTGGCTGGTCTACATTACAGGATAAGAGTCTACTAGTGCTACCTCCTAGACGAATGATTCCTTTCACACAAACAGTAGTCAAGCATTCTAAGAATCAGGGATAATTGTTCCCAACACCTGGCCCTCTCCTCTGCGCTGACTGCTTCACTGACAGGCACGGTGCCCTACTTTCAGGCCATAGGGAAGTGCAGCCACATAGTGGAAGTTATGTCACGTAACAGGCTCTCATTGGGCCACCACGGCCACATCCATGAAAGCTAATGAAAGGTGGTTGATCCAAATTGCATTTCCTCTTGCAGTGTGGAGGGCGATGGCACATTAAAGCCTATAATATTCCACTGTTGCTCTTTTGCATGATTTTTTAATTAAAAAACTATGGAGTAAACAAACATCCTGCTCGGGAGTAGCCCTGCAGAGACCCATCACCAGCCGCATTTTTATCCTTGCACTTTCTCAAGAAAGTTTATTTCTTAACTCAAAAGAAAAAAACCAGTCAGCATTGGATAAAAGTTTGAAGTGAAAGGCAGCTGGCAACCTGCTCCAGCCCATGAAATGATATTAACATTTTATTATTCTAAGGTGAGCTTTTTAAAACGGAATTTTAAATGTTACCCTGCTGTTCCAGAACACAAAAACCTTTAATTTTATGCAAATGAACAGTGAGGAGCTGAGCGCTTAATGTAAACGAACACTTTCTTTGTAGGAGAGGTTGGAAGAGAAAAAAAATTCCTAGGGATTCTTTAATTGCTGTCTGAAATTATGTAAATCCCACCGCTAGGCAGAACGCAATTATCCCGTGCCCCTCTCTGCCAGCATTGCTAATGTCTAACAAAATATCTGTGGGTGACATTTAGTCGAGGTAATGCAAATGAGAATTAATTTTTTTCCAAGACAAAGGGCAGCTAAAAGATCACCTCATTCATACACAGTAAAAGGATGGGGGGCGGAGGGAGAGACAAAACCAGAAGTCTCTGACAGAGGAGTGGTAGCTGCAGAGAATAAAATGAGAATGGGGAGAAAAGTTGGGGCTGTGGCAGGCCAAAGAAGGCGAGGAGAGGAGCAAGGTGCAGGGGCTTTTCTTTTCTTTTTTCTTTTTTCAAGGTGTAAAAATCAGCAAATATTTTCTGGTTTTGTTTTCGGGGCTGTATTTTTTGTTTGTTTTGTTGTTGTTGTTTTAATTCACTGTTATTTTGACATGAGGATCAGGGTAGAAAATCAAACTGAAACCCTCTAATGGCTTTGCCCATTATTGTCTGGGGACCACTTATAATTTATCACCTAGTTGTGCTGATAACTATCAATAATTCTATTAAATATTCAGAGTACGTCTTTTGCAAACACAATTAGTGAAAGGGACTCGTTAGTGCAGGAGCATGAAAAGGTGTGCAGGGGGAACCTGGCGCTTTGCTCTGTGACTTTCTTTGCTCCTGTGAGAGAAGGATTTTGACTTGACTTGAGGTTACTTCCACGAGAATTTATGGTCCCCCTGACATTTAAAAGGGAGGGGACTGTTCTATTTTTGAAATGTACATCAAGGTCACATGGGAATTTCTCTGTGTCTTTTGTTTTGGTTCTTAAATCCAAAATCTTAAATTTGTTTATGAACTGCTTCCACCTTTGCATCTCACAGATGTGAAAGGTCCGTACCTTTAAAAGAGAAACCAAAGCCCCAGTGGGAGCTGGGGCAGCGTGGGGGCAGGTGACTGTGAAGAACGATGAAGTCCGTAGGTGCTCAGACGTCTCCAGATGAGGGACGAGGAGATGAGGAGGAAGCACTGGCAAACTGTCCTTTGAAATGCCCTCTCTGTAGGGAAGCTTTCGGGAGCGTCCTTGCTGGAGGAGCTGGACAGAGCTTCATCATCTGCTTGGGATTTCGACTGAGAAGATCCGAATTAAAGAGTGGTGATCAGGAAATTGTTTCTTTCTCTTCCCAACCTTTCTTAAAAATTACAGCGAAGCAGAACTCTCTCCCCACACTGAGCGAATGGTGTGATCTGTGCTGCATGGACCCCCCACCCCACCTCGGGGAGTGGCTCAGGGATCTGGCTCCCACAGTGCCCTGTGGCTGGGGAATCTCCACGAGGCTGCTCTGGGGAGACGGGGAGGGATTCATCCTTGGGCCAGTTTCAAAGTAACATGCACACTGCTTGTGGAGGCTGCGCGCTCCTCTTCGGCAGGGAGAGTGCAGCAGCCGACTGCTATTTCAGGAGTATGTAATTTATAGATATTCCCAATTCGTTCCCATTGTCATTTCCTACCATGTTGTCACCCCATCAGCCTTCCTTCTTCTAACGAGTTGCAAGAGGGCGGAAGGCCTCTCTGAGAGCTGGGGCTGGGCAGCAGAGGATGAATGGCCTGGGTCAAAGCAAAAGAACTGGTACCTACTGCTCAGTGCTTTCTTTGAGTGATGCATGATGCAAAGGGGTTTTCTTTGGTGACAATGCTATTGGTTTGAAACGCAGCCCTTGCAGACATGTGATCCCCTTGAAGCAAGGCGGTCCTTTCCAACCCTCCCTGGACAGCACCAGGGCAGTCAGGTAGCAGAGCCCCATCCCAGATCTTAGGAGGGACCATGATGAGGGAACTCTCTGGCAGGGGACATTTTCAGTCATGTTTGTGCCCTGATGCGTCATAGCACGTTGAAGCTGCAATCCCCTCTTGGCCTCAGCTGCAGCCTCTCCAGGTCCAGCTTGGGCAAGCTGACCAGGGTGGGGGATGAAGCAGTGCTCGGGACAATGGGGGATGCTTACCTGCCGTTAACCTTGCTCTGTGGGCAGACAGAGACCCCATTAGTCTCCAAGGCACCTTTCGTCAGCCCTGAAAAGATTTGCTAAAACTGACATACAGCGAGGGCAACAAATCCAGCTGGTGAGATGGGGAAAAGCTGGGGAAAGCTCCTCTGTGGCCTGGGGGTTGGTTTTATGGTTGGACTCCTCAGCCATTCCTGGCTCAATGAACCCCAACATTGGTTTATTTGCAGTGGAGCGTCTGTTGTGCTTGGAGATAGTCTCCTGGGTGCTAATTCTGCCCAACATTTCTGCAAAAATCTCCCTGAACTATAACTTTAGTGGATGTTTCAGAGTAGTGACTTTTATGGCTCATCTCTCTTCTTTTCCTCTGTACCGTTAGCCCTCCTGGGAAGTGGTTTTACTTGTAGGACATCCTGACCACCTGGAATCCATGGGGGTACCGCACCTGCGTTGGGAATTGCTGTGTGAACTCCCAGCAACAAAGTCAAACTTTATTCCTGTGCTCTGACACCAGGAAGTCTGTGAACCAGTTGCTCATCTCTCCACCAATGGGGTAGTGCTAGAAGGAGAGAAAGCAACCAACAGCATCGAAGGAATTCAAAGAGAACCCCTGCAGCTTACAATGCATGCACCTTCTGAGTGGTAGATCTAGACTTAGAACTACTGGATAGTGCCACCTAGCTACCCTGCACAAAGGTTTTACCCAAGGTAAAGTGGCTATAGGACTTCTTCCAAGCATGCAGCAGCACTGGGTGCATAGCCATGGAAACCCTGTATCGCCATTCCCCTTCAGAATGCCGTAGAAGAGAGACCCATTCCAGAACAGAGTTATCAGATGGAGCTAGCTGCATGGAACGTAGACCAAAGGATTCTGGATAAAACATACCATGTACTCACAACAAAACCAAGAAAGCCTGGAAGTGGATTTGACTGCTGGCTCCTCACTGAAACGGGATCCCATTCACCAGACATCTTCCCACTGGCGCAGGCTGTGTCCCACTAAAGGGAACATGGTGCTCTCTATTATTAACTACAGTTGCCCTGTGGAGCTACCAGTGACTGGAGCAACATGGGGTCGTCTAGCCAGGGATCCTGTCAACAGGGAGGTAGAATGCAGCCTGCCTGGTGTAACTGGAACAAATTCCCACATCAGCCATCCAGCAGCATGAAGGATTCTCTGGTTTAGATTGCAAGAGGGTTCCCAGTTGCAATCACTCTAAATGAGTTTCCATTTAAAGGCTTGTTTCATTATGTGAAAAAGCAGAGTGCTATTATTGTTGTTATTTATTCACGCTCAATACTAATAAATAATAACAAAACTAATAATGTGTCCCCACAGATGACATTGCTGTTCCGAGGGTGTGTTGCTAAGAAAGCATTGTGGGTGCCACTCTGTAAATTCTGGGAGAATTATCTCGCACTCCATCTCGTACAGTGATTGTCCGTGGTTCCTGTTTTACCCGAGATACAGCGCTGGGCTCTCGGCTCCCTGGCTGTCAGCGTGTGCGGGACGAGCAGCTGGACTGGATGTAAACGTTGTTTAGGCATGTAATAAGTGGGAATAAATGTCTTGTCCGCTATTGTTTATATTAAACCCCCAATTCTCCCAGCTGCATACAGTGTGCTCACCAGCCAGCCCGCCCACCTGGACCCGCAGGATAGCAGACACTTTCCCTAACTTGGAAGGACCAGGTTGGGCTGTTACCACTATTGCTATTACAGCAGCAGGCAGAGGCCTTGTCCAGCACTGGGCCCTGGTCTGCTGGACATGGCACAAATCCTCGGACAGAGACAGGTCTTGTCCCCAAAGAGCTACAATCTACACGCCAGGCTCTGCAGACCTGTATGCCCTGGCTTAACCTGAAGCACAAGTATAGTCTCAGTGGGACTTCCAATGTGCTTAAAGTGAAGTCTGTGACTAAATCTTTGCAGTAGTGGAGCCTAAGACACTGACCCTGCAAACACTTCCACACGTGAGGGTCTTTTCACACACACAGAGTGGCAATTCACACGCATAAAATTGATTGCAAGCGTCTGTGGGATCGGGGACCGATACAGGATTGTTGCAGTCACTCCAGCCTCCCAAGCATTTCCTCTAGGGTTCTGGGCACCTCTGGGCTTGAGCCTCATCGTCACCTTTAGCAAATTCCATTTTTAGTATTATTTTATTGGAAAGAATCAGTAAGAACATCAGCAGCCAGTAATTGTACAGGTGGTGAGCATCACTACAGGTCAGCTCGGGAACAGGAAATAGCACAGAAGAACATTTTGGATAGGCCAGATACTGTGCATCCCCAGCACAGCTGAGCTGGCATGGAAAGAGAGGCATGCTGCACACTGGCTACAAAGGGTGTCTTTTCTCAGCCATTCTGTCTCCAGAGATGGGCAGTAGCAAACCAGAGGATCCACAACACCAACAGCTTGTCTACACCGACAAATTGCACAAGACCAGTTGACATCTGTTTAGTTAAGCTGGGGTAAATTCGGTGTGTGGATTCTCTCAAATTGGTTTAAAACTGCTTCTAACTGATTAGCCTGGAAATGTATGGGCCCAAGCTGAACCTCTGGGAGCCAGGTTTAAGTCGATTGAAGGGGCGACCCACAAAGCTGCTCTGGTTTCACAGAATCATAGAATCATAGAATATCAGGGTTGGAAGGGACCTCAGGAGGTCATCTAGTCCAACCCCCTGCTCAAAAGAAGGACCCATCCCCAATTAAATCATCCCAGCCAGGGCTTTGCAGGAGATTCCACCACCTCCCTAGGCAACGCATTCCAGTGTTTCACCACCCTCCTAGTGAAAAAGTTTTTCCTAATATCCAACCTAAACCTCCCCCACTGCAACTTGAGACCATTACTCCTTGTCCTGTCCTCTTCCATCACTGAGAATAGTCTAGAACCATCCTCTCTGGAACCACCTCTCAGGTAGTTGAAAGCAGCTATCAAATCCCCCCTCATTCTTCTCTTCCGCAGACTAAACAATCCCAGTTCCCTCAGCCTCTCCTCATAAGTCATGTGTTCCAGACCCCTAATCATTTTTGTTGCTCTTCGCTGGACTCTTTCCAATTTATCCACATCCTTCTTGTAGTGTGGGGCCCAAAACTGGACACAATACTCCAGATGAGGCCTCACCAATGTCGAATAGAGGGGGACGATCCCGTCCCTCAATCTGCTGGCTATGCCCCTACTTATACATCCCAAAATGCCATTGGCCTTTTTGGCAACAAGGGCACACTGCTGACTCATATCCAGCTTCTCATCCACTGTCACCCCTAGGTCCTTTTCCGCAGAACTGCTGCTTAGCCATTCGGTCCCTAGTCTGTAGCTGTGCATTGGGTTCTTCCGTCCTAAGTGCAGGACCCTGCATTTATCCTTATTGAACCTCATCAGATTTCTTTTGGCCCAATCCTCCAATTTGTCTAGGTCCCTCTGTATCCTATCCCTGCCCTCCAGCGTATCTACCACTCCTCCCAGTTTAGTATCATCCGCAAATTTGCTGAGAGTGCAATCCACACCATCCTCCAGATCATTTATGAAGATATTGAACAAAACCGGCCCCAGGACCGACCCCTGGGGCACTCCACTTGACACCGGCTGCCAACTAGACATGGAGCCATTGATCACTACCCATTGAGCCCGACAATCTAGCCAACTTTCTACCCACCTTATAGTGCATTCATCCAGCCCATACTTCTTTAACTTGCTGACAAGAATACTGTGGGAGACAGTGTCAAAAGCTTTGCTAAAGTCAAGATACAATACATCCACTGCTTTCCCTTCATCCACAGAACCAGTAATCTCATCACTGAAGGCGATTAGATTAGTCAGGCATGACCTTCCCTTGGTGAATCCATGCTGACTGTTCCTGATCACTTTCCTCTCATGCAAGTGTTTCAGGATTGATTCTTTGAGGACCTGCTCCATGATTTTTCCAGGGACTGAGGTGAGGCTCACTGGCCTGTAGTTCCCAGGATCCTCCTCCTTCCCTTTTTTAAAGATGGGCACTACATTAGTCTTTTTCCAGTCATCCGGGACTTCCCCCGTTTGCCACGAGTTTTCAAAGATAATGGCCAATGGCTCTGCAATCACAGCCGCCAGTTCCTTCAGCACTCTTGGATGCAACTCGTCCAGCCCCATGGACTTGTGCACGTCCAGCTTTTCTAAATAGTCCCTAACCACCTCTTTCTCCACAGAGACTGGCCATCTACTCCCCATGTTGTGATGCCCAGCGCAGCAGTCTGGGAGCTGACCTTGTTCGTGAAGACAGAGCAGAGCAGGTCTAGGGCGTGTTTCTCTAGTCATTTGTTTCCCCGTCATTTGCTTCATAATATTTACAGTTATCCCATTGCCTAACTGACCAAATGTCTAACCCACCCCGCCCTTTGCTAATTTCCACCTGCTGCCCTGAGGCTCTTTCATGAAATGGTGGGAGAGGGTGAAATAAACTTCACATTATGAACTGGCACTGCAATCCCCTCTGTCTGTCCTGGTCTAACATTTTTAAGTTGGATGATATCGGCTTTCATTAAATCGCTCTTTTCACTTCAGATCTTCCATTGCCAGCGTGAGTGGACAAGGCCTCTTAAATTCAGGATTAGAAAGTCCTGCCAAAGCTGTCCAGTGGAAAGCAGCATTTCAGAAATGTTTTTTGCTCTGCAGCGTTCACTTTATTAAGGGCTAAATTATGTTAGTTTCTCTAAAACATCATCTGCACAGGACATGAAGCGACAGCCGGTAGAAATAAGCCCACAGTAAAAAGCCCAACAGGGGAGAGACACAATGGCGTTTGAAGTAGGTAGCTTGCTGCTGGGGCCTTTCCTTTCCTGCTTCCCAGTGCAACTGCATGTGCCTGAAGTTAGTCAGGTCAATTGCTATTTGTCAGAGGGAGCTGTGTCCACGGCCCCAGGCAAAGTGCTGATCACAGCACAGCACCCTCTGAACTGACCCAGGCATTTAGCCTTTTCTGAGAAATATTTACAGAAAGGTCAGCAAATGCTTTGTGACAAGATGCTAGCACGTCCCTAACCTACTCAGTTCCCGCTCTGTCCCTTGCATCGTAGTCTAGGCACAGTGCAAACAAGAACTGGAGGTCCTGCATGCTTGGTTTCTAACCAACTTGTTAACATTGCAAAACCAGCCCATGACTGATGTGCTCATATACAGATATTGGGATGTGTTTCTGTAAGTTAAAAAACTGTGTCGACTTCAGGCATCTGTAGCCATTTTTTAAATAAAAGCAAAGACGATGAAGGCTTGGATTCACAAGGGGACGTAGCACCCTTCCCAAAAGGGAGGAGGAGGAGGAGGCAGGAGCTGGGACCCAGGTCTCTCCCCCTGCCCCCCCACAGGGGAGTGCCTAATCCCCAGGCTATAGAATCTTTCTCACTGTCTGGCCCAGGGAACAGCTTCAAGAGGAGAGCTGGAGAGCGAGCCACCACAAATAGCCTAGTTCCCAGTGCTTGGCTATGGGAGACCTGAGGGTAAGTCCCTGGTGCAGAGCAGGGAATCAGACCTGGTTCCCCACAAACCCAGGGGAGTTTCCAAATCGCTGGCCTATTGGCAGAAGGGGGGCACTGGCATTACCACCATCTCCTGCTCCTAGTTTTGTGAATGGTGCCTAAGTCCCCTTGTGAATCTAGCCCAAAAAACTGAAATGTCCAAATGCAACTTTTCAACATTTCCAAATGTTCTTCTTTGACTGAAACAGTTCAACAAAATTGACACAAATTTATAAAATGTTTCAGTCGATCCAAATCTGCATTTTTCTGTGAAAAAGAGTTTTTGCCAAAAAATTTCACCCAGCTCTGGTTATGAGCACTCATTAGTGAATTTGGCTGTGGAATCCTCTGTCCAGGTCTCATTCTGAACTTTAAAAGAGAGGTTAACAAATTAGAAAGGGTTCAGAAAAGAGGAAGAATGATTTGAGGTCTGGAAAACCTGGGGAGCGTGAAAAACTAAAGAAACTCAATCTGTTGAATTCACCCAAGAGAAAGTTAGAGGTAACTTGATTACACTCATAAGTACCTATAGGGAGAGATGATTTCTGACAGTAAAGGGCTCTGAAAACTAGCAGACAAAGGTATAACAAGCTCCAACAGCTGGAAACTGAAGCTAGACAAATTCAGACCAGAAATAAGATGCACGTTTTTAACAGTCAGGGTAATTAAATATTTTAACAGCTTACCAAGGGTTGTGGGGATTCTTCATCATTGGCAATTTTTAAATCAAAAGTGGATGTTTTCCTACAGGATCTGCTCTAGTCAGTTAACAGGAATTATTTCAGGGTAGTTCTCTGGCCTATGTTATACGGGAGGTCAGATTAGATGATCACAGTAGTTCCTTGTGGCCTTAGAATCTATTAATCTGTTACAGATTCTGCATCAATTAAATTCTCTAAATCAAGATTGGGTGTCGCTAAAAGATACCATCTTGCTCAGGGGTTCTCAGGACAAATTATTTGGTGGCCTCGGAGGGTGGGAGGCAGGGGAGGCAGCGGGGGGCCAGAGCCTGAAGCCCTGTGGCCAGAGCCTGCCGGCGTGCCACCCCAGGGTTGAAGCCCAAAGCCAGAGCCCCACCGCCCCTGGGAAGGTGGGGAACTCACCGTCTGCCTGTTCCTCCAGCATGGTGCCCCAGGTGTCTCCAGAGGGGGGCAGAGTCCAACCCCTGATGGCAGCCCCAGCAACCACCACAAAGGCTGTGCCCCCAGGAGCACCAGGGAGGGAGAGGGGCTGCTGTTCCCTCCCCGGCCCCGCCGCAGTCACAACCCAGGTGACTGTGGCCATAAGAAAACTCCCGTTGGCTGCATTTGAGAAACGCTGGCTAGCTCAACCAGACATTATGGGCTTGATGCAGGAATCATTTTGTGAAACTATGGCCTGTGTTATACAGGTCAGACAAACAAATCTTTCTGGTCTTAACATCTCTGACTCTCTTGCCTGACAGCAGCATCCAGTCCTGGGCCTCTCTAGCTATAAGAATGCAACTTAACCTGACACACACAACAGACAAAGCCAAACATGCTCAACTGTGCCTCATTCTTGTGTGGCGCGTTTGTGGTGCGGACTCAGAAGTGGCCAGCAAACCTGTCTTTTAGTGACTGAAGTTGGACTGTTGAGCTCAGGTCCCTACAGTAGAATGACTAATGTATTAAGCCACTGCATCACCAGCAACCTTCCCCCATGTGCCCCACTCAGCATGTCCTTCCACTGGGGCAACCCTGACCCATGCTTTACTAATCCCATGACCTATCAATCTATCTATCTAATCGATTGTGCCTATCACCATAGTATGTAGGAACACAGTAGTTAATTCATGGACCAAGGACTAAGCCATGCTCTGGGTTGGTGCAAAGAGGGGTCCACGGTCAGGAAACTCTCCATGCAAGCAACTGGGTGTGCTCATCTCTCCATGAAAGCACTAAGCAAGAGGTCTAGCTGACTCACCAGCGGGTGCACATTGGCCCATGGACAGCTTTAGCCTCCTACCTGAGCAGCAGCTAGCAGAGGCCTAGACGTGTAAATGTCTAAGAGCAGCAATAGGGGTAAGTCATTTCAAATAGCTTTAGAAGCTAAATTATTTGGAAGAAGTCTTGCGAGGGACAACTGGTCCCCCCCCCCCCCGAAGAGGAGACAGACTCTGCTGCTGTCCCTGAGCCCCTCCTGCTTTGCAGTGGCCAGGAGTTCGAAGCGGATCAGAATAAAAACCAGCAGGTAGGAAGGTAATTCCTGCCTCTTCCTGATAAGCCACTAACCCCATTAATAGAGAGTTGGCATGGAGAAAGCTCTGTTGGGAAACTCCGCCCCTCTATACATACAGCAGATTAAAAATGACTCAATCACTCTGCAGCCAGGGAGTGCACTACATGACATTACTCCTCTGAGATCAAAGAGTGCAGGCATTTCATCTGCAAGCAGCACAAATACTTTAAAAATCTCTGATTACTATAGGGTTTTTTTAAAATGTTGTATTGGTAGCTGAGTTCTGCTCCTGCTCCAAAGGATTAGAGGGATAATTCTATTACAATTTAGTAACAAGATTAAAAGAGCCAGTTATCCATTTATGGAGGCCTATGGAAACAAACCATGGCATTCTAAAGGTCTCAGGATCTGGGTAGGTGTATGACTTACATTATATGTCCACCCAAATCAGGTTAAAGCATAGGCAGAACATACAAGGGGTGAAAAGGTCTCAAATGCCACCTGGCCTTAAATCATTCTGGAAAAATGGTTGGGAATAACAGGCAGGAAAGAAGTGAAGAGCGGTCAGCAAAAGCCAGAAGGAACGGAGTGTAGGAGAGGGAAATGAAGTGGTACGAAGAGATACAGAGATAAAATGGTTCAGAGAAACCCCACAGGAAAGAGGCAGTAATACCTCAGAATATCAGCAGTGGAGAAATGTCTGGGGATAGAACGGGTGCAAAGGCCCCTAGGCCAGATACTGCCTCAGTGACATCAGCCGGAGCTTTGCCACTGGATGAATGACTCAATTGGCTGTCAGGTCAGTGCTTTGCAAGGGAGGGAGAGGAGCTGGCATGCTGCAAAGCACTCTCCCCTATTTCTGCAGCAGCTCAGCATTTCAAGCACACACTGGGTTTAGGGTGGAGATTTACAGGAGCTCTGGGGCTGCCCTGGTGCTTAGCTCACAGTTCTAATCCATGTGGTGGGCTCCTCCACCTGAGCATGCCAGCAATGGAGATCACACCCCGACCCTGCCACTAAACAGGGAGACCCTGTGCACTGGGACTTGGTACCATCACTGGCTGGGAGGTTCCTGGGTTACTTGGTGTCCACTCAGCAGCTTTTTGGACCTCCCAACCCCTGTTTGCACATCTGCACCTACCTGACTGTCTAGCCACTTTTGTACCGGAGCATTCTGGGTAATCTGGGTGGCTATCCCCTCCTGCCTCAGCAGGGCAGAGTGCCTGGAGGGCGCATGCATGGAGCGAGGGTGACCACATAGCAAGTGTGAAAAATTGGGATCGGGGCAGGGGGTAATAGGTGCCTGTACAAGAAAAAGTCTCAAATATCGGGACTGTCCCTATAAAATTGGGACATCTGGTCACCCTACATGGGCAGGGCTCTCTCAGATGTCATACCACACAGGGAGGCTGGCTAGACAAACACATTAAAGCCTTTTCAGTCTGCACTGCAAAAACCCCAATGTGTTGCATGGGTGTCAGAAAGACACTCACATGCCTTGCTGGGCCTGACCCGGGGTGCAGCTCCATTAGCTTCTGCCATTACAGCTAAATGTTAATTATGCTGAGAGCTGGCAAAATCAGGCTAGACCCTCGGCTGATGTAAATCAGCGTAGCTTCATAGATCAGAATGCTGCTGCATGGATTTGGCACACCAGCTGAGGGTCCAGTCCATCGTCCTTAGAATCAAGCCTGGCAGTAACTGCTTACAAACACTGCAAAAAGTGATCGTATTTCTCACCCAACTGTGCTAGCAGACACTTCCCACCCTCTCTGCTTTGCGAAGAGCTGTCCTGGCAGGGGAAAGCACCAGTTGGATTCAGGGCTGGGGCCCAGGTTAACACCATGATTTTGGTATCAAGAGCTCTTTCTGCTGCCTGCAGCTGAAAGAAGAGTTTGTGACAAACAATTTGCTTGATGCATTTCGTCTCTTTCTATCTACAAGCACATTGCAAAGTACATTGTTCCCAGCTATTTGTGAATTTTGGCCCTGAATAATCTTGAGCCTGGAAGCCAAGGAAGCTTGTGGCAAAGACTCAGCCTTCATTACTGGGGTGGTTAGTTACACAGAACTCTTGGTGTGTTCGTGTTTCCTGGTAATTTATGTAACTAGCAAACAACAGCACGGATCTCTAATCGTATATTTGAGTATCATCTTTTCACTGACGATTAGTTATGCGGTTCAGGGAATAGTCAAGCATTTGAGCTTAAAATGTGCCTCTCACGAGTATTCACATTAGTAAATCTCACTGCTAGAACGTGGAGAGGAAGTGAATGTGAAAGGAGGTGCAAACACAAGCAAGGGGTTTATTTAACTATTCTAATGAATATGTGTGGAGAAATATTTGCAGTATCAGCCTAGCTCCGCTCCTCACATTGTCTGAAACCTCCCTGGCAAAAAATAAAATACACTGCAAGTTACAGACACAAAGCCAGGCTGCAGACATTCGGAGTTGGAAACCAGCAATGCCTGGCATTGTTGTGTGCATCCTCTATGCTGATTAACTGATTAATTGATATTTAATTGATTGCCCTGTCAGTGTAGGACTTTAGCATGTGCTGATTGTTTCACTGACTATGACTACAATGTCTGAAGAACAATTAGTATAAATCCATAGAAACTGTAAAACAAAAGACCCGGAAACCTGAATTGGTGGTACCAGTGAATTGAGTGTATGCAGCAATCGAAGGGAAATGCTTGTGTTATGGGTGTAGCAGTGATACAATCATTCACCATCAAGAACAGTCTTTCCTCTTGCTTTTTAAAAATAATTATTTAGAAAAAATGGTGAGTTTAGCAGATTATCGGAGATAAAATCACTCCTTCGGATTGCACCAGCACTTACTGCAGCCCGCTTGCTTCTTTAAAAGATCCAAAATGCTGAGCAACATTTGCATAATTTTTATACTATTCTGATTGTTACTTAAAAGTGACACTAATTTTTAAACACTGTTGTAATTAGCATAGTTACTGCTAAACCTGGCCCCTACCAGCAATGGAACACTGTAAGCATCAGGCAGTATTAATGGCAATTCAGGTCTTTCTAAAAGTGTGCAGAGCCATTTTCTAAACTCACTGCAAGAAGCTACTTTGGGGGCGGGGGTGATAAAATGTTCAGGACCAAGGTCTGATGCAGGGATCACCACCTGCCTAGGCTACTGGTGTTCCCTTAATCCCTGCCTTGAAAAGGGATACCAGACTCCTAGTCCATGTGTTTACTGGATGTGCTCAGCTTCCCGAGGAATGGGTTTGTATATGTATATTACTTGTTGTGCTGTTTGTCATCAGCTTCTTTAAAGGCTTTAAAGAATCCAGAGTTACAGCCTGTAGCAATCTGCCCTTTTCTCCTCAAACAAACCCTTTATAGGCTTGTTCTTGTTAAACGTATGGGTTAACCTGTTGGGTGAAACGTTAGGAAAAATTATATCAAAAATGTAGAAAGCTTTTCACAGCCTGAACCAAGGTCTGTGGCTAATGTTGGCTGCTGAGATATGACGCTGACAAACCCTTTCTTCACAGAGACCAAAGCTCCTAAATAACAATAACCAGTCCTGGGGGGACCTTTGTGACAAGGACTTTGAGTTTCAGATCCCGTAGGTTCCATCTCACCTGGTGGTGTCATTTTGAAGGAGCAGGTGATGCTGTTTTGATAAAAAAAACACAAAGGAGATTCTGAGGATGTCATGGAGAAAGTAAATTTTTAATAGATAAATAAATAGTTACCATGGCAAAACCTTGGAGTTCACCATGAGCAACAAAGCTAAAGAAAGGATCTAGATGAAGTATGAAGAATTTTATAAGACCAATAGATTTTCAGAAGAGTCACCAGAGCATTATAACAACGTTGTCTTGGTGCATTAGTTTAATGTCCACTTGAATCACTGACCTTAGGGTCTGAAAAGATCTAAATCTAGAAACGGATGATTTTTCCCATACAACGTGACACGGGGTCTGTGGTTGCTTCTAAATGCAATTTTACGTTCACTTATGGAAATGCATTGTTCCTTGGCTACTTTGAAGAAGAAACCAGTGTGTGGTCCCTTGAAAGGGGTTCGACCCCGATTATTGTAAAGCCACTGCTCACCAAAGCAGTGACATTAGCTGGCAGCACTGCAGAGCTGTACCAGTGTGTGGTCCCTTGAAAGGGGTTCGACCCCGATTATTGTAAAGCCACTGCGCACCAAAGCAGTGACAGTAGCTGGCAGCACTGCAGAGCTGTACCAGTGTGTGGTCCCTTGAAAGGGGTTCGACCCCGATTATTTTAAAGCCACTGCTCACCAAAGCAGTGACATTAGCTGGCAGCACTGCAGAGCTGTACCTGTGTGTGGTCCCTTGAACGGGGTTCGACCCTGATTATTGTAAAGGCACTGTGCACCAAAGCAGTGACATTAGCTGGCAGCACTGCAGAGCTGTACCAGTGTGTGGTCCCTTGAAAGGGGTTCGACCCCGATTATTGTAAAGCCACTGCGCACCAAAGCAGTGACAGTGGCTGGCAGCACTGCAGAGCTGTACCAGTGTGTGGTCCCTTGAAAGGGGTTCGACCCCGATTATTTTAAAGCCACTGCTCACCAAAGCAGTGACATTAGCTGGCAGCACTGCAGAGCTGTACCAGTGTGTGGTCCCTTGAAAGGGGTTCGACCCCGATTATTGTAAAGCCACTGCGCACCAAAGCAGTGACAGTAGCTGGCAGCACTGCAGAGCTGTACCAGTGTGTGTTCCCTTGAAAGGGCTTCGACCCCGATTATTTTAAAGCCACTGCGCACCAAAGCAGTGACATTAGCTGGCAGCACTGCAGAGCTGTACCAGTGTGTGGTCCCTTGAAAGGGGTTCGACCCCGATTATTTTAAAGCCACTGCTCACCAAAGCAGTGACATTAGCTGGCAGCACTGCAGAGCTGTACCAGTGTGTGGTCCCTTGAAAGGGGTTCGACCCCGATTATTGTAAAGCCACTGCGCACCAAAGCAGTGACAGTAGCTGGCAGCACTGCAGAGCTGTACCAATGCTACCCCCTTGTGACCAGACCCTGCTGTGACTCTGCTAAGGCTTCGAAGGTTTTCTCTTTCACAGCGAGGACAGCTGCACCTGTGCAGGGAACCGCTCCCCTTGGGGGTGCAGGGACGTCTGGAAAACCAGAAATATTGGAGAGCGATGCCTGTTAGCATTTCTTAGGCTTTGCAGTGCAGTGACAAATAGGTTCATTCTGAATAACAATCTCAGCTATGTCCCTTTGGAGTGAGCAACGATTTCGATATTTGTGCTTTCTCCTCTAAGAGAGCAAAAGGAAAAGCCGAGAGAGGTTCAGTTTCTGCACCTTTAATTCCACAGAACTGTCATTTTTTTAAAGGGAAAGGATGCAGTGCAGATGAAAGCAGGAACGGACATGAGTTCCGGATACCAGAGCCTGTCTGACTTCCTGGATGCAGGCTTGGTGGCTAAGCCCCCAGGCACAGTGCAAAACCTCCGTGTCCAATCAGGAGTTCCCATGGCAGGAAGCATGGGATGCTGTTGAATCAGGTTGTAATGGCTTCCTTTGCAGAGGGCCCCTGGGCAGCGGGAAGCCTTATAAATCTTTTTGAAAGCATCATGTAGGAGTTCACCTGATTTCACACTGCACAAATGGGCCCAGGGTGGAGCCTTGGTAAATGTGAATCCTGGGCTAGCCCTGCCATTTAGCACCAATCTTACATCTCTCTGTGTTGCTCACTCGTTGTGTCTTGTTAATGAAAAGCATGGAGATAATTTCAATTAAAGATAATTACAGATTTAAACTTAACATTAAATTCTCCACTAAAACAAAATTACATGAAATATCAGTGTGCAGCCCTGAGCTGAAGAATTATGGAAAGTGAGCAAATCCTTCCCTCCTATATTTCCCTCTGGCATGACACTTTCCGGCTATGTTACTGATGCCCCACAATCTAAATCCAATCATTTCCCATGCTCTAAATTCCAGAGCCAATTCCTAGTGTACCCAGCTGCTCCTGACGTACAGGGGTGAGGCCCCGCAATCACTGAGATAAACCCGTTGCTGGGCTGAGAAACATAGACAAAACTTAAAGGCCACTCGCTCGATGGTGTTTACCTTCTGTGGCTAGTCCCACTGCACAGGGCTGTGGCAGATTATTACAGCTGGGCCTGCTTGCCCACCACACAGCTTCCGCCAGTCTCTGGCATTCAGGGGAGGGGCAACGGGAGATGCTGTGGCTTAGTGAGTTATGCCACAGATCTGGCGGTCAGGTCTGCGGGGGAGACCTGGCTGGGAATTTGGGGACTAACTGGTTTTCTAGTGGAACATGCTGATTTGCTTAAACCAAAACATTTCATGGGAAAGGGTCAAATTCAATGAAACTTTCCTCGGGAAGATTTCTTGCGTCAGGGTGGAATTGGTGGTCAGAGAGACCCACCTTGAAACTGAGAGAGACCCTGAGCCCAGAATAGCCACTTACCGCAGATGGGGAGATGCAGGGACTTAACCCTGGTCTCCCATATCCGGGTGAATGCCCTAACATTCTGGGCTCCGGGTCTCTCTCTTTCTCTCAGTTTCAACCCAATGTGGAATAAGAAAAATTTTGAACTCTTGAAACTGTTCACAGAATAAGAAACCATTTCACACACCCCTCTACTGCTTGGTTCAGCTGCCAGTTCTGCTACTGACCCATTATGGGAAATGGGCAAGTCACTTTCCCTGTATGTGCCACTCTTTCCACATGGAGCCAATATTATGGACCGACCGCCCACCCCCGGTGTTGTATCAGTCAGTGTTTGAAAGTGTTCTGAGATACTTGGCTGACAGGGGATAGAGATTTTCACAAGTCAATTCCTCCGTTTCAATGCAAATATCTTGCTTTGAATGGCTTGGGTTTTTTTCTAGCTTTAGAACAATTAAAATAGATGGTGGAGGTGAATTGAATTTGCACTGTCTTAAAGCCAGGGTAATTAGCAGCTGGATTTTAAAGTAACATTTTGAAATTACTTTGGCATTAATGTACATTGGAGCCTTTTGCAATATCCAAAGCAGGAGATGAATTCTGCCAGCCGCTAGAGGAAGGAACATCTCTGCTGAGCCATTTGAACACTGACTTCTGTGTGTTTGTACAGATAGTCTCACAAACAGAGAGAGAGAGAGAGAGAGAGAGAGAGAGTGTAGGGCACCAAAGAGTGTACACTTAAATTTACCCTGGCATAGTGCATACAGGATCCATGCATCTGCCTATAGAGTGCAGAGCTGGTCACCAGTATGCACCGTGTGTGTACAGATACTGTACACATATACATATCAAAATGGCTAGTTCCTCCTACGAAAGCCATCTTTCCTCCTCTCTGAACTGTTGAGAGAAGAACGTAGACTGAGCTTTCTCACTGGTACCACCAGCACACAGAGACGGGAGGCTGTGTGACCCCCTAAAATAGCATTGGGATTACTTCTGCACCTGACGAGGACTGGTAGCAGAGGATCACATGTTCTTCCGATTCTTTGAGCCAAATAAAATAAAACAGTCTGTGCCCAGTCTATGTAGCAGACTGTGTTCAGTGGGAGAGAGGGTGTGTGTAGAGGAAACCACATACAGGTTCCAGAGAGAAACACGTCACACCCAGATCCCATGTGCTAGGCAGCAAGTCTGGCCCCTATCCTGCAGTGATGTCCCTGGACTCTGCAGCTCCCACGGTAGCAAACTGGAGACTCTGAGGCAGCAGCAGAGACATTAAAAAATTGAGGTTTTTATTTAAAAAAATATGAAAATAAATCACTATTGATAGTAAACTGTTTATTTGCTGCTGTTCCTATTTATTCATTTATTACAGTGGCTCTGAGTGGCCATAGTCAAGGATCAGAGCCCCATGGCACAAACTGTGTGAAAAGACATTCCCTGCCTTCACAGCTGCGTTTTTCATTCTTCAACAGCTGGCATATTTGTATTGCGGTTCCAGCCCTGTGTCACACTACCTGTATAGGGGAGCTAGTGCCTAGGGCAAAAGGATGGCTTTAAGGAGGCTTTAAGGTCAGGCTTGACAAAGCCCTGGCTCGGATGATTTAACTAGGAATTGGTCCTGCTTCGAGCAGGGGGTTGGACTAGATGACCTTCAGGGGTCCCTTCCAACCCTGATATTCTATGATTCTATGATTCTATGATGGGGGGTTAATGGCTTTCCACACCTGGCAATGTTTTGGAGGCAGTTTGGGAAATGAGGGATACACACGTCAACTGAGCTAAAATGAATCAGCAGTGAAATGGTTAATACTGTCTGCAATTATGCTGTCGTCATTAAGTTTCAGAGCAAACACCTCAGTGAGGTGAGGGGACAGTTTGCTGCTCTCTCAGGGCTAGTTCTGAGGCTGTTTGCAGATTCAGGAAGACATCACTGTGTCTGATTGCACTAGGCTCCCTCTGAGAAGGTTTAGTTTGAAGCCAGAAGGGTTGGAAAGTTTTTTTAAATGAAAGCTGAGACTGCAGATCAGGATTCAGGATCCAAGGGGTGGATTCGGCAGCCGAGGACTAACAGAACGCACGATCTCTGGGTATAACACACAGCACTGGCCTGCAGCACCCAGGCCTACCTGCTCATTCCAACACAGAGAGTTTGTTCTCGTCTGGTAAATGATGGCAGTTATCAAGCCCTGACAAGTGGCATTAAAATTTATTAGCCAGCATAAACTTTTATTTAAGGGATGGCTAGAGATTTAGGAGGCTCTGTGAGTCCTTACCTAGGCTTTCTGTGTCACTTTTAATAACCACCTGAGACAACTACTCTGTGAAACCAGCCTGGCCTGTTAAAACCAGCACTCAGTGCGGATGCGGGAGTGGTGTCCCTAAGGACACGTTCTCCTGGGAAGCAAGGGACCGTCGCTGATGTGCAGATGGAATTATTGCCCCTATGCACAGACCAGACCACCTGCGACACACTCAGGGTTCAGTCCTCATGCTGTCCCGCAGCACAGGGGTGAGTAAATGCCACATGCTGTTCACACAGCAGTCTCTTTTAGGCTTCTTTTCCTTGGGGCCACTTGCCTCCTTGGCCCTTTGCAGAAGGAGGGTCAGGACTCTGCCCAGGAATCCTGCAGTCTATATGTTAAAGGCCCTCGCAACCCCTCAACTAGAAGCCAATGCAATGCAAATCCTTCTGACAATGCACTCCCTGCTTTCGGAGAGGGAGGTGGAGGAAACTCCTTAGGAACACGTCCTGCTAATCAGGTTGGCAATCGTGAAATACAGTATATGACATGAATAGTGGAGTTTAAATCCTGGACTCACTAATGGTTACTCCCCACTAAATCCCCCCTTGTGTTGTTTAACTTTTAAACCCAAGGCATATTCCAACTCAAAGAGGCTCTGTGTCACGCTGAGTCCAGCTCAAAGAGCCTGGAATTAACATCTTGTCAGGGCTCAGCAGCGCCTGCCGCACTTCCCTTATTAATATTTATGATGGGGAGAGAAAGTTGCATAAATCTTAGTTGATACTTAATTAAACCCCACTTCTTTTGATTTCTCCTCTTTCAGCTTCACTTAGTAGGGACTGTACAACTATTAGATGCTCATCCCGCAAAGAATAGGGCGGCACATGCAGTCACACACAGAGGACTAAATAGGATTTAATGTCTATGGCCACCTCTGCTTATCTCGTCTGAATGTTCCCCTGTTAAATCCGCTTGCTGTTGTCATTGGGGGCTTGCTTGGATGTAGGCTGGGGCTTAAGATTATAAAGGCCTGAGAGGCTAATACGATCCATGGCTAAAAAGCACCAACGAAACTTCATCCTTTTTCTTTTGTTTTTATCTATGTTTCAAGTCTGATCTTTAGAGTGATTCATAAGAAAACAGTTAACACGCTGCTGACATATCTTTGATACAATGATCATATACAGGAAACAGCTTGACCCCTGAAGGTTCTCTCATATGGCAGGATTGACACTTCACATTGACTTTGCTTCAGGCTTATCAACAAATCTGCCGTGTGTGGAACATGCCAGTTAGAGACAACTTTATTTACAGACAGCTCCGAAGGAAAGGACATGTTTGTTTGGGTTTCTTTGTGTTCAGGTTTTGGTTTTGTTTGCTGGCTAATTAAAGTTTAACAAACGTTTACTTCCATTACGCCTGGTTAAAACGTTAAACCCAAAACATCCCCCCCGCCATTCCGTTAGGGAGCAGAGGGGCCCTGGTAGATCCCCGTTTAAGGATAACGAGGTCTGTCAATGAATAAGTGGTGGTTCATGTGCAATGTAAAATGTAGCAGTTGTGGTTTCTTGCAGCAGTATTAGGGTAGTAAATCACTTTGGAGTTAGTGTAGAGGTAATTACTCCCGCTCACCCGCCCCCATGACGATTCAATCAGCCCTGATTTGCTGGAGTCAAACATTTGGAAAATCTTTCCTGCATGAGAATTATAAAGCAGAGAGCTCATGGTGATTACAAATAACAAACCAGTGGGATTCAGTGCACTGGCCATCGAATGATTCTCTGTCAGAATGCATGGGGGAGAGGAGAGAGAGATATAACATCCTGTGTCCCTGGCTAGCAGAGCCAGACAGACCTGGGAAGGACAGGCATTTTGAGGGGGATGAGAAAACAGAAATACTAATTCCGGGATATTATTCTTTTAGGGCCGGAGTCTGGTCCCCTCCCTCAAGTTGAATGGCCCCTTGCTCCATGAATAGTCCCATGGAGCTGCTTAGGGAGTAGCGTGCAATCCATCCTGACAAAGGCGCTGAGCCTCTGGCCTGATGGAATCTATGTGCTATTTGAATTGGTCTGTGAGTCTGAGATGGACAGGGCATCTGCAGAGTGGGCTGGGATCTGTGTGACAGGCTGGGAAAGTAGAAATTAAAGTTTCTTGCAGCATCAACAATTCGCATGTCAAGAAATTTTCAGGGGCCTTTGTGTTTCTAGCACGCTTCCCTTTATGCAGGGATCTCTCCTCTCGACGTGCTGGCTTTGGGCACAAGGCCCATTTGGAAGAATAGAAAGATACCAGGGTTCCCGCAGGTATATGGAGTGGTAAATATGGAGCTGTTAATGGTCAACAAGATGCAGAGGGCTGCAGGATTGCCTCCGAAGCCAGCTTTACACTATCCCGTCTGCCCCAGACACGTTTACATTGTCTTATGTCTGTAAATCCACAAAGGCCCCACCCAGTACTAAAGGCCTAATCTTGCTATTTCATGTTCACTTTACTATAGACACAGCTCAGATGTTAGCAGAGCAACTGCACTTAGGGGCTGGCTGCTCTGGGATATTTATTATTATTTATTTGTATCACATTGGCACCTCCAGTTCCCAATGGGGGCCCCACTGAGTGGGGCACTGAACAAACACCGTGTGAGAGTGTCCCGTCCCAGAGAGCTCACAGGCAGACAAAGGGTGGGCTATGAATCAGGGGAGAGAACTTACCTAAAGCTGCACAGCAAGTCAGTGATAGACCCCAGGCCAGTGTCCCAGCCTCCAGAAGATGCAGATCCTGTTAGATCCGATAACGCAAAACATGGTATGAAAAAGGGCTTCTATGAGCCCATTGGTTATCATTCAGAAACGTATCACTAAAACACCCATTTAATGGACACACCAAAATTTCAGGGGAAAAAAATCATTTTGCACACAATGAATTCCCCATGGAAATGGATTCATTTCTTTATCTGCCCTGTATGAGGCTGCCAAGCGTGGACCCGCTTTGCCAACCACATTCTTAACTTGAAGCCAGTGGGACTTAAGCCCATGTTCAGCTACTTTGCTGAAGTGAGGCCTATCTGTGGAAACGCAGCATATGCAAAACAGAGCTCATATTCCAGCCTGCACTTCTTGAGCAAAATAGGGTCTTTATTAAATGTCAATCAAGAGCAGCAGGATTATGTCAGCTGTCCCGGCCTCCATTCACTAGAGGGCAGGACAAACTGAGAAATGCTGGAGTTGGACTAACACACTCCATCCAGTGGAGGGCAGTAGTACATTTAACACACAAGCTTGTACTTTGCACAAAGAGCTGACTTCATCCCGTAATTGAGTAGATTAATGTATAATTATATGCTAGTTAGTGTTTGGTATTTATTACACCATATAAAACTCAGCACATAAATGCCACTACAATCAGACCTGGGCAATATTTTAGAAATATAATTGGGGACCAAAGAGATTTTATTTTAAATATATCTTGCATAGGAACACAGCCACCTAAGAATAACCCTGTGCGGCAGCCTCCCTTTTCTCTCAACTTCCAATGGCTTTTGGTGCCAGCAATTCTAGCTGTTATTTCTGGAATTACAGCTAGTCCTGCATGAAAAAAACATATGTTCACACCATTAAGGTGATCTCACCTCCACATTTAAGCTCTTCTCCCCAGAATACAAAAGTGTTTCACAGAAGCGGAAACTAAATGTGCAGTGAAAACCCTTCCTTTCAACAGGAGTTTTGAGTCATCCTGTAGAATGATGTAATTCTAAATTTTCTATTAAATTCTGTAAAATGGCCAAAAAATCCTGTTGAAAGGTTATTATTTTATGGGATATTCTGTAGGACTTTTATGCGAGTGCAATTTGTTCCGAGGATGGAATTGGTCTATCATGGAAATGGGCTTTTATAGGTACCTTGCTAGCCAGATGAAATAAGCACTCCATGTTTTATTGGTAGAAATGGAGAAACTTTTTTCCTGCCACCAAATTTTGAATTCTCCAAAAAAAATCTCAATTTCAAACCCCCAAAACAGTTGACAGGGAAAAGGGATGGCTTGGCACAACACTAGTTACGTCAGCCAGAGAATGTCTCAAGTGGTATTGCAGTGCCTGACATGCTAAATGACAGAAGATGCTTCAGATCAGAGCTGGATACAGTAGCTTGGCATGACATGGCCCTGTCTTGGTCCTGGGAGAGGGTTTCATAGGCATGAGCAGGGAACTTGCATTTCTGTAGTATTTTGCCAAATCTAGTCCATGTTTTATTTTGGGGTCAAAACATGGACTAGGTTTGGCCAAATACTACAGAAATGCAAGTTCCCTGCTCGTGCCTATGAAACCCTCTCCCAGGACCAAGACAGGGCCATGCCATGCCACGCTACTGTATCCAGCACTGATCTGAAGCATGGGGTGTTGCAGGAGCAGCCTGAAGCGGATAGTGCTGTGAGTGTTGCTGGAGCAGGAACCCACCCATCCTGGGTCAGACAAAGAAGGGCGAGTACACGAACAGCTCTATTCCAGTTGTCTGCAGTCACAAAGTTCTAGCACGGAGCTCCATCAGCTCAGGGGTTGGGAAAGGATCATGAGCATGAGCCACACGCCCACCTCTTACAGTGAGTTTGTTCCGGCAAGCCACCTCTGTTTCAGTTAGATCTCTGCGAACCTGGCAGACACAGCCTACTGTTGGTGCATGCAAGAAGTGGGTCAGATAATCTACCATTTGAAGACCAGGTAGAGTTCAAATGCACACATGTGCACGCACACGTAGAAGCAGGGAGAGGGGTTTATACTCCAGCATCTCAGAGGAGAAGTTAAACTCCACTTTAACGATGAGGCTGGCATAATTCGTGGTCACTGGCTGTGTCCTGCCTGGAAAGGCCTGTTAGCAGAAGGCTTCAGAAGTGGGGGTGGAAGTTTAAGCTGCCAGCCTTCTAACGCTGCTCCACGGTGGGGCTGGTGGGCTGGACCCCTGCCCCACAGGGCAGACAGTGCATGTGATAATGCGAGAACACACTGGATCCAGGCTGGTTCGTAAAAGCCAGGAACGTGAGGGGAATGGTTTGGAGGAGGAAGGGGACCTGGACACACCCAAGGCAGAAAGGCCCAAAGGCCAAACCAGCCAGCTGAATGTGCCATTGCTTCATGGACCCTTCCCTGTCCTCACCCACGCTCAGAACATCACACCTGCTGAGTAGCTGTCAGCAGCATCGCTCCTCAGGCTGGCCGTTCCCATCGCGCTCTGAGCCGCCAGAGCCAGCTCACCAGTTAGTTGTCAAGTGGGGCAGGGAAAGTTAAAGAGCAAGGACAACATGAGGGTAAAGGAGGAAAGCAGCTAAAAATAACTCCAAGGGGCGAGCGGAGTCTTCACGCCTCACAGCGACTAGCGCTGCTCTGGGGAAAAGGGACAACAGAGACTGAGCTGGATTTTAAACTCAGTGAGCTCCAGCTGAGCTCTCTGTACCCCACCCCCAGCAGCCTGTGGGGTGACCTGACCTCCTCCTTTGTGTCCATCAGAACCTCTTCACCAGCTGCCAGAGCACCAGTGCCCCCTTCTGCTGTCACATCACTGCAGGAGCCTGGCTCCTGGCCCCATCTCATAGAGCCCACTGCGCCAGGACTGCCCCCAACAACTCCAGTGCTGGGAAATTCTGTCTGGGCCTGTAGCAATGAAAGGAGAAGGCATCCCCTGTTTGCAGTCTGGAGAAAGGTCCTGCCTGTGGGTGACCGGCTAGGGGATTCCAGGCACCTGTCTGATCACCATAGTGCACTCCCAGTACTGGGGATTGCTTGATCTCAATGGCACTCAGCATCGCACTTTGCAGAATGGGCCTGAACTGGAGCAGTGGGGTGTCCTTGCTGCAGGTTCCTGCCATTGATCTTCAAGTCTCATGTCCGAGAAGACTCTGCATTTGCCTATTATGGATCCATCCTTTCCAAATGAGAAGGAAAATCCTCAATATGTGGTTCTAAAACACCCAGCCAAACAAGCCCTCCTCAGACGGGCCATGTGGAGACTCCTGCTTTTTCTACACCAGGTTAGTGGGTTTATAGTTTTGGTTTGGTTTTGATTGTTTTTTTTAAATTGCAATTACTTTGTGTGGACTATCTTCAGCATCAAGAAAGGGCCAGAAGTAGGGTCCCAGAGGATCAGAATCAGGGCAGAAAGCAGCCAGCAGCAAGCAACTGCTCTGAGACATTGGCTGGTAATTATGTCTCTTTTTACTCATGCAAATTTTATCAATATTATTTATATATTCAAAGCCATGTATAAATAATATATACATTTATGCTAAGGTAATTGCCTCAACTAGATTATTTGTCCCAGTTTTTATTGTCTATCCAGATGCTGAATATTAAAAGTATGTTTTCTCATGTGTTTTAGTAGTTTAGAGCTAGCTCTGACTCCCCTGGGAAACAAGCACTTTCGCATCTGTGTTTTCAGATGTGGGGAGGGGACAGACAGACAGACCGAGGGAGAGCACAGATGCAGAGCATGGGACCTGGCTGGGAAGATCTCTGGCCTTTCATCTCCTTGGCGCCCCGTCCCAGCAGGAAAAGAGGAAGGCAGGACAATGCTGGTGGGAGCTGGGTACGAGTTCACTTGAAGGGGGTTGTGTCAGGGCGGCTGCTTGGCAGCACTTCTGCCTCTGACCAGCAGAAGTTCAATTCACACCACAGGACTGGGGCTCAGACTTAGAGCTGGCCCTGCAATGCACCTGCTGGGTGGGGCAGGCAGGGGAAGGAGCCCATCACTGGGAAGAGCACAAGGTTGTCCTGGCCAAACATTCCCTCAGCCACAGCCGCTGTGCAGCTGGCTGTGTGCCAGCCGGCTGTCTCCTCCCTCCCTCTCGAGGGTGTATTTCTGCCAGGCTGTTGTGTGTAGAGCTTGTGGTGTGCTCCGGTGTGCACCAGAGAACGGTTCTAAACGGGGAAGGAGACAGGCCTGGAGCCTCAACAAGTTCAGTCTCAGGAAAACAGTCCCAGAGGCTGAGGGCTGGGTGGGAGCGGTGCTGTTATATGTGACCAGGTTCACCTACCTGGTCACATGCTGCTGCTGCTGCTGGTCTCAGCCTCCGGGCGTTATTCCCTTGGTTTGTTACATTCCCATTTCATCTGCAATTAAAGCAAAGGCTGCCATGCTAGGGATGTTACAATAAACAGGAATCACTCCTTTATTACCCAGCTGTGGTGCCTACTGCTCCTCTTCTCTACGTATTTTTGGCAGTTAAAATGCCTCAATTTTTGGAAGAGAAATGGACTGTTAGTGGGGAAGCAGCGTTAATGTGCACAAACAAGGGGACTGCTCACATTGCTTCGTTACTGCTTCACAGGAGCTGTCCGCAACTCGCATCCCCCAGCTGCCCGACCGCTCAGGGCACTCACCTGCCAGAACGATAGGAGAATGGTACCTCTGTGCCACACAGCACACAGACAAGGGGAGTCCCAGCCCAGGCGGCTCTGCGCTCTCCAGCCCCTCCTTGCAGGGGCCACGTGACACAAGGAGCTGTGCGGGACTGTTCCCAGCTTCTGTCCTTTGTTTCCTCCTGGGGCTCTGTCCAAAGGGGGAGTAGCTTTGGTTCTTTCCCCTCTTGATCCAGATGGGTTTTGGAAGGGGGTTTGGAGGGCCGTGACTTTCCCGTCAATCCTAGTCGATGTCATTCTGGACACAGATTTTGAGGGGCAAATTAGAAATGTCTAATATGAGGTACTGTTGTTTTCTACAACAAATGCTGCCTAGGGGCCCAGCGTTTATCCTGCGGGTGACGGCCTTTACCATCCAGCTGAGCTGCCGTGTCTGAGCCTGGTCACCGGGCCAGGGGTCCGTCGCTGCTGTCAACGCGGTGTGGGGCCAGCCAAGGCCTGGGTGTCACATCAGTCCCATGTGAGCCCTGGCAGCAGGCATCACTGGGGGGGCCAGCAGACCCAGAGGGCAGGCCGCAGCTCAACAGTCCCCAAAGTCTTGAGGTGGCAATCTGGGGTCCTGGTGGCTGAGTTATAGTCCGTCATCCCTGCTCTTCCCCTGGTCAGGCATATGGGGAGGGAAGGGTACGAGGACCTAGGCCCTCCTTCTCCGCCGGGTCCCAGCCCAGGGCCAGAGGGGAAAGGGCGAGATGTGTCTGTCGCCTCTTGCTGATACCCCAGACCAGCCTCCCCGGGCCATTTCCTACCTCCCCTGTTCTTTGTTCAGTTCGGGCCTGGTCCCAGCGCAGGGCTGTTCAGAGAGTCTCAGATCGGCCCCGCTCTCTTCTTAGAGTCCTATTGTTCCCCCTTGTCAGAGGAGGGAAGTGAAAAAATGTGAGGCCCCTGCCTGCCCAGTCGGGCCTTCTTCCCAGGCCAGGGCCTGCCCCTGTGCATGTCCCAGGAGCTACAAACCGGCGTCTTTTCTACAGACAACATCTCCTTCGTGCTCCTTCCGCCGGACTGCCAAAATCCCCTTTCAAGCAGCTCCTTCATTTAAAGCGTGCTCTGCGGTTGCTGCTGAGGGGTGCAGCCTTCTTGGCCCACCCTGCTCCATCACTCCCTCAACCTCAGAGTGGGGTCTGTAAACCCCAGCACAGCCCCATGTAGGGGACTTAGGCGCTGCCTAGCCCTGGGCTGGCCCTCTGCACAGGGATGAGTTTTGCCCCCGGTGCTATAGCTACCTGCACTGCTGCTGACCATGACAGCTGCTCAGTGTTGTCTATGCCAGAATGCTACAACCCAGAGCCATCGGTCTGAACGGCCGCTCGAGGATGCCGGTTAGAATTCTTCAGGGTGCAGACAAGAGCCGTGGTCCAAAAAGAACATCCTTTCCTAGGGCACTAAAACCAGCCCCTGCCACTGGCCCTGCATTCCAAGGGACTTTTCAGACTCCCTCCCTGTGATCAGTCACATTCTGCCCCCCCACCTCTTTACTTTACCAAAATTTGACATCACAATGAAAACAGATTAGGGGAACTGACAGGCCTGCAAAGGTGACAGCTACAAAGAAATATGGAGCAATCACATTGTCAGAATGCCTATTAGGAACCTAAAAACCCTCAGCTCTCCTGCACAAGCTAACCTGATTTATTGTATAGCACAGTTCACGAACTCATCAGTGGTTTTGCATGGAGAAGAGATGGATTTTCCTTCAGACATTTACATGAAGCAGCAGACTGTCCTGCAAGTGATCGTTTGGTTTTACAAAAGAAGAGGTTCCTGCTAGGATGGGATGAGAATGGACGAGAACCCTGAACCAAAACTGGCTGCTTGCGGTTTGAAAAGGTTCCATGAATTTATAATGTCACCTTTCTCAGCAATTACCAGTTGCAGCTCAGACCAAAGGAGAAGCGCGGTAGAGAAAGGCTCTTCTTGGGGTCCTGGCAACTTGGCTAAAATTAGAAAGTGCTGGATCTCTCCAAAGAAATCCAAATCTTCTGAGCTTTCTTGACTGATTTCCAGAGCAAAGCATTTTCTTAGCCTGCATTTGTACAGCACAATGTATGCCTGATTGGTTGAGGCCTCAAAGTGCTACAGTAATCTGAATGCAAAAAATATTCATTTGAGAGTCTTTGGCTAAGCATAAGACCTTGTGGATGGTGATCCAAATCTCAGAGCCTTTGAATGTTCTTCCAGCTTTGTTGCCCATGATAGCAAGCAGCGGCTGTTCCTGAAGTCTTGTCTTGTGTGCTGTAAACATGAGGGGTTTAAAAGTGGAAAGTGTGAAGCTGGCCAGGCTTTCTGATGAGCCTGTACTCCTGTTAAACATGTAAATACTTCCATCTCCTGAATGGGATTAAGTGTCAGATGCACTGGGAACAGCTGTGGTTTATGTAGATTTTAAAGGTGAACTTTCATACTCAGTGAAATTTTAGGAACAGCTGATTTACACATTAATCCATTTCTCTGTATGTGTGCGCGTCTGTGGCAGTTTCTCTTCTTTAATGGCTTGTGACTGAAGATGAACCCTGTAGACAAGAGGTTCCCCGTGCATAACCCACCACCTCTTTCCGCTTCTTCAGATGAGATCAGAATACTCTGTGGCATCACAGCAGAGTCAGCTACGACCTCCTAGCCCCACCCAGCGCAGGAGAGACAATTAGAAGGGATAGACAATGGCACGTAAATATCATAGTGCTGCTGATTCCCCAGAACTCTGAGAATCATTCGGTCTAGCCACACACCCCTGGACACACCCCAGCACCAGCTCTTTTATCTTTGATCCGCAACACTGGGGGGGGTGCCTGGAAACAGATTCCTACCTGCATCTCCATTCCCCACTTGAGGCAGCAGCCCAGTGCATTGCCAGCTGGGCATTTGGACCAAAGTCTGCTGGTGAATGCAGCATGAGGGGGCAGAAAGGGATAGGACCAGTGACTGAGATCACACGAAGGGAATGTTTTACAGACTGCCCAGCCCCTGGGCTGTACGCTCGCTATAGACTCTATGGACTGCCCAGCCCGTGGGCTGTACGCTCGCTATAGACTCTCTGGACTGCCTAGCCCCTGGGCTGTATGCTCGCTATAGACTCTATGGACTGTCCAGCCCCTGGGCTGTACACTCGCTATAGACTCTATGGACTGCCCAGCCCCTGGGCTGTACGCTCGCTATAGACTCTATGGACTGCCCAGCCCCTGGGCTGTACGCTCGCTATAGACTCTATGGACTGCCCATCCCCTGGGCTGTACGCTCGCTATAGACTCTCTGGACTGCCCAGCCCCTGGGCTGTACGCTCGCTATAGACTCTCTGGACTGCCCAGGCTCCATGCACACTATAGGCTTCACTCATTTGGACATTTACTTGAATTTTGAAGGGCTGACCCCGTCTCTAATTCTTCCTCCTCAGGGTGCTGGCAGAGTCATGGCCATGGGATTTGGAACCTTTGCCTGCTTGAGTCTATCCAGAACCCCCACAGCCCAGGTGGAGGTGACCTCTCCCCAATCTCCTGCTATCCAGTCATTGTGTGTGATCTGGGGGGGCATTGCAGTGCTCCAGGTTCCCCCATCCTGCAGGATCTCTTTCCATTTCTTCACATGCACTTCCTTATTTCCATTCCCCAGCCTGGTGAGGGGTGCACTGCAGTCCTGCACTGATGAGGCCCTGAGCAGGGGAGACAAAGAGAAGAGAGACCCTCTTGGAGCTCACAAAGCAATAGGAGACTAGCGAAAGCCCAGGTCATTGAGCATGGCTTATTGGGAGCTAGAAGATCCAGATAACCAGAAGGAGCCATGAGGCTGAGGTAGTCGGCTGTTCAGTATGTGTTGTCCACACACATTGGGCTCAACTCTCCACAGCCTGGCCCCTTGGGTCATCATTTACTCCTGGGCAGAGTGGTTGTGAATGCGTCCCTGCCCTGATAGTGTCGCAAGCTAGAACCCAAGTGGCCAGGCGGTGGAGAACCCAGTGCAGGGGTGCCTGCTGACCCGTGTTGCTTCCCTAGGAGTTCCGCTGAAGAAGACATGCTCCATCACCGACCTGTCAATTGCCGCAGGGTCTGTACCACTGCCCCTGGCTGGAACAGGGAAATAACCCCACATTTGAAGCCAAGCTAGCTCCTTTCCGGGGCTGGCTCGTGGGCTGATGGGGAGGCAGAGACTCAATGGACCAGATCCTCAGCAGGTGTAAATTGACTCCAAAGAGCAATGCTGATCCACACCAGCTGGAGATGGAGCTACTCAGATTTACACCAGATGTTGACCTAACTCCTTGATTTCAATAGTACTATGACCCATTCACACCAGCAAGGGATCCAGTCTTCAGTGTTTCCATTTAAATCAGAGCATCGAATGGAAGTCCCCAAGCACTTTCCAATGCCAGCTCTTGTGAAGAGGCTCTCTCATCCCTTTAAACACTCAAACTTTACATGGATCTGAACAGAATGAAAAAGAATAACTGAGCTCTGAGGGGTGGTGATTGTATTTCTTTCACTTGAGAGAGAGACCTTTATAACTCTCTTGGGAGGAAAAAAAACAATAATGGGCCTTCATGGATGAAGTACTCTAAATATAATGTATATTTTTAAAATACCAGTTCTACAGTTATTGAAACAAATTATTGTTAAATGCATTTACAGCATAATAACTGCTAATTTGCTGATAAAAAAGCATCCAGCGTTAAACCCCCATCCATTATTTTGTCGTTAGCATTTATTAGCGGCTCGGAGGTATTTTCAGACAGAAGGCATTGTTTTGTATGTAGCACACGGGCCCTGCCACCGGTCCCCATGCTCCCCTCTCCTAGGGGTTAGATGGCTGGCATTGGTTTGGGTGCAGAACTAAAGCCTTTTAAAGCTTCCTGTTTAAAAGTGGAGAATTGATTTTCCTTTCACTAGTGGGCAGTTTTGGGGGGTTGGTTTAGTGACCCAAACCGTGCGTGCAATGAACACGCTCAGTGTGCGTGAGCGGCACAGACCCTCAGCGCAGACTCCGCAACCCAAGCGGGCTGAGCAGCGAGCACGCACCACGGAGGCAGCAGGGTGTACAGGATGTCTCTTCCTCCAGCCCTGCCAGGCTCCGGGCAGGCTGCGTTGGGCACTGGGGCACACGGGCATGCTGGAGAAATGGACCCCCGTAGCAGCCCCCAGCTGCAGCGGGGTTCTTGTATGCCCGGCAGGCTGCAGTGCGATGGAGCGCACAGGGGCAGCAGATGCAGTGGCCAAGAGCTCAGTGGTGTGCATGGTACAGAACCACGGACAGCCAGGGGCAGAAACCTAGAGCCCGGGATGGCTCTGGCAGCGAACAGAGACTGCTGCAGGAATGCGCTGCCCTTGCACTGGCCGGGTAGCATGCAGTGTTGTGTCTTTGCATCCTGTGGCAGTGAGCCCAGCTGGGACCAGGGCAGTCTGCTCTGCTGAGCTATTCCACATGGGGGCAGCAATGCATCCCCTCCCCAAAGGAAAAACCTGCCCTCAGCACAGCAGCTCTGGCAAGGGCACTAGGGACTGGGACTGGCCTCCTCTGCCTGCCCAGAAGCGGGTCGTTCCGATCAGATCCATGTGGGGGTGGGGGGCAGCTTGCGCTGCGTCTGTTCTGTGGAAATACAGGGCAGCTCAGGCGCTGGGGGCTGCCTGTCCAGCATCTTTCACCAGCGATGACGTGACACCTACACAGAATCCAGGGATGAAACAGTTACTATTTATTATGTGCTCTGCAGTAGCAGCTGAGAGCCCCAGGCAGGGCCCAGGCCCTCAATGTGCCAGGCGCTGTACAAACACAGGCCACACAGATAATCCCTGTCCCCTGGCGCTTACAATCCAAGTTATAAAATGAAACATGAAAAATGCCACAAAGGTGCAACTTTTGCACAAAGTGTCTGATGTGCAGAGCTGACGGGAAGGGCTGCTTCTTGCAAGCTACAAGTCTCAACGAGTTTCCTGTAATTCCTTCCACACATTAAAAAGCAGCCTAGCGAGCAGTCTGTGAAGAGAAGCCGGTCTAGGTGTGTGTGGAGGTTAATTCATTCGGACAGTGCATTGGGCCCCGTGGGAGTTAGCATCTACAGCATGAGGCTAAATATTTGACTTAGAAATGTCCTGAAAGGTCCCTGCAAACCCAAGGAGCTGGTGTTTGCAGAGTATGCATTTCCCTGGCCTGGGCTTGATGTGGCAGAGCGTATTCTTCAGGTCCTGTAACTGTGTAAACGGGGGCCAGCCCAGCCCTCCGGGAGGAAATCACCAGACACCAATGGCAGATAGTTGGAGGGTTTTTTTTTTACTAGATACACTGTTGTCATAGCAACAATATTCCTATGCTAGCTTAGCCAGACAAAAGGAGTTTATCATCATCATGAATCTTTCTACATTAACCCCTTCCATGGCCAATTAGCCTGGACATTGGTGCTTGGTTTGAAACACGGGCCCACTCCCTAAAGACAGGGTTAGTGACATACTGGCTGGAAACCACTCCTCAGTGAACCATATCCTCCTGGCCCAAGCATGGCTGCTGCCGGCTTTGAGCCATCCCAGCTGTGGAGCCTGGAAGGGCAGACCTGGGCCCGGAGGTATTCCATGTACACCGTCTCCGCAGGCCACAGACCCTGTGGGAGCCCAGGACTCAGAATCAAAGGCCAATAAGAGCTTTGCCACAATCAGTTTGGTTCATTTGCTTGTCCTGAAAGTGACTAGCTCATAGTCAGGCCGAATTTTGTTCCCAGTCAAACTACGTGGATTAAACATGCTGCTAACTCTGCCCCCTACATGCCCATCAGTGCTAACGCCACAGTGGGGAGCATGGGAGCAGCCAAGGACACCCTACAGACTCGGCGGCCATCCTGCGTAAGGAGGAGGTCCTATCCCAGCCAAGGATCCCCCAGCTGACATTCAGGAAATTACTGGCCCCGCATCTCCTTATGGTACTGGCAGCAGCTGGTAATGAAGAGAATTGTTCTGCATCAGCTGGTGCAGTTCTCCTGCAGAGCAGGGTGTGGTCTGTAACCAGTGCACAGGCGGATACCTCTGTACAAAGCCAGGCAGACTAGCAGTCAGGCATGGCCCTGCCCAGCCCATAGAGGCACACGGAAAGAGCAGGCTGGAATGCAGAGCTCTGCTACGCAGCCCCCAGGCCGGCCGTCGCGTAGGAGGAGCACCAAGGAGCAGAGCGTGGAGCTAAGCACCTCTCTGGGATGCTAAAAATCTCAGTCAAGCCCATGTTCCCAGATGTGTGCATTCCGTGCCACTGCCCCGCTCCTTTCTCCTGTGCACTCCTGGGAGCACGGGGAGCTTGAGAGTCACTCCCACTCAGTGCTGAGGACGAAGCTGTGTTTAACCTTGCATGTGCTTCGTGGAGCCTCTGCTCCCACTTCACCAGCGTGCAATAGCCTTGCACTCCTGGCTTCACACCACGCGGGGACTGGCAGGATGGTGGTAGGAGTCTCTAATCCAGTAGAGGGGCAGACAATGCTAGAATCTGGGCAGGGACCCTTGTGACTGGCCCCTGCCCAGAGGCCCAGAGTGTCCGTTATGGCAAGAGATCCACTAATTTGTGTGGAAAAGAAATTTGGCCCCATGACTCCATGCCATGAAAACAGGCCATGGGACTGCTGAAGCAAATCTTATGATTCTTTAACTTCCTGCTAAAAAGCTGGGTAAAGAGAACTGGTTCTGCCTTCCTGGCTGTGGGCGGCATTCGGAGAAGATGCAGATGCATGTTCTTAGGCCGTAGGCAAATGATGCCAAAGAATCAGGAACATGAACGCTCAGCAAGTGGGTGAATGCTGGGCAGAGGCTGTACCGCTTGCTGTGACTTTTCTGGGGCGGCTGGCATCTTCTGATTGCACACAAACACAATGCTACAATGGAGCCCGGAACTGACTTGTAGAATGACAACATGGTGGAAAACCTTTCCATCAGATTTCAGTTCCATTCGTTTTCAGAAGGACTCAGTAATACACAGCATCAACGAGGGTGAAGTGAACATGTCTCTCACTTCCCGTCTGTCACTGATTCATGATTAAGAGAGGACATTCTCTCCATCTACAATACTGTTCACATGCTGTGCTGTGACAACGGGCTTTCTGAAGGGCTGGAGTTGGCTATTAAATCCATATCCTGTGGAAAAGTGAATAGGATCTTCTTTTGCACCTTCTTAATGAAATATTAATGCTAGCAAATCCCCAAGACCTTATTGGATAGTATCCTATATCCTAATAATCCAAAGTATTTGTTCGCGTAAAAGTTAGTGTCAAAACTTCCACTCATCCATTTAATTATAAGGCAAGAAGAACACAGGCAAAGTATGAACTGTGCTTCACTAGGTGAACACAGCTGGAGCTGGACAGGGACTGTTCTCTCTAGCCGCCGGAGAGAAGCAGAGTGATGCCAGGAGGCACAAGCTGATGGAGTGAGCGGGCAGCACACAGCAAACCTTAGTCACTACACTGGGACTCCGAGCAAAGGCTGCGTGTTTCCATGTGCTGCCAATGCCAAAAGGGCAGGGGAAACCCTTTGGGACGAACAAAATGTTTTATTTCAATTTCAAACATTTTTAACTGTTTTGAAAATTTTGTAAAATAAACTTGAAGGAACTGTTCACATGAAAAGTCATTTCGAGACACTTTGACCTTGGGGGATTTTTTGTGTGTGTGGGGCACGAACCGGTCAACGCAACAGGGATAGCTGCACTGCCATCGCCGGTGAGCAGGTACTGAGATATCGGTGCTGGGATAGCTGGGCTGTGAATGCCGGCGGGTAGGCGCTGTCCCGCCCTGTGCCTGTGCATCAGGCCAATACAGAACAACTAAAAAGTCACAAGAACAAGTGAGTGGAGGGTCAGGCCTGGGCTCCTGTCACTGCAGCATTTGGCTTTGACCGAATGGGTCCCTCAGTGAAAAGTGCGGCGAGAGCCTCTGCAGGGCCCCAGAGCCAGGCCACATGGTGCCTCTGTGTGTCCCAGTCTCATCCCACGCTGGATGCTATTAGATACAGCTGCTTGAGCTCAGCCCCATGCACAGTTAGAGATCCCTTCTGCTGTGGCTGCAATTCCACTGATGCCATCACAGATAATTGATAACCTCCCAGATTGAAGGCTTTAGACAAATCAATTCCGATAGCTACTGTATATTGATTAATTTCTGTAGCTATAAAAATAGCATTGATTAGCTGAAAAAGAGTAGGGGTAATGCGCAGAACAGACAGAAACCCTGCCTGACAATTGATCAATATGGTGCATTGAGGAACCTCCCTCATGAGTGTAATTGGACCAAGCAGAATTTGGGCCAGATCAAAGCACCAAGAAATAACTTCTCTAAGAACAGCCCATTGGGAAGCCAGCAGGAGCGTCCTCATTTTCCCCAAGCTCAGGTTATAGCTACATTCGCAGTCGGCACATCCTTAATTTTTATTCTTGGTTGTAAGGAAAGTGGCTCCAGGGGACCCATGGCTGTTTGGCCAGGACTGCAGCTTCCTTGTGCATGCTGAGTGTGAGGGGCCAGGGCAGGAGACTGGGGGACAGAGCAGGGGTGAGAGACAGGAGAGGTAGCAAACTGAAGAAAATAAAAATGTTTGTTGTGTCACAGCCAAAGCCTTAGGGGGTATCTTGCCCCCGCACGGGACTGCGTCATGGTTCCAGCGTTGACAATACTGGCAGTCTGCACAGGAGTTGCTTAAAGCTGGAATGTCATATTGTGAGTGAGGTGCATGAGCAGAGCTGGGGGGCTCAGGGCTGGGAGAGCAGGGGATGCTCAGGGCAGGACTGAAGTGCATCGGCTGAGCTGGGGGGGCTCAGGGCTGGCAGAGCAGGGGATCAGGGGATGCTCAGGGCAGGACTGAACTCAGTGAGGAAACTTGAACTTCCTGCACTCAGTTTCTTGAGCATCAAACTCCTCCAGGATTTCCGAGCCCTGCAAGACAGCCCCTCCTGGTGATCCTGTGATAGGCGGGGGTCATTGCTGTTTCACCCTAACGGCCTCAGAAAGTCTCACAGTCCAAGGGTCCCTCTGAGCAGTTCCAGAGAAGGGCAGAGCCGCCCCGGAGAACTGTCTGGTCACTGATAACAAAGGAGAGGAGCCACGGCCGAGTGGTGTGCAGCCAATGAATGAGAACTGCCTCCTCGGTCAGTGTCTCAGGACAGAGGCTGCACAAAGCCTGGCCATGCTCTCGACACATGGGGAGCCACAGGATGCAGCAGGTTGGCAGGAACAGGAGTGGATGGATACAAAATGTTTCCCTTTTCTCCCCAGACCATGCAACTGTGCTCCCCTCTCTGCTGGGCAGGTGCACTGGAGCAAGGGACCCTGCCCTGGCACTTCTCCTCCTTGTCCCTCACCCCCCTTGGCACTGCCAGCAGCGTGCCATGGCAGAGTCAGTCCTGCACAAGCACAGGACTGCCCCGTAGCCAGGGGAGGGGAGCATGCAGCTGGATGCTTGTTCCTGGGATGCAAACTGCACTTCGGCCTGTCTCTTCAGAGAGGCCCTCTGGGCTCCTGAGGGTGTGGGGTCAGAGCACAAGGCTTGAGACTCAGCCCTGTGCTCACAGGCCACATCTGCTCACATTCGTGCTGGAGAGCAGCCAGCATGTGCTGCACTGGCTGCTGGGGACCATGCAAGGGTTTGACAGGCTCTGCCCTGGGAGTCCCCTTTTCAGGGAGGCATGAACCCCGTTCCTTCTGAAGGGTCAGCACAGATGCTCACCTGAAAGCAGTCTGACCCTCCATCCTTGCGAGGTTAATAACCAGTATCCATGGGAGACTGCCAATGTTTCTTGCTTAAAACTGGCCAGGTCAGAAATACTCTGAGGTACTTGTCTGTGGTATTTGGGTTCTTCTGCTTCCAGTCCCAGATTGCTCTAGGAATTGCCAGCTGAACATCGGCAATGCACTGGGATTTCCCTCTCGGTTCTGAGCCCCCCGAACGGTTCGTTTCTCATCACGGTGTGGAAGAAGGGTCAGCTCTAGTCTCATTTGATCTAAACCAGCTTGTGCAGCTGCTCCTCAGAATTTAGGTGGGAAATCATGCCGAAAGCATCTAGCTCCCACCGTGCAACCACATTACAGCTGAAGCGAACAGACCTCTCGCCTGTGGCTTCAGTTCTGCTCTCGCAAAGGGGGCTGCACCTATTTATGTCTGGACAGAAGGGGCCCTCAGCATGCGTGCAGGTTATGGAATATTTATGTCAACTGGTCCAAATCCTGCTCTGGGGTAAAGCAGCCGAGCTCCATGGAGTGCTGCGATGATCCCGCTGCGTATCTGAGCCCAATGTGGACAGCAGCTGCTCTGGGAAAAGCCTGCCTTGGGAACTGTGCCAATCCGCCCATTTTGGGCAAATGCGTTATGTGCAGGGTTCTTCTATAAAGCAGGGCCCACAACTCTCCCTGCCTTGTACTAAGGCAGGGTAATTAGTAAGACACACCGCACGATTACAAAATGCATTGAAATACCTAAAATCCCCCCTCCAGACTAAAGTAAATCAGACATGACTTTGACAAGGTGAAATGAAAGAGATGAAACCAATCCATTCTGCATGGAGAATCGATCTCCCCCCGAGGCCATCCAGCCTCAGCAGTCATGGAATGTCAGGCTGCTTGATCTACATTTCTATATGCATCACTCTAGATTAGATGCTGGAGAAGCCCACCATGTGCCGGGCAATTTCCTGTGCTGGCACCTGCTGAAATTGACTGGTTTTAAAAACAACGTAGTCATTATACTTAGGGTAAGGTGACTTCCTGGGAGCCTGACATGCTTCACAGCTTGATCTGCCTTGGGTCCTCATCAGAAAAGGCCACAAGTTAAGCTGGGGACAAGCTCAGGTGCCCCAAGAAATTCCTAGAATTGAATTACAAAATAGAGCCCTCAAAAGTAATAACAGAACTATATCTTTGCCTGGAACAGAGCTCCTTGTCTGCAAGGGGCTGTGTGACTGTTAACTCTCTACCCACCCAACACCCCGGCCAGGTAGGGGATGAATCCTCAGCAGCATTTCACAGACAGGAAACTGAGGAAGAGAACTCATTACAGAAAGCCAGCCACCTTTGATGGTATGTCAAGCAAATAGCTTTTTTTCAGGTGGAAATGTGGGTGGAGGGTTAGATAACTCCACACTTAAAGCTGCCCAAACCCATCCAGGGGACCTGCTCTGCATCTTCTTCTGCTTCAGTAACCCCAGGTGTTTGGAAAAAGATAGCGGCAAATTATTGTTACTCAGTTTTTAAGAACAGCACATAAATTAGCCAGGGAAAGTTTGCAAGCCTTGCCAAGACAGCACATACATTACCAGCCAGGTTCCTGGCATCACACTCCACCAGCAAGATGAAGAAACAGGAGACCATTCAAAAAAGACCAAAATAAACCCTGGCCAGGTCTTGTTCCATTGTAGATGAGACCTCGTGAGAGGCGGGGGGGGGGGCCAGTTAAGAGTGCTTATTTCCAAGCCAGTTTGGCTCTAAAGCTGTATGAAGTGCTCAACTCAAGACGCAAAGAACTCAGAGCCAACCTGGGTGCAAGTATCTGCCAAGCAGCCTGCTTCACTCGAGATTTGTTCCCATCTGCGCACAGCCTGTGGAAGGTACTTGAGATTTTCCCCTGAATGTTGCAAACTTTTCTGGTGGGTGTCCATGGTGTATTTGGGGTGCAAGCCTGGTTTGGAGGGATCAGTTTCACATGTGACAAGCCACATGGTAGAAGTCACAGGTATTTCTCGTGCATCTCTGATTGGGGGAGTCTATCCTATGTGAAGTGGCTGGAGAAGACATTTGCACCTGGTTTCTGAGAGGCTGCTTTGGAAATGAGTTCTCTGTGCCGGCAGGAAAGATTCAAAACAAAACATTTTCCCCTTGCCCATGTGCCTGGCTCTGGGAGCAAGCCGGGCCCTACTGCCCATGATTCCCCAGGTTTTGCACACTGCCTTATTTTTGTTTGGACTGACCATCATATCCCAGATTTAATAGAAAAATCATCATGTCCCTGACTCCAGAGCGCTTTCGGGCACCATCATCACAGTGCTGCACAGTGTGTGGTGTGTGTTATTCCTGGACGGGGCTCCGCACACAGTATGCTCCTTCCATGGCCACCAAGACAGGAGAAGTGTCATCACCACATCAGCTGAGAGTGCTCGCCAACACATACATACCTGTTTTCTATAGTTTAGCTGAAGAACAGTTGTCTTTGGTTGCTTCTTTATACGTACCGGTCACTTTTTGCGGAGAGGATGCCCACACAGTCCATGACTGACACTAGCCTCATCCTCTGAAACATTGCTTCAAAAAGGCCCTCTTAGATGCTGATGCTGCCTAGTTGTTCTGTTACATCAGGGAAACATCTCAGCCTCTCGTGGGGCCTTGACTGGGCCCCTCTCGCTAATGGCTCACAGCTGAGTTTAGCACACCTACTACGTGTGGGTACAGAGCTGTGGTGAGCAGATCAGCAGCATAGAGCACCTGGCAGGGGGAATTTCCTCCCCACTCACATTTATACAGTTGGCTTCATGCATTCTAGCCCTGCCCAGAGAGGATGCATTACCCAGCTCTCCTCACTTTCCTCTGGCACCTCTTCTAATATGGAATTTCTCCAACTGCTTTTGACAAGGCACTTTGCATCACCCTAGTTATGGCAGTGCACCCCTCTTCTTTGTCATTTCTGGGGTCAGAGAGAGTCTGCAGTTTAAAAACATTTAGGTTGAAAATTAGGAGAAGAAGGAAAAGCTAAATAGAGACTCACCCTGGAAAAGCCTTAAATACTTTGTAAGTTTTATCCAGTGAAATCACCTGGCCCAAAGACCCTGAATGTAAATAATCTGGATTATCATAGAATCATAGAATATCAGGGTTGGAAGGGACCTCAGGAGGTCATCTAGTCCAACCCCCTGCTCAAAGCAGGACCAATCCCCAACTAAATCATCCCAGCCTGACCTTAAAAACTTCTAGGGAAGGAGATTCCACCACCTCCCTAGGTAACGCATTCCAGTGTTTCACCACCCTCCTGGTGAAAAAGTTTTTCCTAATATCCAACCTAAATCTCCCCCACTGCAACTTGAGACCATTACTCCTTGTTCTGTCATCTGTTACCACTGAGAACAGTCTAGAGCCATCCTCTTTGGAACCCCCTTTCAGGTAGTTGAAAGCAGCTATCAAATCCCCCCTAATTTTTCTCTTCCGCAGACTAAACAATCCCAGTTCCCTCAGCCTCTCCTCATAACTCATGTGTTCCAGACCCCTAATCATTTTTGTTGCCCTCTGCTGGACTCTTTCCAATTTTTCCACATCCTTCTTGTAGTGTGGGGCCCAAAACTGGACACAGTATCGAATAGAGGGGAACGATCACATCCCTCGATCTGCTGGCAATGCCCCTACTTATACATCCCAAAATGCCATTGGCCTTCTTGGCAACAAGGGCACACTGTTGACTCATATCCAGGTTCTCGTTCACTGTAACCCCTAGGTCCTTTTCTGCAGAACTGCTGCCGAGCCATTCGGTCTCTAGTCTGTAGCTGTGCATTGGATTCTTCCGTCCTAAGTGCAGGACTCTGCACTTGTCCTTGTTGAACCTCATCAGATTTCTTTTGGCCCAATCCTCCAATTTGTCTAGGTCCCTCTGTATCCTATCCCTACCCTCCAGTGTATCTACCTCTCCTCCCAGTTTAGTGTCATCTGCAAACTTGCTGAGGGTGCAATCCACACCATCCTCCAGATCATTTATGAAGATATTGAACAAAACCGGCCCCAGGACCGACCCCTCGGGCACTCCACTTGATACCGACTGCCAACTAGACATGGAGCCATTGATCACTACACGTTGAGCCCGACAATCTAACCAGTTTTCTATCCACCTTATAGTCCATTCATTCAGCCCATACTTCTTTAACTTGCTGGCAAGAATACTGTGGGAGACCGATTATAGCCCCTTGGACTGTTCTCAGCCAATCAGAGTCCAGGGACAATGGACATTTATGGACACACAACCCGTATGCTAGATTTCAGTAAAGGTACAGTATGCAAATCAATGTACAAATCCCTGTACTCTGATTTGTAGAAGACCTCAGGACTCCCCCCTCTAAGGACTAAACAATATTTTTAATCCAATTATATTTCAGAAACTATTTAATTATTAGACATTTCAGTATAATTGTAATTTGAGGATGCTTCCAAGCAGTGTAATAAATAGAGATGATCGTTTAATTCACAACAAATAATTTAAACAGCGACTTTTGCCTCTTTCTCGACTTGTGGATTATCTGCAGTCATAGCAGGATTCACTCCAGTCTGTATGCTAGTCACAAACATTTGACAGATTTTGGTGTGAATTTTTTTTAACCCACACACATTTCTTTTCTCTGCAACAATTTGCTATTCAAGCTGTGTTGCTTATTTTGATTGGTCATAAAAGTCACCTGGCAATGCTGTTCCCTGATTGGGCGAGGGTGCAAACATTCCTGGCACCAGTACACATGCAAGCAAATTTAAAATTCAGTCTTCCCAAATATTCATGCGTGTGACTTGGACATTCACGTTCAGACCAGTGGCATGTCTGTCAGACAAGCGAGCTGAGGGCACGGTGAGCAGATTCACCGAGAAGATTGGGCAGAGTCACAGAATCTGTTTTACAATATCCACCCTGCTCTGCAATACTGACCCTGGCCTGGTCTCTCTTAACCTCCCCCACCCTCTGTGCTCCAGCCTCCTGCCCCTTTCACCCCCTCTCACACACAGCCCTGAGCTGACTGCCGTGCTTGGAACTGCTTTCCAGAATGTATTCATTAACCCCCCACCATCTTCCTCATCAAGACGTGATTTCTAATGCAGTGGCTACAAGAAAGGAGTGTCTGCCCTTAAAGCACAGAGAGGGATTTGAACTGCCCGAGGGATGTCTGCATCACATACGGATCTGCCAAATGGAGTCCCTGCAGCCATAGCTGCCTGCACCTTTCTGAGGTATCTCATAGGCTCGCTGGTTGGCCAAGTCCTTATGTAGATTGTAAGCTCTTTGGGCAGCCCCCACCTTCTGTGGGCATAAGGGGAGGCACCTGCAGGTCAATGAATGCTATAAAATAAGAGGAAAACAATAACCTAAGCTCATGTGCCCCTCAGCCTCCCATCTCAGAGTCACTTTAGTTACTAGCAGCATCACAAGACCCAGTCTCGAGTTACCAGCCAGCCAGTCCTTGTCTGGGGAAGGAAAGGCTTGCCAGTACTAAAGGCCAGGCACTGGCTGGGCCTGGCACAGATTGCTCTTACAGGTGTCATTGAGGACAGGTTGGGAAGTCACTGCAGTCAACACCTGAACATTGTTTCCTTCATTGTTCAAAATAGCTATTTCTGTGACCTAATTGCTGCAGCTGAGGACGGTGCGCCATGTGGGACCCAAATTCTAAAGGCTAGGGAGCAGCAAATTAACTTACTCCCAGACAGCTCTGCCAATGCCCCTTCAGGCCCCCTGTTCTGCCAGGCCAGGCCAGGCCAGGCCACTCGTCCCTGCGTTCTGCGCCGTCTGAAGACGGAGCGTTCCAGTGGCTAGAATATAGGCCAGGCTCCACAAATCCTAGAGAGCTAATCCTGGTGCTGGGCGTGACTCACTGTGAAGCTTGGGCACGTCCGTTCCTGTTACCGTGCCTCGGACAACACCTCACAGGGCTGCTCTGTGCAAATGTGAGTGAATGCAGATCCAATGCCCTGGTGAGGAACCGCACGAGCCCGTGCTAACCGTTACTGCTCTGGCATTCCAGGCGTGGGGCCATGCACAGCTCGGCCTTTCTCTGAAACTGGCATCCCCCCAGCTGCCCCAGGGCTGGGCCACTCCTGAGCCCAGTGTGCGCATCACTTAGGATTTTATGATATGAACCAAAACTCACTGGGGCTCTGAGCTAATGCATTGCCATTGCCCCACCACCAGAAACAAACCCGTCTCCCAAAGGGAAAATCTCATTCAACGAACCTCCCTGTGCCAGCACTTGGGAACGAAAGTGATGGTGCCGTGCTGGTCGTGGGGGGCTTAGGCTGAATGCACAGAAGCCGGGTGGCTTCATATTTCCACCAGGGAGACCAAAGTCTACATGCGATTGCATGTTCCAGGGACACTGGATGTTGGTGGGGTGGCATCAAGGGTTGTAGGTCATTACTCCAGTGCTGGATTTGGCCCACTGTCTGTCTAAGCATCCTGTCCACTTACAGGCTGCCCCAGGCATGATGATCAGGGGACGCTGATGATGCGGATAAAAAGCTGCTGGCTCCAGTTTCTCAGTGACTCCTCAGGCAATGGCCCAAGCAGCGTTCTGCAGATTCCTGCATGCCAGCCCGGGGAGCCTGACTTGCCAAGCCCCAGAACAGGCGAAGAGGGTCACTGCTCCATAGTAGCCATTGTGGTAACAAATGCTGCTTGGGGAGTTAGTGACATGACCCCGCATTGCTAGAGCCTGCTGCCTAGGCCTTATTACAGAGGCTGGACGCTGTCAAAGCCAGCCAGGTGTCATTACAGCTGGTGGCCGTTGTGCAGCGGTACAGCTCTTTGAACGTATCAGGGAAGCAGTTTATTCTCCAGCTCACCAGCCAGTCGGTTTTTCTAAGGTACCTTCTCTACAGTGCCTCCATGCACAATATAGCAGTAGGGACATATTACCAACCACGTGACCAGGATGGTGATTGTGACTCCTAAGTGCTCGGGGAAATTAGAGAGGCTATTAAAATAAAAAACTCAATAATAATGAGGGATTTCCACTGTTCCTGCATTGACTGGGTCCATGTCACCTCAGGACGGGATGCAGAGATAAAGTTTCTTGACACTTTAAATGACTGCTTCTTGGAGCAGCTAGTCCTGAAACACACAAGAGGAGAGGCAATTCTTGGTTTAGTCCTAAGTGGAGCACAGGATCTGGTCCAACAGGTGAATATAGCTGGACCACTTGGTAATAGTGATCATAATATAACTAAATTTAACATCCCTCTGGCAGGGAAAACACCACAGCGGCCCAACACGGTAACATTTAATTTCAGAAAGAGGAACCTCACAAAAATGAAGAGCTTAGTTAAACAGAAATCAAAAGGTACAGCGCCAAAAGGAAAATTCCTGCAAGCTTCATGGAAACTTTTTAAAGACACCATAATAGAGGCTCAACTTAAATGTATCCCCCAAATTAAAAAACATAGTAAGAGAACCAAAAAAGTGCCACCATGGCTAAACAACAAAGTAAAAGAAGCAGTGAGAGGCAAAAAGGCATCCTTTAAAAAGTGGAAGTTAAATCCTAGTGAGGAAAATAGAAAGGAGCAAAAACTCTGGCAAATGAAGTATAAAAAATATACTTAGGAAGGCCAAAAAAAAATTGAAGAACAGCTAGCCAAAGACTCAAAAAGTAATAGCAAAAAAATTTTTCAGTACATCAGAAGCAGGAAGCCTGCTAAACATCCAGTGAGGCCACTGGACAATCAAGATGCTAAAGAAGCCCTCAAGGACGATAAGGCCTTTGAGGAGAAACTAAATGAATTCTTTGCATTGGTCTTCATGGCTGAGGATGTGAGGGAGATTCCCAAACCTGAGCCCTTCTTTTTAGGTGACAAATCTGAGGAACTGTCCCATAGTGAGGTGTCATTAGAGGAGGTTCTGGAACAAATTGATAAACGAAACAATAATAAGTCACCAGGCCCCGATGGTATTCACCCAAGAGTTCTGAAGGAACTCAAATGTGAAATTGCAGAACTACTAACTGTAATCTGTAACCTATCATTTAAATCAGCTTCTGTACCAAATGACTGGAGGATAGCTCATGTGATGCCAATTTTTTAAAAGGGTTCCAGAGGTGACCCCAGCAATTACAGGCCAGTAAGCCTGACATCAGTACTGGGCACACTGGTTGAAACAAAAGTAAAGAATAAAATTATCAGACACATAGATGAACATAATTTGTTGGGGAAGAATCAACATGGTTTTTGTAGAGGAAAATCATGCCTCACCAATCTACTAGAATTCTTTGAGGAGGTCAACAAGCATGTGGACAAGGGGGATGCAGTGGATATAGCATACTTAGATTTTCAGAAAGCCTTTGACAGGATCCCTCACCAAAGGCTCTTAAGCAAAGTAAGCTGTCATGGGATAAGAGGGAAGATCCTCTCACGGATTGGTAACTGGTTAAAAGATAGGAAACAAAGGGTAGGAATAAATGGTCAGTTTTCAGAATGGAGAGAGGTAAATAGTGGTGTCCTCTAGGGGTCTGTACTGGGACGAGTGCTATTTAACATATTCATAAATGATCTGGAAAAAGGGGTAAACAGTGAGGTGGCAAAATTTGCAGATGATACAAAACTACTCAAGATAGTTAAGTCCCAGGCAGACTGCGAAGAGCTACAAAAGGATCTCTCTAAACTGGGTGACTGGGCAACAAAATGGCAGATGAAATTCAATGTTGATAAATGCAAAGTCATGCACATTGGAAAACATCATCCCAACTGTACATATAAAATGATGGGGTCTAAATTAGCTGTTACCACTCAAGAAAGAGATCTTGGAGTCATTGTGGATAGTTCTCTGAAAACATTCACTCCATGTGCAGCAGCAGTCAAAAAAGTGAACAGAACGTTTGGGAATCGTTTAGAAAAGGATGGATAATAAGACCGAAAATATCCTGTTGCCTCTATATAAATCCATGGTATGCCCACACCTTGAATACTGCATGCAGATGTGGTTACCCCATCTCAAAAAAGATATATTGGAATTGGAAAAGGTTCAGAAAAGGGCAACAAAAATTATTAGGGGGATGGAATGGCTTCCGTATGAGGAGAGATTAAAGAGGCTAGGACTTTTCAGCTTGGAAAAGAGGCAACTAAGGGGGGATATGATAGAGGTCTAAAAAATCATGACTGGTGTGGAGAAAGTAGATAAGGAAGTGTTATTTACTCCTCATAACACAAGAACTAGGGGTCATCAAGTGAAATTAACAGACAGCAAGTTTAAAACAAACAAAAGGAAGTATTTCTTCACACAATGCACAGTCAACCTGTGGAACCCTTTGCCAGAGGATGTTGTGAAGGCCAAGACTATAACAGGGCTCCAAAAAGAACTAGGTAAGTTCATGGAGGCTAGGTCCATCAATGGCTGTTAGCCAGGATGGGCAGGGAGGGTGTCCCTAGGCTCTGTTTGCCAGAAGCTGGGAATGGGTGACAGGGGATGGATCACTGGGCGATTCCTGTTCTGTCCATTCCCTCTGGGGCACCAGGCACTGGCCACTGTCAGCAGACAGGACACTGGGCTGGATGGACCTTTGGTCTGACCCAGTCTGGCTGTTCTTATGTTCCCAGTAACTCCTCACACTGAACTGACTGCACTGCAGCCAGATGTACAAGCCACCAGGCCTAGATCTGTGCACGCAAAGACTTGCACAGGCCCAGGGCTGGCTCTACCCTTTTTGTGGGGGAAGGGAAAATGAAAACGCCGAGGGAGGAGTGCCGCCCTGAGAACGGCCGTCGGGCCGCCGAGGGAGGCGTGCCGCCCCGAGAATGGCCGCAGTGCCCCCCCTTCTGATCTGCCAACCCAGGCACCAGCTTCTTGATCTGGTGCCTAGAGCCAGCCCTGCACAGGCCACTTTCCCATGAAGTATTGGGTGGGCCAGGCGGTCTCCGTCTGACGCATCTTTCTTACTGCTCATTGGAAAGGGAGCCCAGCAGTGTCACAGCATTATCCACCTCTGGGGTAAAGACTGGAGTGAAATTGCACAACACATTGTGTCTGAGTCTCATCCTGGCTGGATCCTTCTTGGAAGAAAACTTCCTTCCCACATAGCTCTTAGGGAGACAGAGTAGCTGCCCCAATCAGCAAGGGAGTGACTATAAAATGGAATTTGCAGCATGAAGGAGAAAGGCAGATTTAGAGTATTCTGAGACCTAGAAGGCAGGGGGAGTGGACCCATCAAAAGCAGAAGACTCATAACCTCAGGATTACTTAGTTAGAGCAAAACTAAAATGCTGTTAAATGTTACTGTTGAAGTAACCAGAGATCCAATCCTGACTCTCTGCATTGGTTCTCCCAAAACATTTGCCTCTTGAGGGGTGCCTGGGGGGAAGTGCTGGGCCACCCCCAGGAAGTGGCCCTACATTGTGTTTCCCATCGGACAGCTGTTCTGCGCCCTGGTGCAGCGGGGGAAGCTCACACTGCTGCAGGCCACACTGTACCTGCTCTGGAGCGAAACAAAAGATGTCATGCTCCGAGCTGTTGACATGCACCTTTCACCAGCACGGGAAGAATTAGAACAGGAAAAAAACCAGGTGCACTGTGCTTGTCAGCAGAGCACAGAATGCGGCATGTGTTCAGAGCTGTGTCAGGTGGAATCGAAGCAGCCCTGAGACAGAGCGAGCATAAACATATTCACATAACAACTGAGATTTGGACAAGTGGACAAACGCTCAAGTACATGAATGTCACAGCTCACTGGGTCTGGCTCCAAACCCCATCTGCATCAGACGCTGGCAGTGAGTCTGGAACACAAACTGTGCTCTGTATCTCAGGCCTGAAGAAATAGCTGGCAGCAGCCCATGTCAGAGCTGATCTGTGGCTCCCCTCCCAAAGGGCTGGGCGGAGGTGTTCTCGGTGCCAGCAGCTGCTGGGGACCCCAAGGAGAAGCAGTCCCTGCCACAGCCAGCTGGGTCTTTGTAGGGTCAGTTTTCTCTTACAGAAGGAGCTGCTGGTCTGTGTCTGAGGGGGGATGGCCTAGGGCAAAGGTGGCTGCCCCCTAAAGGGGAGACTTGGGTGGCCAAGACTTTCCAAACTGACTTGTGAATTTGGAGGCCCAACCTGAGACCCTGAGAAGGGGCCGATTCCCAGACAGTGCTGAGTGCCACCTCAGAGAATCAGGCCCCTGCCAGGGGTCACGAGCTGGACACCAACCTCGCTTTGGGAAATCTTGGCCAGGACCTTTCACTCCCCAGGTCAGCGTGGGCAGGGAGCTGTGAGGGGAGCACACCTGGCCCCTGGGCTGGGGGCCTCTCACCTCAGTCAGCACCAGAGCCTGCGTCCTCCCAGGGGGTCAAAAAGCAGCACGCACAGGCGTAGCCCAAAGCGGGATGAGCAGGGGCAGCGGGAGGGGAATGAGCTGCTGTCAATGCTCAGCATAGGCTGGGGTTGTGTCCCCAGAGGGGCAGCTCCTGCTGGGCCCTTCCCATGGGCTGGCAGGGGAAACACGGCGCAGAGGGGCCTCTGTGTCACTCACCCAGGCCAACGGGCACCAGCGAACATGCTCCTCTCACACCCAGCCAGTGAGGGCTGGTGGAAAAACTACCTCCAATTCTGCAGCCCTAGGAGGAGGCCACACGTGTGGGCAGGGAAAAGCTGGTTTCAGTCAAATGATCCCCCTCATTAGTCTTCTGGAAACCAAAAGATAAGCCGGTGAAGGGGCCAGCTGCTCCTGTGGAGGGGAAGGGGGGTTTCTGTCGCAAATTTGTCAGTGACAGAAGGAATCTCACCTCAGGAGCTCTTCAAGGTGTGGCTCAGTTTACAGAAGAGCTTTCTCAACCCCTACTAGGCACAGTTGGGGACTGGCCTTAAAACCCCCACAAACGCTTATACAAGAGCCTCAGGCTATGTCCTGCCCCACCCAGATGTGGTACGCAGCGTTTGGCAGGGGGTGTGGTAAGGGGCAGGAGTTCCTTCCCAGCTGCAGAAAGGCAGAAGCACCCTCCTCCTGCAGCTCGGAGGCTGCCATTCCCCTTCCCACAGGGAGCCTTCCTCCCCCTTTCCCTCCTGCCAGACCTGGCCTACGTGACTCCCCGCTCTCACGGTGAGTCAGGCTCATATGGGTAGAATGAACCTACCGAAGGCCCAGGACCAGTCTGTAAGCGTCCAGGCGGTGGAGGCAGTTGCTGCTGGCTGGACTATCACACACGCATTGGACGCTTCACGCACGGAACTCCTACACGTGCGAGGCGTGAATGTGCTTTCCTCACACACTTTTTAAAATGAGGGCTTCAGCAGCTGAGCTGCAAAGGTGAGAGCAAATCTGGCTTCCAGTCCTGTAGACTATGAACCCTGAGTGAACAGCTGAAAAACTGCAGACACATGTGCATCTTAAATCAAAACTGCTGACATCTACCTCGTTTGCTAACCTATCACAGAACCGTCAGGCTGGAAGTGGACCTCAAGACATCACCAAGTCCAGCTCCCTGTGCTGTGGCAGGACCCGATAAACCTAGACGGTCTCTGACAATCTAGACAGTCCCTAGACGGTCTCAGCCTGTTCTTAAAAACCTCCAACAAGGGGGATTCCACAACCGCCCTTGGAAGCCTGTTCTAAAGCTGAACTACCCCTAGAGTTAGAGAGTTTTACCTAATATCGAACCTAATCTCCGTTGCTGCATATTAAGCCCATTACTTCTTGTCCTACCTTCAGTGGACATGGAAAACAGCTGATCACAGTCCTTTGTAACAGCCTTTAACATAATTGAAGACTGTCATCAAGCCCCCCTCACTTTTCTGAAGACTAAAAAGGCCCAGTTTTTTAACCTTTCCTCACAGGTCAGGTTTTCTCAACCTTTGTTCGTGTTTGTTGCTGTCCTCTGGACTCTCTCCAGTTTGTCCCCAGCTTTCCTAGTGTGGTGCCCAGAACTGGACACTGTACTCCACGTGAGGCCTCACAAGTGCTATGCCGAGTGGGACAATTTCCTCCTGTGCCTTACATATGATACTCCTGTTAATACACCCCAGAGTAATATCAGACTTTTTCACATCTGCATCACATGGTTACTCATATTCAGTGTGTGATCCACTCTAACCCCCAGACCATTTTCAGAAGGAATACCTAGTAATGCCCGGTATTGCCCATTTGGTAGCTGTGCATTTGATTTTTCCTTCCTAAGTGAAGTACTTTGCACTTGTCTTTACTGAATTTCATTTTGTTGAATTCAGACCAATTCTCTAATTTATGGGAAGGTCCTCTTGAATTCTGATCCTTTCCTCCAAAGTGCTAGCAACCCCTCTTAGCTTGGTGTCATCCGTAAACTCTTCACTCCACTATCCATGTCATTAATGAAAATATTGCGTAGTAATGGACCCAGAACTGATGCCTGAGGGACCCTACCAGCTATGCCCTCCCAGTCTGACAGCGAGCCATTGATAACTACTCTTTGAGTGTGGTCTGTCAACCAGTTGTGCACCGACCTTATAGTCATTCCATCTAGGCCACATTTCCCTAGTTTGCTTATGAGAATGTGCTATGGGATTGTATCAAAAGCCTTCTTAAAATCAAGAAAAGGAGTACTTGTGGCACCTTAGAGACTAACCAATTTATTTGAGCATCTCTAATAGTCTCTAAGGTGCCACAAGTACTCCTTTTCTTTTTGCGAATACAGACTAACACGGATGTTCCTCTGAAACTTAAAATCAAGATATATCACATCTAAAGCTCCCCCCATCCACTAGGCCAGTAACCCTCTCCATAAAGGAAATTCGGTTGGTTTGGCATGATTTGTTCTTGACAAATCCATGCTGGCTATTCCTTGTAACCCTATTATCCTCCAGGTGCTTGTGAATTGATTGTTGAATCATTTGTTCCAGTATCTTCCCAGGTATCGAAGTTAAGCTGACTGTCCGATAACTCCCTCTTTGTTTCACTTTATAAAGATAGGTACTATATTTGCCCTTCTCTGGTCTTCTGGGCCCTCACCCAACCTCCAGGAGTTCTCAAAGATAATTTCTAACAATTCTGAGGTAGCTTCAGCTAGTTCCTTAAGTACCCTAGGGTGAATTTCATCAGACTCTGCAGACTTGAATACATCTGATGTATCTAAATATTCTTTAACCTGTTCTTTCCCTGTTTTTGGCTTGTGTTCCTTCTCCCTAGTTAATATTAATTGTGTGGAGTAACTGGTCACCATTAACCTTTTTAATGTAAACTGAAGAAAAGTGGGCATTATACACCTCAGCTTTCTTGATGTCTTTCTTGATGTCATCAGTTATTAGCTCTGTTTCCCTGATAAGTGGTGGACCTATACACTCCTTTGTCTTTCTCTTGCTTCGGATGTATTTAAAGAATCTTTTTATTGTCTTTTTTGTGCTTTGCTAGGTGTAACTCATTTTGTGCCTTAGCCATTCTGATTTTGTCCCTACATGCTTGTGCTGTTCTTTTGTTCTCCTCCTTAGCAATGTTTCCATGTTTCCGAGACCATGACCCAAGGTCCCCCTGCACCAGCAGATGGCACCAGGAACAGCCCGCAGCTGTGCTGAGCCCTGGTAGATAAGAGAGCTGCTATTAACAGCCCCAAAGGACAGATGGAATTCTGTGTGCTGGTCCTGGCAGGGGAGTATAGGGGAGAATAACGATCAGATATGTTCTTGTGAGATGTGGATATTCACACCTTGATTTATGGCTGGATCTGCTTAGGGATTTCAAAGAATGTTAACATTTTGCTAAAAGCATCACAGGGCAATAGCTCTGTGAAAGCTCAAAAACTGGTCTCTCTCACTAACAGAAGTTGGTCGAATGAAAGATATTACCTCCCCCACCTTGTCACACTTTAAAGAAGACATTGTCAGGTTAGGGTCAAGACATACAGTGTGGGGTACACATTATCCAGTGGACATATTAATATTTTACAAAACTCTTAACCATTTTCAAAAACATATCTCTGGGAAAATATTTTTTTTGGCTTTTAAACATTTCTCCTGCTGTGTCTGCAACCCAAATGCTTCAGCATTTTGCTAGTGCCCGAGAAGCAATAAATGAAACTCACTAGAAGCCAACAATGTGACTTGTCTAATGTCTATTGTCATGAAGTGCCAAAATTAAACAAACGGCTTTAATACTCTTGTAGGTATTAAAAATTATTTTTGCTTGAACAGTTTCAAGAGTTATCAGCAACACACAGCTAAAGACACCCGAGTTTCTAAATGATTTGATTTTTAACCTGATACTGTCCCTTTAAGTTGTCTGTCTTCCTGCCGTTATTCCAAATGAACTGCATGCAGAAGAACAAATTTGAAAATGGGGAGTGTCTGTGAACATGGTCATTGTTTATGCAAAATAAACGGCTGCTGCTAATGTCTGACATTATGATACATCTTAACTCAATCGTCTTTCAGTGACATTCCATTTCCCATATAAATTCTTCTCACCGACATTAAACGATGAGATGCCAGCAGCACCTCGAATGAGTCCAATTTCCTAAACACTGTTTTACTGACAACAAACCAGTTGCAAAATTTCACATATGTAGTCACAGATTAAATAATACTTAACATTATTATGCTTGAAAGCTTTGTTTCCAAGTAGCAAAGAGATGCTCCATATTATTCTTTATTTGTAAATAGTTCTTGTTATATCATATATTCATCTGGAAAATAATTGCAAACAGCCATGGAAATAGCGGATTTCTCTGTTAAAATGATAGCCAGAGCCCCGGCCGCTGACATATAGTAACATGATTCACTTGGACAGTTACTGACTGCACATCCAATTCATTTCTTCTCTAGAGCACCAAGTTATTATCTGAAATGCACAAGGTGTCTGGGGGTAACATATGATCAGCCAGGGACGCTTTTGACGGCTTGAAGAGCAATCAATAAAAATTGTCTTCAGCAGTTTTGTAGAGTATGGAAGTTGGTGGTGAAATGAAGTGATGGAGATTAAGTAGTGGAAGTCAATGCCCTGGTGCTATGAACCCTGTTTTTTAATTAAAGATCCAAAGCGGCCTTTTATTTGAATAGGATATTTTTTCCACCAAATCCTGTAGTAATGGAAAACTTCCCTTTACTCTGTGAGTGTGTGTGTGTTGTGTGTGCACGCGCGCACTATATGATGTAACTGCTACCTTCTCTGTCTCTCCAGAGCGCTCTGTGCACCCGCAGCCAGTGGGGAATTTACATTATCTGGTGGCACAGACGTTCCTGCAGCTCTGGAGCAGCCTTATCTCCAATTTCCATTTGGCTTTTAGGATGATGCTTTGCTGTTGTGGACAGTCTTGGTTGCTCACTCTTCGGAAACGTGATTTGAGAACAATCTTGAAAACAATATCCCCCCAATTAAAGGCTCTGCTACCAAATGCATTAGCTATCTGTGCCCCTTAGTCACTGATATTACTCCTTCCACTACAAAAAAGGCCTTGCAAGCTACTGGTCCTACTTAAGAATCATTTACTTTGGGTCCCTTATTTATGGATCTGGATCTGCTCCCACTCGGATTAATGGGAGTTTTGTACTTAACATCAATGGTGCAGGATTGGGCTCTCTATTCACCTCTCAAAATTGCATTTGTTTTCTGGTGAGGCCCATGGTGCAATGTCTGCTGGCTCCTTGTGTAAACAATTGTTTGTTTACTTGGCATGGCAGCAGGAATCTGCCTCAGTGGAAGGGCTGTGGAGGGGTAAATGGAGACTCCTGCCCCCTGCCATAAAGCCAGAAACAATCCGGATGTGCCTGTTTCCTTTGAAATCCATTTAGTATTTTAACAGGTCTTAGTCAAAGAGAATTGCCTATTTTTAATGCACTCTGTTAATTTTCTTCCATTAAACATAGAACAAAACTACAGGGCTTTCACAGTGACAGACTAATAAACACCTAAGGACTTATTTACAAAGAAATAGCTATCTTTGCTAAATAGGTTCTACGGAAAAACAGCAATGCTCCCTGCTGGGGTTTATACTGGACCTTGTGTATGTGCAGAGCAGCCTCTGCTCCTTGCTACTTGTGTATCAGTTAGGGAAGTACAAAAAAGGCTTTGAGAATGGTCCTGATGCCCCAAGGTCAGATGATTACATGCTTTAAAGCAATAGCTTTCCTCCTGTGGCTGGAGGGTCTGAGCCCAGGTTTAGTATTTGGATGGCTACAGACTGCATCTATCAGGTTAGCATAATGAAGCTGTATTTCTCAAATGGCAATGCCTGGCAGTCTCCACAAGACCTGTTACTGGACAGGATCCCATCACTCCAAGGCGCAAACTGGCATCATCCGAAACAGGCTGACAGGTCCCCAGCCCAGTGTTCAGGGCAGTGTAAGCACCTGCTAGCTCCAGCACTTGCAGTTATCAGGGGTAGGGACCAACCCCAAAACACCATCTGTCTTTGACTCCTTTGGCCGTGGCTGTCAGGGACAAACAGCCAATTCCAGCCTACTGGTGCCTAGTGTCCATTTCCAGGGGCACTTAACAATAAATTATCTTGTCACTGTCACTGTGAACGAGAATCCAGGGCGCACGCCTGAGACAGGCCGGCAGGCTCTCTCGTCTCTGCAGTGACTGTGTATACCCAGCATTTGGGCTCTGCCTAGTGGCCAAATCGTTCTGTGCTCTAAAGGCGACCTCAGCCTGGATCGTGCTGCACTGCACCGATGCTGTGTTGTTCTCCCCAGGCTGTTTACCAGGCCCACGTCCACCACATGATTTCAGGGAATTCACGGTCTTATTTGCATCTCTGAGGAACCGTGTCACTGGGCCCTGACTTTGCCCCAACACAGAGGTTTGTGGATAATGTGAAAAGTAAAAACTAAAGAGGAGAAAAAATAAATTATGTTTTAAGTCCAGATAGCTCAGCAGCTGACTGAGGCAAACACGGGGGTTTGTTGACAGCTTAATTCAGGGCATGCCATGGGAGGGAACAAAGTCTCCCATCCTCGAAAGGGAGATGTCGGTGCTCAGAATCAGACTGGCTCGATTTTCAGGTCGGGCAGGGGGAGATGGCTCAGATAAAATGCCGTTGACCTGAGCCTTGGCTAAAACTCATCCTAGAGTTAGTTGGAAATAGGGCTTCACTTTTGTGAAAATTCTTGCGAAAATGTCCGCCTTTTTTTTCACCAAAATTTCAAATTTGGAAAATTTTCAGCCAAATTTTCATCTTCTTTATGTAGAAATTCAAAAATTTGATGAAAATGTCACCAGGAAATAGAATTTAGGAAAATCGCACCCTGAGCAGGCACTCGGAGCTCTTCTGCAGCCTGAGCAAGTCAGTGGATTGGTCCCCACCATGTTCCTGCATTTCCCAGTGTGTGCCAGAAGAGAAGTAACCCAATGCACAGAAGCATGCTCCTCTCACCGGGTGGGATTTGCCTCAACGTGGCCAGAACAGGCAGAGCCACATGATTTCCAGCCCCAGTTATAGTCCAAAAAGGCCGGGGTAAACTTGGGATTGGAGCAGCCAATCTGTTGGCTACTTATTGAGTCAATGGAGCCTCTGACTATTTTGAGGCTGTCTCCTCCGTCTCTGCAATAATGTGCCCATAAATTCACTCAGCGGGACGAAGCAGCAAGCCCGCCACAGACCCACCAGCCTCACAGAAACAACCAGACAAAGTGGACAAGGCGGAGCTTTCACCGCCCTAGCCAGGAGCACAAGTGTGAAATTTCACCTGGGCCACTTGCCCTCAGCAGCATCACACACCCAGCTCAGGGCAGTGACTGAAAGTCACCTGGGCCACTGCAGCCAGAATAGGTGACACCACAGAAAGAGACAGGAAAGCAGAAAAGAGGAAGGCCTGGGAAATAACTGGTAGGAATCTTTCACCCAGTAAATGATGCTGCCTTGATTTGATCAGGAGAGGCGGCTGCTTGCAAGCTTTCTGGGTTCACATACACAGCAACAATGCAGGTGAGGCACGGGTCTGGGGTGGTGGAATGAGACCTTGGAGCTGCTCCCTACCGATCGAAGCATGTGCCTGACTCCTTAGGACTCCTCTTCAGAGTGAATCACAAGGCTCTGGCAAGCAGGCGGCTTTTCAGTGCAACATTAACCTCACAGTTCACATGCTTACTGTGATCCACAAGTACAGCTTGACTACACAGACTTGAACTCTACCACTTGGTTTAATAAGAAATGTATAAAAATCGTAAAAATGGAAACTCATGGATATTAGTTGTCAAGTGTGTGCCTAGCATCTCCCTGTTATTTCACATATCGTTCTAGTGGGAACATAAGTAAAACACATTAGCAGTAATTTAAAGTTGCTATGTGCAGTGATTATTTATATCCTTACATAAAACCGTAGTCTCTCTGTGCAGCACACCAGCCTTGATAAACTGTGTATGTTAAATCACAATCTCCGAATATGTGGACAGAATCTCCAGGCGAATATTGTATGTTTTTTAATATATAGAGAGAGATAGATCCACTCTTTGTAAGTGACTTGTTTGCTTCAAGTGTATCGCTAAATCACACTATACATATAAATAATATATAAGGGAGACTCATATCCTTAATATTATTCTCATGTCTTATTAAACTAATATTTCAAAAAACTTTTATTTTTCCTGTAGTTGCAGGTCAACGCTAAAGTTAAAAAAAGAAATTACAAACCAGCCCTGACACCTCACAGAAGAATGTGAGAGTTCCCTATAAAGCACTGGCATGAATGATTATTCTAATTGCCTGAAGATGCCTTCTGAGAGATGGAATAATTAAGCGGTGAGGTGATTGAGACCTTTGGCACCTTTGTCTGTGTCGCCCCTCCCCCTAATCCACAAGGAGGAAAAGGGCCATTTTCTGAAAGTGTATTTTATTTTTCACTTCATCACCAGGAACAGTTTATTTGATTTCTTGCCAGGAAAATCTTTCACTGCATCCGGGTGATTTCTTACAGCCCTTTGTGCACAGCTTTCCATGGGAGAGGGAGAGCCAGAGTCAGCTCCTCAGCCTCCGCTGAGGCTTAAAGTTGTGGGCAAAGAAAAAGTAACTAATGGAAAGGTGAAGGGCCTGCTAATGTGTTTAGGAAAGCATGTGTGTACTGTCACCAGACTCTGTGTGTGCGTGCACGCAACTGTCAGTCAGACTCACCATTTTCAAAATGAAAAATTTTTATTTTGAAATTTAAGCTAATTTATGGTTTAAAAAAGAATTAAAATGGTCAAAATCAAAATGAAATGTTTCAAAATTATTTACACTAAATGTTGCAATTGATCAAAATCAGTTTTTTTTCAGATTTTTGGTTTGGAACAAGTTTGAGATTTTGACTTTTTGTTTGGGATGGGAACATTTTTGTCAGCTGGAAAAGCTTTTCCTGGCCATCTCCAGTCATGACGTCATCAAGGAGACTCTGAAACAGTAATGATCTAGAGCAAAGCTTTCAAATATGGGGCTCGAAAGCCAGGCACCTAACCCCATACTTAGGTAATGAAATAAGTGGCCTGATTTTCCAAGGTGCTGAGCACCTGTAGCTCCCACTGGATTGATATTAGGGGTCTCAATCTGGGGTTAGGTGCACAACATTAAGTTCCTATGACTAAAAAGGCAAGAAGAGTAAATTGGAAACTGCCTAATGCCACCAGACTAGGACATTTTCCATCATTTTCCAGGGGGAGGTGTCCCAAGCCCTTTCCAGGTGCTGAGGAGACCTCATGGCCATGCAGGGGGGAAACACTGCCCGTAGCATTTGGATTGGCAAAGCTTTGGCCCTCCTGCAGGTGATGCTTGGAGTCAGTAAGCCACAGTGCTCGCCAGCAGGCAAAACCTGAGGCTTGTGCTCACTGCGCTGTCCTAGTCATTCCACTTCCCCAGCTCTAGGGAGTGGGAGCCTTCTCCCTGCAGCTCTCGCAGCCAGGCTGGGATAACATGGGTCATGTAGCAAGACCGAGACAAGAAGAGACAGGACACCGCACTCACAAGTACCATTGCCAGGGGAGCTCAGGGCCTCGTTTTCCTGGACAGCCCCGGGAAGGAATATGACAGAGCCTCTTGCGCGTGCTCTCCCTCCAGCGTTTTGGTCATGTTTGGACTGAGGTGCAAGCTGTTATTCGCATACCCCAGTGACGGGCGGTCTCTGCTCAGCGGGCAGATTGTTGGAAATACCAGCTCGGAGGCTCATCAGCGAGCTGTGTGGGCAGTGCTACGGATGGAGGGCTCCATTTTGAGACTGGATTAGCAAGGGGTGCAGCCAGTCAAGGATGAGCTGAGTGGCCGGGCTAAGAGGGGAGGAGAGGGCAGGGCTAGCAGACGTCCTGCAGACAGTGCAGCGCTGCAGGGACCATGTGGGGAGGGACACGAGCTGTGGAATACCAGGGCGAGCGCCGCACGCAGACCCAAGTGCATATGTAGGGCTCTGGGAGTCAGGACTGGAAGAGCAGGTGCTGTTGTGGTCAGGTGGAGGCGCTGCCTCTGGAGGTATTTCAGCTCTGGATTGATGTGTGCTGGCAGAGCTGTGTGGGAAAAGCATCCCTGCACCTGCTGACACTGCTGGCTCCTCTAGCCAAGGCCAGACATGGTACTATCAGAAGCAATGCAGTTCACAGATACGCAGAGAAATAACAAGTACCAAAGGGGCTGCTGTCATTACTAGAGAGCGTTCTGGTCCGGGGGCAATTGGGCATAGCTGTGCCAGCCAAACGGGACCACAAACAAAAACATCTGCAGGATGCAGAAAGTAACTTCTTGGCTAGCACCGTCACCTGGGGACCAGCCTACCGGTGATCAGCTGCATCCTACTCAGAAGAAGCCGCACACTTCACTCAGGAGAGAATGCAAGAGGCATCCAGAGGAACAGGTGTAATTCTGCCAGTCAAACCCGGGGTAAACACAATGCATCAACATTTACTGAGAATTAAAATCCCAAACATCTGCTGGAGCAGTAAGTGGCTCAGTGGCTAATGTAGCCAACAGGGGACCCCACAGCTTCTCAGCTCTGTCTGCCATGCTCAGGTGTGCCCTGGCTGTCAGTGCGTCAGCTCTAGAGGACACTCTTGATCTTCAAGTGATGCTGTCAGGCCCAGTGTTGAAGTTTTGAGTAAAAAAGGTGTCACAAACTTGAGCGTTAACATGTTTCCTTTGTTTTATTTTTACCTGATGTGAAAGCAGGTTTTTTTCTTTAAACTTTTCTCTGCACTTTTTGCAACTCAGAAATTGTGGGCTGGTGCTACTGTACACGATCCAGAAAGTGAAAGTTCCCCCAAAAAGGTTATAGGCAAAAGTGACCGGTCTGTTCTCATCCTACAAGATCCTCAATGACTGAACATCACTTAACTCACTTCACTTGTGTATGAGTTTCAGACTCTGATATTATTTGTTAGTAACACAGGTAAGGATGGTATTTTTTTAAAATATCGGATTTTTGATCCAGTAGTGTCCCTGTTATAGAAACTTTGCAGGAGATTTGTTTTTCTGTGTATGTTCCATATAGTGGAGCTACAGCAATCGGGTGAATAAGATGGTGTTTGATGAAACTTCAGTATCATTTCGCTGTTGCATTTTTGCATGTCTTTTTCTAATATTGTATTGGAAAGCAGACGTGGGGGAGGGGGGCACAGTCCGCTTAAATATTGTCTCCTTTGCAGAAACAGGATGGGGTTACGGTTATGGCACTGTCCTAGGATGCAAGAGACATGAGTCCAGTTCCTGGCTTTGCCACAGACTCCCTTTCTGACCCTAAACCAGTCCCGTAATTTCTCCGCTCCTCCTCTTTACACTGGGGCTGATGACCTTTTCTGTGGCCACCTTGTCTGGTTAGATTGTAAGCAGACCTGGTTAGAAATGTGCTGGTGCAACATTTTTCCATCAGAAAATGCCAGTTTATCAAAGCAAAATATTTTGCAGAAATGTGTCACCTTTGACAAAAAATTGCTTAGAAAATTGAAAAAATACATTTCAATAAGGTCCAAGTGTCCTGCTTTGACCTTTTCACAATGCAACATTCCAATTTTCCATTTCAAAATGACAGCTTATTGCAATTATGTTACATTTTATATTATAAAATAAAAAGTTAAAATTGGAATGAAATGTTTTGGTTTTATTGAAACAAAACGTGTTGATTGACCTGAGACGATTTTTTCCCAGAATTTTATTTCATGGGAAATTTGAAATGTGTTGGGTTTGTTTGGTTGGGAACTGCAGAAATTTCAAAATCTCAAAACTCCCCGCAAAAGAAGAAATCCAGGTTCCACACAGCCCTTCAGGGCAGGTCTGCTTTTATTCTGCGTTTGCTCAGTGCTGAGCACAATGGGCCCCAATTTCAGCTGAGCCCTATATCTCCCTCTGTAAAACAAGTAATAAAAATCATACTATTGTTGTGGCATTCCCCTGAGTTGTAATTCATTAAGAGAGAATACAAGCTTCACACTGCCCTGTAATAGCAGATGAGGAGGTAGGAGTTTCCAGAAGACTCAGATGCAAATCGAGGGTAGTGCTCGGAGCTGAGCTGTCTGCAGCTTGTCAGACTGATGCTGTCATTTGCATAACCTTTTAAAATGGGGTTTGTTTACTACTGTCCCCCTTGCTATAATTGCAGGGTGTAAGATGCCTTCTCCAGAAATGAACACATTAACTGCCGTGCATTCCTGACACAACAGTGCGGCCCTGGGTAAGTGTCTAGCTCAGGAGTGATCACGCTGCACAGAGAAAGCTGCACAAGAAAAGAAAATATGTGGTATAGATGTATACTGTAGATGTATGTGTAGTTATAGTGATTCAGAGATGTAACATCTTCAATTACTGGCATTGCCATTATCAGATAATACCTGAAATCACTTCATTAGACACTAATATCCTAACTTTTGTGAATTATTCAAGTGATCTGACCCAACAAAGTGGGCATTATTGTGAGATAATTGCCTGCACCTGGCAGTTCAGTTTCTTGCGGCAAAGATAAGGGTGTCTAATGTACCGACAAGGTCAATTATTCGATAATCCTTATTCCTGAGGCTCTTTCTGCTGTTAGTGATTGTTCCAATTAAAAATCTGTAACAATTAGGGGGATCTTCAAGCTTCTCAATTAAATGCAAAAAGTTTTTATACTTAATGGGGCAAACATGAATCTGACTTCCTGGGACTGATGATGGCATTAACCCCTTCAGTGCTGCCCTGCTGTGTATGGTCAGTGGGACAGATTGCATATAGCCCATCTGGGTTAGCGGGCCCACATCCATAGTGCCCTGAACATGGTGGCACCCCATTAACAAAAAATGACACCCATTTTGCACAGCCCATCAACTTCTAAATTCACAAAGCAAAATCCACTCCTGTGGGTTGATTTTGATAGCTTTGCTCCCAAGGAATCATTCCAGACTGTTAACTCTTTGACTGCAGTGATCGCTACACTCATGCCCTAACACTCTGTAATATCTATATCTGTCTGTCTGTCTGTATTATCTATGTAGTGCAAATCACCCCAGGACTGATGAACCACAAATTCCTGGCTCTGAGGATGTATGGGACAAAATGCCCATCCTGTATCTACAAAGACCAATACGCATTTGATAATAAACTTTTGTACTCCACTTGGGGTTCCTGGGCCTCGTAATGGAGTGGCCACCTCTCCCAGCAGTGACGCGGTCAGGGACACCAGGTTAATAGGAGGGCAGTGGCAGAGCTAAATCATTAGCAAACACAAAAATCTCACCTGCTTGCTTTAGTACTAATTTATTGTTCATAACAAGATCATCAGTGTTTCAAATACAAATGAAAGACTTAACTGGGGACTCACTATTAAAGCAGGAGTGAAACCTGCTAATTGCTAGTATTCATCAGTTGCATTGCAACAGCACCCAGGACCCCAATCATACCCTATTGTGCTGGGTACTGTACAAACAGGTCTGGCTCTCAACTCCTCATGGCTGGTGTCACAGCTGAGGTCACCTTTTAGCAAGGAGACCTTGTGATGCTGTTGGGCTGATAGAGGTTGGGGTGCAAGGAACATGAAATCTCCCACATGGAGAAAAAGAGACTCATGGGAAGCTTCACATGGGAAAAGAGCCACATCCGATGAAGTGAGCTGTAGCTCACGAAAGCTTATGCTCAAATATATTGGTTAGTCTCTAAGGTGCCACAATTCCTCCTTTTCTTTTTAAGGAGGAAGGAAGAAGATCTGGGTCTGTGGGGCACAGAGAGGCAGGAAGTCTGGGAACCTTTATCCAAGAGGGCTAGGAGCAAAGAGAAGGGCTAATTCCTTGGAGCAGAGAGAGGCCATGTGCGAGTGTGTGTGTGAGAGAGAGATGGGGGTGTCTCCCTGTATCTCTGTGTGGCATTGCAGCAATTCCATTGAGATGTCAGAAATGAGAGCAGTTTCCATACAAATGGCTCTTTTAGATGATGACAGCACGGTCCCCTGGTTGGCATCTGTGTGGACTGAAGGTCTGTTCTCCTGGTGTTCTGTGAGGTGTCCCACCCAGAAATCTCTGTGCGTGGCGAGCTGAGGACACAGCCTGAGGCCTGTGCTTCCTCAAGTCTTCCTTTGCAGAGCAAGGTGCAAACAGTTCATGTAAAGAGAGAGCTCTGGGCCGGATGCTCAGTGGGTGTAAATCACCATCACTCCACTGGCATCAAGCGAGGGCCTGGCCCTCTGTACCTGTGCTGAGGCGACAAGCTCATCTGCTCGGCATCCCCCATGCAGACACCACAGCGGATGCAGCTCTCTGAGGATCTTGCTTGTTTTCTCCATTCTCTAATACAATAGTCTATTTTTAATGTCTCCCCAGATCTAGCAGAGAGGAACTGCAGCTTTAAAGCTCTTAATACCTTCTCTTTGTGGGGCTTTGGTTGCTGCTGTGATAGCAAGGAGTGCTGGATTCCTAGGGTGCTGGCTCTCTCTCCTGCTAGCACAGGGCTGCTGTCGGAGCAGTGACAGGAGAACAATACTGTATGTAAATAACTTCCAAGTGGAGTTCCTCATTATTAATGCAGACAGTTCTGAAGGCGAAAGCAAACAGCATTTGGCAGCAAGAACTTTTAATGAGAATGCCATTAAGGAATTCAGTCTGCAAGCCACAAAGAGCTTCCTCGCACACTCGCCTGGCTTCTCTGCCTCTCGGTTTCTTTCCTGTCCACTAAACGTAAAAATGTCATTTGTTTTTATAACCTCAGAATCCGGGCTCTCACTCTCTCCTTTTATTAACCAATTTATTAGCAGGACAAGAGCAGCCAGCTGGAGTTGGAGGGCAGTGGCTTATGACCCTTTTTTTGCAATCGCCCTAATTATTTATTGCTATCAGACAGCAGCGTTTCTATAAATTAAACCCTCTCTTAGCAAAGCTGCCCCATGGGTTTAAATCAATCAAGTGAATCTCACATAATACACAATTATTAATAATCAATCGTTTGAGATCATGCTGCATAATATTTCCTCTTAGTCCAGAATGGGCTCAAACAGCAGGGCACAAGTGAGACTGTACATTCTGGCCCCGTCACAAGAAAGCCAGGGATCCTGCATTGTTGGTATGTACAGAAATTGAGGGATGTTGCTACTGGGAGCTGAGAAAGCACAAGTTGTTGTGGACTTAGAAATGTTGGTGAGACCCTCAGACTGAGTTAAATTCTTCAGAGGAGAGCCGGGCAGGAAATGGAATTTCAGTTCCATGGAAAATTCTGACATTTCAAAATGCATTCCCCATCATAACAAAATGTCAACATTTGCCCCAGAATGGAAATTCCAACCACAATTCTGATTTGAAAACATTTTCTTTTGATAATTTTGGAACATTACAATATAATAAGAAATCTTAAATATAGATGATATAAAATATAATATGTATAAATACAACATATTAAAATAAATATTTAACATTTTAATATAGCATAAAAGTTTAAACAAAATGGATCAAAATGATAAAGTCAAAACAAAATATTTTTACCTTATTGAAATGAAACATTTTACATTGAAACATAACAAGAGAGTCAAAACAATGTATTTCTACTTTCTCCTGGTGACATTTTCATGGAAATCTTCACCTTTCTGTGAAATGTTTCTATTCTGATGATCTTGTTGTGTCAAAAACCTTCCAGCCAGCTCTATTTAAGGCATTGTGTGTACATTTGCGCAGGCCAACAAACATAGCTCCACCGAAGTCACTGCAGATGTACCGATTTCCATGAGCTGGGACTGGCCTATGATGTTATTTAATCAGAGTTGTTATTTGCCATGTACACAGAGTGATTTTTATCTGCAGTGATTTTCTATTGGAAATGTGACACAGGCAGGCAGGATTCAGTGCAGGGGGAGAGGGGGGAGTTCCTGTAGGTGACATTAGAGGACATAGAGAACTAGGGAAGTCCTATGCAAATTCAAGGAAGGAATCCCTTTTTCACAATCATAAAAGGAAAACCCTGTTCTAAGGTGCTCCCCCCACCCTTCTCTCAGCTGGGAACAGAAATGTGTGTGTGTTCTTCCCTTTCCTCCTTTGCTTCACTCAGATTTTATTCCTTACGTAATAAAACATTAATGGCCTTTCGGAATCGTTATCGGTTGGGGTGCAGCTCAGCCGCTGGTGATACAGAACCGTTCATCTGTGCAGGTATGAGCCACTTAAATCTGCAATCCTGTCTCAGTGTTGCTATTTGCCACTGATTGTGCTGTCCCTGGGTTAGGGCATGGATGGTTTTCGACTCCCAGATATTACACTCTGCAAGGATTGCTTTCTGTCTCTCCATTCAAAGGCCTGCCATGCTTGTTCCTGCCAGCATCCTCTCTTGCACTCACCCAGTTTATTATTTAGAAAGGTTTAAATGCAAAGTACTTTCAATCAATAATGCACATTAGCTCTGGACCATGAAGAGTTGTTAGTGCAGGTGGAAACATGTGTGTTCCCACCTTGGCAGGATGGTTCTATGATTCTATGATTTTGTACCACATGCTACTTCTTTACCTCTCTGGTGGTGCCTGTACAGAAAATCTCCATCCCTTCAAAAAACCTACCAGGACATAATGTTTTCACAGGACTAATGAAAGTGAGCTAATGTTTAATTATTATCAATCACCATCATAGCACCAGGGGCCCAAGTCATGGATCAGGATCCCACCAGGCCAGGTGCTGTACAAAGAGCAGTCATCTGTTTTCTTTGCACTTGTCCTGGGGCAGGGGTCTCCCTACAGCTGATCCAAATTGTCTGAATTACAATTTAGTTTGTTCAGAAATGTTCTTTATTTCTCAAGCAAACTTTTCCTCGATTTTTTTCACTTTTTATCTACATCTTTTGAGCTATTTTAATGGAATGTTCTATTGCCCATTTTCACTCCTCATTTTTTGCTTTAAATTTTTCAAATCAGATTTTTAAAAAAAAATATTAAAATGTTTTTTAAATCCTACTCTGGGACTAAGCTGATAAAATGATTCATTACAAGAACATTTTTATTTCGAAAGCAGAAAATGAGAAATAAAAAATGATAAAAACAACCATTTTGATTACAGATGTATTTAAAAATTTTCACACAAAAATGCAGCAAAAATGAGTGTGAAATGTTGGGTGTTTTCCACCATTAGTTTTCCTTTCTGACTGGCTCTGATTCTTCCCCCGGCCCAGCTAGGTCCCCCTTTGCAAAGCCAGGAGCTGGGAGCAGAAAAGCAGCTCTGGGCACTGTTAAAAATGTGAAATGACCAAGTCTTTGTGAAAGGCACAAGAGTTTTATGAAAACGCTGGGGCTGACCTGGCCTATTGCTGTGGACCAAGGACACCGCAGTGCTCTGGAAGTGTCTCTGGCTCTAGAAGCCAGGGCAGAATCCAGGCCAGAGTATTCCAGGGCAATTCCATCCCTCAGCCAGTGCCACCGCGCTATGGCGCCCAGAGGCCTTGAGTAAGGGCTAGGACAGCAGCACCCAGTGGATCTGCTCCAGTCCCATTGTGATTGCCGTGTGTCCTGTGGTCAGATTCCCATGCTGAATTACGGGTTTCCTGAAGCAGCTCCCTAGTACCACCCAGCCGTAAGTGCAGGGCCTGCTCCTTGACCATGTCTCTCTCCAGCTTATCTCTGGTGCACGTCATGGACGCAAGCTGAGCTACCCAAACTGCCACTGAGACACTGGCCTGACACCGTGAAATGCAAAGGCCAATAGAAATTAGACCTGATTAGTCACTGGAGCAAAGGAGACGATCCTCCTCCAGGGGGGAGCTCGGTGTCAGGAGCCCTGTCATTGCCAGGCAATTTGCACTGAGCAGTCACCAGGCCACCAGACTTGGGATCAGTGTAGCTGCTCCCAGTTCAACTTCAAAGTAGATCTGGTTCCTTGTTCTTTCCCAAAAGCCTCCAAGTACAGAAACTCCCCTGGAACCTCCTCCCTGGGACTCCTTCTCCAACCCAAATTTTGCATCCTGGGCCTTCACTCCCCACCTGCCCAGCACAAAGCCCTAAGGAGGGACCCAGCGGATGCAGGCCGTCCGTGGGGAGTGGAAGCTGATGTGGAACCTTTTCTTGAACCGGAGTAAAGTCTTCTGTAACCTCCCTTTCCAGAGTCACCAGTTCTGATGGTCCTCATTCCCAACAATAGCCAGGAGACAACACTCGGGTTTGTGCAGAACAGATAAACTTGGCCCTGAAGTTTGTGATGTATCCTGCAACAAGGGGCAGTGTCCAGGGTGGCCACCCCCTTTAAGTGAAGCCGGTGCAATGCCCTGTGCTAGAACAGGTGCTCGCAGTTTGGCTAGCTAATGGGGGGGAGCACCTGGGGCTATAAAGAGCCAGGCCCTCAGTCAGGAAACCTCAGTGAGGAGCTGGAGCTGGGTCTGGTTCCCTGGGAAGGAAGCAGTAGGTACCTGCTGGGAAAGGGGTGAGACGGCCCTCGGTGCTGCTGATGCTCAGTTCAAAGAGCACAGCGAACGCTGCAGGAGGCCCTGAAGCAGGAAGGACCGTGAGGGGCCCCGGGGAGAGTCCTGGGGAGCTGCAGGCCAGGGGGGCTGAGGAACTGTTTGTGTGTTTGCCTACTGGGGGTAAATAAAAACTGCCTTGAAAGAGATTCGGTGTGGCCATGAGTCCTGTGTGGCTGGCCCAGCCAGCCCCCGAGAGGCAGAGGAGGAGTCCAGGCTGTAATGACCGCTGGGCGCTGGCCCCAGACCGTGCCGTGCGAGGCCCACTTGCCATCGGGCACACAGCGTCGTCCCAGCTGAAGCTCACCGACTCCGTCCCCGCTGGCCTCTGAGCTGCGCGCCCTGCACGGCCGAGCTGGCCAAGCAGCCGCCTCCCTCCTCAGCCGGGGGCTGATGTCAGACGCGGCTCCCGAGCGCTGCCCTGCGAGCGCTGCCCTGCGATGCGAGCCCAGCGCAGTCCTCTCTCGCCCAGCCGGCAGGAGCCGCGCTGAGCCAGGAGTCTCCCCCACACCGCTGAAGGGGCCAGGTTAAAGTGGCCTCAGCTGGAAATAATGTTTTACAAACGCACAGTCGCAACATGGGCCTGATCCTGCTGCAGCCAACATCCCCTGCAGTCAGTGTACGAAACAGTGAGCACATGCCTTACCAGTATCTTTAGTTTCCCTTCAGAGTATGCACAGGCCTTCCAGAGTCCCTGGGGAAGCTGACACCACTGCTGGAGCCTGAGAACTGGAGAAGAAACCCTCCCTCTGCGGGGCCCTGGGAGGAAGGAGCGCTTGCTTTTGACTGTGAGTTCCTCCTGCTCTGATCACCTAAGGCCAGGAAACAGCGTGGCATGCCTCTGGAGGGCCACAAGCCCTGGGGCTAGCCAACCCTGATCGCTGACAAGGCACGCCTGGCTTGGAACAAGAATGGCTGGGGAGCTTACTTGCTTCTGCAGGAAAGATCCTACTACCAGGGGGTTGGAAGCCAGAGCCAGAAACCTGAGGCTCCCACCGGGCAGGGCCTCTCAAAGCAGGAAAGGGTGAACTGGAGACGGCTGGCAGTGAGCAGGCTCCAGCCGAAAGAGCCGTGATGTGGGATTTCCCTACACTGACTGTGGCGAGGGAAAGCCCGGGGGCGTCCCGAGCAAAGGTAAAACCCAGGGACTGGGGTTTGGGACTTTGAGTTCTGTTATGGAGCTTTGTTTAAGTGAATGAACAGAGGTTCCTGAGAAGGGGTGGTGGGAGGGAATGGACAGGAAAAGCCTGTGTGGAGTTTAAGAAACATCTTGATGGGGAAAGTGAGGCAGGCTGTCTGCAAAGTGACACCAGGCCACAAGGGGGCACCAGGAGGCAGCTGACCTCACTACACCCATCCTGCCGACTACTGTATGAAGTGACAATTAACAGCAATTGTATGATGGGCCTTAATGGAAAGAAGAAACCATCCTCAGTCCATTCATCGCTCTGCAACTCAGCTTCCATTTTGTGAGATGCCACCCCTCTACAAATGGCATCATTTACATTTCAGTCCCTCGCTTTTCTTACTGACTTTGGCAGCTGTTTAACATGTAAATGTGAGATCTTTGTCAGCTGGTTAAAGGTGGAAAGTTAGAGACTCTTGCCTAAAAAACACTCCAAACCCAAGTATCCAAAACCAGTGGCCGTTGCTGAAGAATCAGCATCTAGTGAAGCAGCCGAGAGAAAGAGCAAAGTACTGGTGACTGGGCTGAGTGAATAATGGCGTTTTTTGGTGCCAGCTGAAAACAAATTGTTTCAGGCTGACCCAACATGGTCTGTTTCAGTTAGTGAAGTTCTGGGGTGTTTTTATACTGTTTGTGTTCATTTGCTTGTTTAAATAGATCTAGGTAAATTTCAGAATGAAACATCATTTCCAAATGACAAGTCAAAATGTTTCCTTTTGAAAAGTCCAAATAAACCATATTTATTTAAAAACAAACATTTTCAGCTAAAACTATTTGCCAAATGCAACCCAAATCCATAAATAATCTAAGTCAAACTGAAACTGCATTTCTGGTGAACAAACTATTTGTCTAAAAAATTCTGCCCAGCTCTCCGAGTGCCCGGGCCTGCCAGGTTACTTAACACATGTGTCCATTAAGATATTAGGGGTTTCTGGGTTCTGTGGATGATTCCTCTCAGGGTAACTCCCATTACCATGGATGAGTCAAGAGGAGAATTGCCCCTTGAGAGGGGTGGGGTGTCTGATTTTCTGAGACCTAGAGCCTTGTCACTTCCCCAGGCCAGGGTCAGGATCCCCGGGCCCGGTGTTTGGCCTTGTTTGCACATTCGGTAAAAGAGACAGAGTCAGATAATATCACAGGGCCTAGACTGAGAGAGGGCTGGTTTGGAGGAGGGAAGAATCTGCTCCCTCTCTCCGAGCATGGGGGTGACTGGGGTTTTCTGCACGGTGTTGGCCCACGCAGGACTGAGGCTAGAGCTGAGCAAACAGCAAAAGCCAGATTAATTCAATTCTCCACTAGAAAACATCAGCAAAATGTGTCACTTGAATGACCCCCCGTATGCGCTGCCTAGCCCATTACTGCCCAGCTCACCACCTATGGGCAGAGCGGGAGACTCACATTATCACAGATAACCTTTGGGACCCCTTGCTGCCTTGTGGCTCCATGACTGAGCTCAGGGTCCTGTATGTCTCCCCAGTGATGGGGGCGCCCCAGTTCCGCAAGATACTGACGCTCTTTCGGCCTGGGCTTAGTCCCATTGATTTGGGCAGCAGTGCCCCGTGCTGAAGATCCTGGCGCTGGCTCAGGGACGAGTCACTTTCCTGGGCCAGAGTTTGCCCATCAGCCAAACAGGATGGCAGTGCCCGTCTGGGGGCAGCGTGGCTGGGTTTGTAAACCTGTACGTAGCCGCAGGATGGTGACTAGGTGTGTGTGTGAGCCGGGCAGGGGACGCTGGCTTTGGCCCGGAGCCTCAGGGATGGGTGGGAAGAGAAACAAATTGCAGGGAAATGTGACTGCTGCTGGCAGGGTTTGTTTGCATCGCTACTGAACAGCACTGAACCTGCTAGCCTCTGCATGGGCCTTCGCTGGCTTCGAGAGCACCACCATGTGGTGAACACGCGATCTGATTTCATAAGCTACCCCACAGCCTGTGCAATAGGAAGCCTTGTGCTCAAAAGAGAAAAGGGGCCAGGGTTATTGTGATGTTATCCACCATCTGATTACCGCTTCCTGCTCAAGAGTCTGCAACAGCCCAGCTGGATACAGGGCTGGCTGCAGCTGTGTGACCTCACTGAGGTCCGGGCGAGTTTTGCCGCTGTTAAGAGTTCTGCGTCAGCCCCTCTGTGCTCATCAGCGAAGATGCCCAGAACCAAACCTTGACATTGTGAAGTACCTGGTGGCGCTTTCTGACGGTAGCATCGCTTGTGGCAATCCACCATCATGACCCTCTTTGTCACAACCACAGCAGATCGTCTCCCCTTCCACCGCGGAGAATGGCCAAGGTGTTCCAAAGTGACAAGGGACTGGGAGGCCCTAGCTTCAGACACCTTTACAGGGGCTTGATTCTCAGACATTGCTGCCCTCCCCACTCTGAAACACAGCCCTCCCACGGTGTCTCTCACTCTGTCGCCAGCCGAGGGGCTCAAAGATCCTGAGTCAGGCCCAAGAACCATGAAATCTAGCTTAGAAATCTCGAGATTCTTAAGAGCAGAGAACTGTTGGGTACTTCCTCTTTGATTTCTGGTCTCTAGGCCGTCAGTGGGCCCTGGATTCACGTGGTCCTGGGGGCCTAGACATGGTTTGCTTTGGGATTTTTTTTTTATCAGTGCTGCGATTCTCTTAACCAATTGACCCAGGAGCCCGGGGTCACTAAACAAAACACTAAATATCCCCAGACTTGGGATAAAATCATGAGCTAAAACCCTGAAAGTTGAGGCCACCCAAAACAGACGCACTGCAAGCCATTAGTCACTTGCCCGCTGAGAAGTAAGGCCACTGCATTTATTTCCACATGGGCCACATGGACCCCTGGGAACTCTCTGCCTGATGTCTGCCAGGCTCCTGGAGTGACTGAGATGAGTTTTATTTCAGGCAGCTTTTCTCTTTGTTGTTTTGCAGCAGAAGATGGGAGGGCTCTGGGTTTGAACACTTCAAACCATTGAGCTAAGGTAATGGGCCATTTGTCCCTGTGAATACAAAGGTGCCATTCCCCGTGGTCAGTAGCGGCTGGTGCCAGGAGCTCACTGCGGAAATCCCACAGCAGCAGGTTGCTGAAAAATAACAGTTTGAAGCACTGCATGATTTCCGCCCCCCACCGCCCCGACTCCAGAAATGATTTGCAGAGTCTGTTCAAGGATGTCTTCAAAAGTCACAAATATTACCATAAATTTTATACAAAACCTAGAAAAGGAGCCTCTAAAGCCGTGTTGCAAGCGTTGTTCTCTTTAGCATGATGGGCTCCCAGATTACTGCTTGGGAACAGCTCTGTATTCAAAGAGCAGTCATAAAAAAACAACTTTTTCTTGTTAAAAATAATTATATCTTGTCAAGGATGATGGCACCTGCAAAATATCTGTTAATCAAAATGGTATGATACTTAAAGTGCAGAGCAGGAAGCTGCGGTGGGTGGCGTTTTTTGCAAACCCCTTTAGAAGTGGAACAAACCGTTGCACAGCAGTTTGTGTCCCTCCTCTGGAGGGGGTGGATGTTTCACTAACCCATCTTCCCTTTCCCAGCTCTTCTGTCCTCAGCCAACCCTGCCCATAGTAACGGAACCTTCCCGACCGCTCTCTTCGTGCCTCGGGAACCCCTTTGTCTGCAACATTTCATGGCCTTGGCTGTACTGCCACAAAAACTGCCTGTTGCCAAAACTAGATGTCAGCAGTGGGTGCCCTTGGAGCAGCGCTTCGTGCAGATTGGAGGCAAGTGTAAACCAAGACCAAGCGTGTCCAGCACCCTTCCAACAAGGTGGTTAAACACCCGTCTCTGCCTACTGTAGCTAGTGCCCCAGTAACCAAACGGGTGTCTCCTGCAGCCTAGCACAGCATCAGGGCAGGCTCCGGACATGAGAGAACCCCGATGTGGCACTCAGTCCTTCCCCTTCCACCGCCGCTGCGCAGGACCAGCTGCTGGAAGGCCGGCACTTGGGACACAGCTGGGCGCAGCACTCAGGGAGTCTGAGTGGGTGTCGCACCCTGAACCCCAGTGGCATCTCGCAGCCAGGCGCTCGGAGGAGGAGCTGAAGGATTCGGTCTGGGATCTGAGTATGAGCAAATAAAATGCCAAAGGGAAGTGGGCAGCTGCTGGGCTCATGTGCACCCAGTGAGAGCAAATGTCTGATGCCCTGAGTGGGCAGCAGCTGATTATCAGGGATGCAGCCCAGGCTGTCCTTGCAATGGAACAATGAGCCATGGCATGCCCAGGGCGCACCTTGGCACCTCTCCTCTCAGGTCCTATCTACACTTGCACAGCTGTGCCACTCCGCTGCTGGGTGCCAATCTGAGGAGAAGCCAGCAATGCCACTGAACGACTGCCAGAGCCCGGCTGTGCCCCTTTCTCCTGCGCACTCAACTCTTCAATAGCTGGGGCTGAGAGAGTCTACTCACTAGAAAATAATAAAGTGGTTTAATAAGGCTGGCAGAGAACTTGCACCACCTGGGCTTTTCCTCAGCTGGGGGTGGGGTCAGCAGGGCTCTGGCTCTGACGCTCTGCTGGTTAGCAAGAACCGCAGGGTACCCGCTCATCTAGTGAGCTCTTCTGGCCGCGGAGGTCTCTCTCTGGGAACCCTGAGACCTGCTGGCTAGGAGAAGCACAGGATGCAAGGCTGGTTTTCGGGTGCAGGTGCATGTCACTGCCGCTGAGCTCTCCCTCAGGACAGGCCCCAGGGCCATGTATTTGATTCCTGGCAGGGCGTGAGGGGGCCTGTGGGAGGGGGCAGAGAGTCCCACATTGGCACCAACACAGTGAGGTCAGTAGCAGCGTGGCAGGGCTGGTCGCACATGTACCATGCTGAATCCCTCCCAAAACCAGAGTCAGGCCAGGGTTCCCCACAGCAGGGAGGGCTCCCCTGGGTGCTTCCAGCCTCAGTGTGCTCACAAGGAGGCCAAATCCTGCAGGCCTCCATCCAGCAGGCTCCCCTGACACCATACGGCACGCCGGGGAGCTTTACGTGGCGAAGGTCACACAGCTTGGCCCTGCCTATGTCGAAGGTGAGCTCTGCAGAGCAGGAGCCGAGCCCTCATTTCTTGGACACTGTCAGTAAGAACGGCCACGCTCGGTCAGACCAATGGTCCATCTAGCCCAGTAGCCTGTCTTCCGACAATGCCAGGTGCCCCAGAGGGAATGAATCGAGCAGGGCAATTTATCGAGTGATCAACCCCTGTCATCCAGTCCCAGCTTCTGGCAGTTGGAGGTTTAGGGACACCCGGAGCATGGGGTTGTGTCCCTGGCCATCTTGGCTTGTAGCCATTGAAGGACCTGTCCTCCACGAACGTATCTAGCTCTTTTCTGAACCCCATTATACTTTTGGCCTTCACAACATCCCTGGGCAACGAGTTCCACAGTTTGACTGTATTGTGTGAGGAAGCATTTCCTTATGGTTGCTTTTAAACCTGCTGCCTATTAATTTCATCAGGTGACCTCTAATGGTTTTGTTATTGGAAGGAGTGAACTACACTTCCCTATTCACTTTCTTCACAGCATTTGTGATATTATGGACCTCTATCATGTCCCCCACTTAGTTGTCTTTTCTTAAAATGAACAGCCCCAGCTTTTTAATCTCTCCTCATATGGAAGCTGCTCTATACCCTTAATCATTTTTGTTGCCCATCTCCATACTTTTTCCAATTCTAATATATCTTTTTTGAGATGCATGCAGTATTCAAGGTGTGGGCATACCATGGCTTTATATAGAGGCAGTATGATATTTTCTGTCTTATTATCTATTCCTTTCCGAATGGTTCCTAATATTCCGTTCGCTTTTTTGACGGCTGCTGCACATTTAGTGGATGTTTTCAGAGAACTATCCACAGTGACTCCAAGATCTCTTTCTTGACTGGTAACAGCTAATTTAGACCCCATCATTTTATATCTCTAGTTAGTCTTATTTTTTTCAAGGTGCATTACTTTTCACTTATCAACATGAATTTCCTCTGCCATTTTGTTCCCTAGTCACCCAGTTTTGCAAGATCCCTTTGTAACTCTTTGCAGTCAGCTTTGGACTTAACTATCTTGAGTAATTAATTTTGTATCACCTGCAAATTTTGCTGCCTTACTGTTTACCCCCTTTTCCAGATAATTTATGAATATGTTGAATAGCACAGGTCCCAGTTCAGATCTCTGGGGGACATTGCTATTTAACTTTTTCCATTTTGAAAAACTGACCGTTTATTCCTATCCTTTGTTTCCCATCTTTTAACCAGTTACTGATCCATGAAAGAAACTTGCCTATTATCCCATCATTGTTTACTTTGCTTTAAGAGCCTTTAGCGTGGGACCTCGTCAAAAGCTTTCCGAAAGTCTGAGTACACTGTCAACTGGATCGCCCTTGTCCACCTGCTTGTTGACCCCCTCAAAGAATTCTCATAGATTGGTGAGATGTGATTTCCTTTACAAAAGCCGTGTTGACTCTTTCCCAATATATTGTGTTCATCTATGTGTCTGATAATTCTGTTCTTTACTAGAGTTTCAACCAGCTTGCCTGGTACTGAAATTAGGTTTACCAGCCTAACTACTGCCAGGATCACCTCTGGAGCCTTTTAAAAAATCAGTGTTACGTTAGCTACCCTCCAGTCACCTGATCCAGAGGCTGGTTTAAGAGACAGGTTACATAGCACAGTTAGTGGTTCTGCACGTTCATATCTGAGTTCCTTCAGAATCTTGGGCGAATCCCATCTGGTCCTGCTGACTTTTTATCAGTTTGGTCAAAAACCTCCTCTATTGACACCTCAATCTGGGACAGTTCCTCCAATTTGTCACTAAAAAGAACAGCTCAGGTGTGGGGATCTCCTGCACATCCTCTGCCATGAAGACTGATGCAAAGAATTTGCTTAGCTTCTCTGCAACGGCCGTGTCTCCCATGAGTGCTCCTTTAGCACCTCAATAGTCCAGTGGCCCCACCGACTGTTTGGCTGGCTTCCTGCTTGTGATGTCCTTAATTTTTGTTTGCTTTTAGTTTTTCTGTCTTTGCATCTAGTTCCTCTTCAAATTACTTTTTGGCCTCCAAATTGTACTTTTACCCTTGACTTGCCAGAGCGTATGCTCCTTTCTAGGGTTTACATCAAGGTTTCCATGGGGACAAGCTGCTCTCTGAGAGGTGGGGTGGGTTAGGAGAACCCATCAACCCTGCAACATAGCGCTAGCTCCTGTCCGCTTAGTGCCACCACAGAGATCTGAGATCCTTGCTCCTGCTGCGGATGGAGCCATGTCTGGGCTGAGCTCCATGGAGTGAGTGAGCTGACTGTGACTGTTGGGTTTGGATGGTTTGGGCCCATGAGCAGGATGACCTTACTTGACAAAGGAGGTGCTTGTGGGAAGCTCTTGAGTGTAGCGCTGCCCTTGTACCCAGCACAGTTACAGAGCATGGGCCAGGGCACTGCCGTTCCCAGCACAGCCGGCCATTTCTCTCACGGCCTCTCATTTCTCTCATTTCTCTCACGCCTCCCCTTCCAGACCTTCACTAACTCGCAGCAGCTGTCTCCCCTGCTCTGCTGCTGGTGCCCAGGGGGACGGGAGGATGCTCTCCATGCACTGGGAGGAGGGCTGGACACTGTGGTGGCTAGGCTCAGGCTGATGGCTCCCCCTGCTCAGGAGGTGCACACTAGCCCAAGGCACCACTAAGCCCTGCTGAGTTGACTTGCATGGCCTGGTGCAGGCCCTTCTCCTGGAAGGCCCAAAGCCAGGCTTGTAGTGTTCCAGCTGCCAGGCACATCGGGGTCACTACAGCTGGTTTGGTGGCACAGCCCCTGCTGATGTGCAATTGGGCCTTGACACTCACTGCTGGCTTGGGCTTCTTTACTTGCGGGGCTCCATTAGCTGCCTGTTCAGATGGCAGACGCTTCCGACCATCAGACTGGGTTAAATCTCAGTGAAAGTGGTGGGTGTCACAGCAGCCTTTCATTACTGTTATGTGTAAGAAACAATTAAGCTCTTTCATGGAACTAGATATCTGAAATAATAGCAGCCTCCACCAAAACACATGCACCCCTGAGACATGTGAGGCCAGAGGAGTTTGGCTGGGTATTTTTTCTTGAGGGTCTGAATGTTTGTCTTTTTGAGAGAAGCAGGAGAAACAGCAGAGAAGCTGAGAGAGAAGCAACAGAAGGGCACGGTAACAGTCAGAGCAAGTACTGGGAACATGGCCCTGAGAAAATCCTAGACAGAGAGTTGTTGGGCTAAGTGCTGGTTGGAAAGGGGCTTGGAACTGTGAGCCAGGAAACTGTCTCCTGCTGTTTGATTCCTGGTGTGTGTAGGGAAATGGAACTTTGTTTATTTTTTGTAAATAACTAGGATTGCATCAATGAAATACCTGATGTCATCATGAATTTCTTCTCCTGATGGAAACAACTTCCTAGACCCCAAATGTTGGCTAACCCCACAAGTCCAGCAGAGGTAAGAAACACAACTAACAGTCATGGCTAATAGAGAGTGAAGTGTTCATTGCCTCTTTGTTTTATTCGACCTGTAAGTCCAGAGCTGGAAATACATCATCACCGAAGCAACCTCATTGCTGCGAAGTTAACAGCCAGCCTCAGCATCTCCCAGCTCTTTGGTGTAAGCCACGTAGATCCCGCATTCCCCCCCTTGGTGTTTGTCTCATAAAAAGGCAAATAAGCCCCAACTAGGAGGATGTGGGGCAATAGTCCTTTAGCTCAAGGGACAAGGCCTGTGTTTTGGGAAGTAAAAGTTCCTCATGTTCCTCACAGTTCCTCATGTGAGCGCTTAGCTAACCATCTGGTGCTGGTCCAGGTGTGGCCAGAGAGCCTGGCAGCGTCACTTTGAAATGTACGTTTGCATACGGATCTCTGCACGCAAGTCAAGAAGAACAAGGTGAGTGAGAAATAAGCTACTTGGGTTTGAGCTGTGGGAGCTGGGAAACTTCAAGGTGGATCCAAGAGTTAACACAGAGCACTTGCTACACTCTATGGTAAGCTCTTGATAGAGCTACTATGCAAGGCTGCTCCTGGCTCCTGCTGCAGTCTCTGAGACATACATGAGTGACAGCAAACAACCAGCTCCATAGCAAGAGGCAAAGCGGGCTTTGACAAACACTCACTAGAAAATAATAAAGTGGCAAAATAATTCTGCATTGGACACACTTACCAGAGCATAAAGAGTCTGAAAAGGAGACAACATCTTGTATCATCGATCTTCCTTAAATACCCAAGCTGTGACAAAGTGGAAAGCAAAATTATGATGAATGATCGGACATATTTACTCTGTACCTGTGCTCTTTAACTAGGCCTGGTGAAATGGGTGCTAATGAAAAGCAGAACACCTACCAAAAAGAGGCGATTTCATAGAAAACAAGTCTTTATTACAAATTGGCACTTCGTTTTCATAAAGTGCATAATGAAGGTGCATATTGTGACATAAATTAAAACAGGCAACTGATGGGTCAGCACTGCAAAACATTCCAAAAGACAAATCACCAGTGAGCCCTCGACAATGGCTGTATCTCATTTACAATCTTTCGAGTACATTTTCAGAGTGTGAGGGAACGCGGCTAGGTTTTGTTCATAAACGGCATGCCATCATTTATTTTACTGCCTCATTTGAATATGATGAATACTGTAGTCCTTTATTTGTTCACAACAACCAAATAATTGTAGATCCGTGGGTTTCTGGGCAATTAATCACATTTTTTCCCTCCAACATCCACTATAAACATGACATTGAACAATAAAGTACATTAACCTTTGCTTTGCTCAAAAACTTTGCTTATTTAAACACTGCCAGGTTATTGGTTCCCATTTGGCTTCAAGTTCCTTCCACACATGGCAACCAGCCATTCCTGTCACTGGACAACCTGGGTTAGTCTCTCGTCAGCCCCTTCTGCCCAGCTGGGACGTTTCCTGCACTTGGAAGTTCTGAGTGGCCTTTGTCTGTTTCTAGAACCCTGCTACAGTGAGCTGCAGGTCACCTCTTAAAAGAGCCTGCCAAGCAGATGCTGCACGGGAACAAAGGGTCAAAGCAGTGTAGAACAGTGCTACTCAAAGTGGTGGTCCACAGACCGGTGCCAGTTTGCGAGCCATCGGCTGCCGGTCTGTGCGCACGTTGGGGGAAAAAATGGCCAGTCCCCCACATCAGATGGCTTGAGAAGCACTGGTGTAGAAAGTAGCTGCTTTCCCGAAAGAGCTTCTTGTGTCTGAGTCTTTCCCACCCTGCCCCTCGTGGGGGCCCAAGTCCAGCAATCCTATTAATGCCAACTCCTCAGGGTTCAAAGTGGGGATCAGCTGATGGGGGTCTCCCCTTTTCCACCCAAACTGCTACCCCCTTTTCAGGTACCTCCAGCCCCTGCTGCTCCAGAGACGGCATCCCCAATGCCACTGCTCCCACCCTGGGGCCCGCAGCAGGGCGAGAGTTCTGCCTTGCCTTGGATCCTCAGGAGATGAATACTCTTCAGATGCCATGTCCTCTTGCCTGTGTCCCTGAAGGGCCTGCCCCAGCAGCCCCCTGGGCTTGAGTGAGCAAAGCCTTTGTCTCTGGCAGGAAGTCAGGTCTCTGCAGCAGACAGCGCTGCACTAAATGCAGTCACATTCTCGGAGGTCTTTAGGGCAGGGATTGCCTCTTTCTGAGGTGTTTGCCGCAGCGCCTAGCGCAGTGGGGCTGAGGCCTCTCTGTGCTACTACAATGCAAACAGTAAATAATAATGATCATTCTGGTGCCGAGATTTTATCTCTGACCTATTCCACAGAAAGACATTGGGGGCGGGGGGGGGGAGGGGGAGGGGTTCAGGATGTCGGAAAGGCAGCAGGAAAGGTGATTTAGCAAATCTTTATCCTCCCAGGCTGTAAGGGAGAGCTCAAGTGACCAGCACAGATGCCCTGTCCCGCAGGCGCCTGCTGTGTGGCCCTTCCCTGGGATGTAATGTTGTTGCCTATTTTGACTCAAGTGGTTAGCCAATATTCAGTCTTGCAGGTTGGTTCTGTTAGGAGGAGAAATTGAAGGTGGGGGCAGATACTTCTTTGATGCAATGCTGATTATTTACAAAGTATGTGCAAAGTCTTGTTTCCCTGAACACAGGAGGAATCAAACATCACAAGGAAGTTTCTTTGCTCACAGCTCCAAGGCTCTTTCCCGCCAGCACTTTGTCCAAAGCTCCCTCTTAGCTTCCTCTCAAGGCCACTTTGCCAGTCCTTCCCTTGCTGTCCAGTTGGCTCTTTTGGCTGCTTCTGACTAGTCTCTCGGTGTTCCTGGATGCTTTCACTCACAGACATGCAACCTCCACCAAACAATACCCAGCTCCCCACCTGCCCCAGGGCAAGTCCTGCAGAATGCAGCAGGAAATGAGAACGTTTCTGCAGGGTTTCCTGGCCCACTCTATAGAGACTGTACACTCTCTCTCTGCAATATTATGGGTGAGATCCTCAGCAGCCCCCATTGTGACTGGTGCGGGGCAGGAAGGAACTGATTGCAGCTCCCTATCTCAGGGCCCGTGCTCGGCCAGTCCCAGCCCTGCTGTACTTCACAGCACTCTGACGTCACAGCCTCTCCCCCGCTTTGGGCACCGGTTGTCACGATCTCCCCTTGGATTTCGCCATGCGTGTTTCATGCTATACCACACAGGCAGAAAGCCACGCTAGCATGAACACACACACATGGAGAGAGAGCCAACTCCCTGGAGAGATTTACCTGCCACCTGATGTTTTCTGAATGGCACCCAATAAATTATCTACACTCGCAGCTTATACGTCCTGCAATAACTGACAATGAGCTGATTCCACTGAATTCCAAAATGACGGAGCTTCTGCCTCCTTCTGGTGGTGGGGACGTGGCTGGCCTGAGGAAAGTCAACCTTCCATGCCCCCTGGAGCAGGCATTCCGAGATCGAAGGGAATCCCCCTGCACTGCCGCAGCCAGGGCGCTGACTCCATGGGCCAGATGTCACCATGCTGGCAGGCTGAGACAGGGGCTTAGAGCCCAGGCTGGCTCTCTGGCACCTCAGCTCGCTGCAGCATGCCTTGCGCTAAGGCTGGCGTGTGTTCGTATAAGGCCAAGTGTAGGGAGACCGTGTTTTCAATCTCACCTAAGAAACTCACTTCCCGGAGTGGCGGTGGGGTGGTGAGGAGTGGTCAAGTGGAACCCGTGCTCAGCCCCCAGCCGCTAGGGAGCTAACTGTGACCTCTCTATCGTTTATAAACCGATGCGTGGATGTCAATTAGGGCCTAATTACCAACTTGCCATTGTTGCAAATGGCTGCAAGTAGCGGAGCGTCTCTCTGGGCTTTGGGTGGTCCCTGGCAGCTGCCCCCCCCGACAGCGAAGAGAACATGCCAGTTCCCAAGCATGAGGCAGGTGGAATGCAGGCTGCCTGGGAACCTGGCAGAGCTGCGATCAAAGGCACCAAACTGGGAACATGTTTTTCTTCTGTGTTGCTGGTTTTTTAACATTTTGAAAAATCCTGTTTGTGTTTTTTTATCCCCCACGGGGGATACAGACTGTCTGGAAGAAAATGCGAGTGCAGTCACCGTTAAGCCATGAAAAGCCGGGGCTGGACTGCTCTCTAACACTGCTGTGAGGTTACTATTTATCTAGCCCAACTGAAGTTGGCACTCACATCTGGCGCCTGGTACTTAGTGCAATTATTTATGATTTCCACGAAGATTTAAAAGCTCATCGCCGGCCTTGTAATGCAGTAACTGATTGCACTGCTAATGTAATTAAGAAAAGATTATGATGTCCACGTGGCACACCAGATGGTGGCATCCATAGCAATCGGCACACACAACTGGCAGACAACTGCACAAGGGCAGCAAGGCACAGGCAGCTGGAGTGCTTCATTTTCTACCATTCACTTGGAAAGGAGCAAAGGCTTCACACCACCCATCATATGGGGGAAGAACAAGTCCTCACCAGAGAGTTATGGCTTCCTCCTTACATTCTCTTACTAGCCCACACCCCCATGCTCACACAAAACACACCTACATTCCATAACACAACCACTCAGACATACAAACAAGTACACAACCCCATTCACATGTACCACTAACGACACCCCCTAAATACAAACACACCCTATTTGCTGCACACTCCCCAAACACAAGCACATACACACCCTAAATAACACCCTGTCCGTTTACGCATATACGCATGCATATAACCCTAAACACGCCTACATTTGCACACACACTCCCTCCAAGCACCGGAGTTGAGCGTGCCGTCCGTTAGGAATCATTTCCAATTTGCATGTAGCCCCACGTTTGGTCAGTGCCCCATTTGCAACCCACTCAGGGTTTCTGATTGGTAAGCTGGGTGACTAATGCCCAGATGGGGGCTGTTTGCAAACTGCTCAGGGTTGTTGCTTGCTATTCATGATTTATTGTGTGTCGTTGGCCACCTACGTCCCATGGTTCTGTATCTGCTCCCTGGTCGGACAAAGGAAGCTGTTTGGACAGGAGAATGATGAGTAGCGAATAGTGAATTGTCCCTGAGGAACGCAGTGGGGCGCTGGACTTCTTCACGTTCATGCTTCTTGTCTCCAGTCCCACTCTCCTCCTCTGAACAGCACGGCCTGGCTGCTACTGTTCGTGTGCTGGATTCCCCACAGCCTCCTGCAGCACTACCCATGGCTTCCCCTGAGGCATTCCTCTCCCTGTACACGTGCACTCAGGCTTCTGCTTTGTCGAGCAATATGAATAAGAGCGGGAGTGCGGGAGGTTCCATGTATAACTCCAGAGATGTCCTGGGGCCACGTTCTCCCCTGCAGCAGACCATCAGTTCCCTTTGCTATCAGCTTGTAGCCTGCATGGGGAGAACGGGTCCTGGGGGCTTTGCAAAGGCCAGGGTGCCAGCTCCCTTTGGCAAAAGAGTCACGTTGCACTTGCTAGCCTCTGGGCACGCAGGGGTCGTGGCCTTCTGACTCCATCTCTTTCCTTCACCATGGGGACAACAGAACGCTGCCCTCCCATCCCTTCACGCCCACTTTGCTGTGGCAAGATGGCCATGATGAAGCAGGGGGAAGCAGCTGCAGCAGCTTCTGGCAAAGTTCATTCAAGCTTGTGGGCTGCTTCAACGAGCACCCGGCCGCAGCAGCCTTCTGCGGGCAGAAGTCAGGGTCCTCCAGCGGGCCTCTTGGGCACAACACCCCTGTGTGCTGAGCAGGGCTCCAAGGCAAGGACACTAGCCTGCATCTTCAGGGCTCTTGGCCCATCATTTTGGCCATTGTGACCCTGGGACATTGGATGCTTTGGTGGCCACAGTGGCACAGGAGTGACGCTTGGAGCCCCTGTTTGAGATATCGCCCCTTAGCAGTCTGGAGCTGGAACAGCCCACATGCTGCGGCTCTGGGGACCTGCCAGACGGGGCCCTGGGAAGGGCTGACGGGATAGATGGCCCAGCCCAGTAGTGATGGGCCCTATCAACTTCCAGTCATTTCTGTGGGAGCGGGACTGCTTGGCAAGGGGCTCTCCAGCCTCGCTCCACTGTCTACTGCAGTCGGTTGGGACTCGGCCAGAAACCCCCCCCCCCGGCCCTGTCCCCTGGGCGGGGGTGGGGGACACGACTTCTCAGCACCTGCAGTGTTCGCATGTCAGGAACACCACGCCCGGGACTGTGTCTGCCGCTCGCATTCCTGTGCAAAGCTAGCAACCACCAGCCTGAAGCTGTGAGTCTTCATAATCCAGACCCCACCCCTAGTGCAGATGCAATCACTCCTGCTCTCTTTAGCTCCCGGGACTAGCTAACTATCTCCTCTTCTGCACTAGTCTGCATATACTCTACATACGTGCTAAACCAGGACCTCAAGACACTGTTCTATAACTGTTGATCTGCCATCCCTTAATTGCCAGGAGTTGATAGGTGACTGCTACCGAATTCTCCCTTCGGACGATTGCGGGAGTCTGTTTCGTTTTGCAGTTTCTGCTGCCTTCTTTTGTAAGTGTTCTTGCCAGAGGCACCATAGTGTAGGAGATGCTAACATTTCCCTTCAGAAGCTTTGGGCAGATTTCTGAAGTGGAATGAACCCTCGAGCGAGGGGTTGGGGGTGGGGGTGCGCGCAGCACTGGACCATGGGAGGAGTGCGTTGAGTCACTACTGCGGATCGCCTCTCCCAGGAGGCCTGGAACACACCGGCTCTTTTCCCATGGAGAAAGTGGTCTTTCCCTTTCAGTATTAACGAGTCTGTTTGTGGGTCTGAGCCTGATCTCAGCATTACTAACAAACAGCAGATGGCCCCTACAGAGCCTCCTATCGCCAGCCTCAAAGTTCTTGCCACACAATAGATCAGGCAGCCCCACAGGACCCCAGGCAATGGCTCCACTTCACAGGTGAGGAAACTGAGGCACGAGGAGGTTAACTGACTTGCTGGCAGTTACACCAAGTCCCGTGGCAGAGCCAGGAACAGAACCCAGATCTCCTGACTCATAGCCCTCCCAGATTTCAGAGCCAGCCTTTTGATTTAGGCCCATCTCTGATTTATACCTGCCCATCATCATGGTCTCTGGGCACAACAGCTGTCACAGACCATACCTCCCCCTCCCCCACCGGTTGATGATAAGTAACTCAGGCTCTGTCTCTGGCCCAGTCAGTCTCTTGCATACCCAGTGGGGACTGGATTCCTAAGCAGGTGCCCTCCCCCGGTACCTTTCCTCGCTCTCCCTTCCCTGGGTTCCTCTTATGATGGTGCTGTCTGCTGCTGGTATCAAGGGGCCAGCTCCAAACGGGTCTCCTGGGTTGCCCTGACAGGATAGCTCCCTAGACACATTGAGGTGGCTTTAATCTTCTATTACTCATTATTAGTTTTGTTTTCATGTTCCAGCAACAAACCCTACAGAGCCAAAATTGCCACAGTGCTTCCAAGTAGCAATTCATGAATTGGGCATTGCACTGGCAGATGACTAAGTGCAGACAGGCCTTTATCAGCACCAGCCAGGATTCGAGTATGGGGTCTCATGTTTCTTGAGATGAGCTCTTACCCTATAAAGGGCTTGCCGGCACGAATCGTGGCACAGGAAGGGACACTAAAACAGGTCCGATGAAGTGAGCTGTAGCTCACGAAAGCTCATGCTCAAATAAATTGGTTAGTCTCTAAGGTGCCACAAGTACTCCTTTTCTTTTTGTAAAACAGGTGCAGTGCTCATAGACCGCTGGAGTTCCTGCTTCAAGCTGGAAGGGCATTCCACTAAGTCTTTTTCTCCTGCTCTATGAAGGCTGCAATGAAAAGAGGTTAGAGCATTAAGCTGGTGTCACAGTATGGAAGCCGCAGATTTTCGTGGCTGTCACAGGGCGAGGATCGTTGGAGTTGTTTCTCTTGGTGCCTGATGTGCAGAATGTTGGTGGGAACTGCAGCAAGCAGTCAGATATCACCAAACCTGTGACAGGCTAAATTCCAATTCCAGCACCACCCGTGTCGATCCAGAGTAAACCCATTGTTCTCAATGGAATTGCTTCAGATTTATACTGCTGCAAAAGACCTGACTTTAGTTACGTGTTTCCAGGGGTTGAGGCTTTCATCATAAGGACTCTGTGAACATCAAAGGGGAATCAGAAGGTGGTAGGTAGATCAGACAGATTGAGAGTTGTTCATACAATTAGCTGGCAGGCATCAGATTATGGGATTCAGTGAAAGCCATGGTCACATCAGAGTTGGTGATTCTTGGGGAAGGATGGGAATCATGTTCCTGACGTACTTGGTTCTCCTTATATCTTTTAGGGTGAAGGATGTGCCTGAGGATTGCATGGAAATAGACAGTTCTTTTAGTGCTTTCGGTAACCAGGGGCTGACTTGTCTCACTCCATGATCTTTTTGGCAGCTTAGATATTCTGGAGAGCAGATCCTGCTGTCCCTGCATGAGGTAGCCCCTGACTGATGAGTTCCCCACATATGTATCTTCTCCTCAATGCTCCTAAACGGATCTGGGGTTTTATTGCTATAGGAAGAAAGTTCTGCCTTGTCCTTTAGAAACCTTGCATTTGCCAGGGACCTTTCCAAAGGTGAATGCAACCAGGCACCGTTCCAGGCACATACGGTCAGGTCACCCAGGAACCCCTCCCCTGGGACTCTGCTCCAGGATACTGATGTCTGTGTGATGGTTATGTGCACTATTCAGGATTAATGCTTATTTATTTGTACAGCCTTCTGTTATGTAATGCTGCAGCCTGGGCAGTTTATGGATTAGTATGAATCTGATCTCTATTACCATAGCGCCTAGGAGCCGTAGGCCTGGTCTACACTACAAAGTTATGCTGGCATAGCTCTGTCGGGTAGGAGTGTGACAAAATCGCACTCAGCCGACAGAGCTAGGCCAGTAACCCTGCAGTGCAGACACAGCTGTGCCCAGTGTAGCTCACGTCATTCGGGGTGGTGGTGGTACTGTGTGGGCTGAAACACTCCCTCTGTCGGCATACGCTGTGTCGACACTGGGGGGCCATGCTCACATTGGCTCTGAAGTGTAGAAACAACTGCAGCATGGCCCAAGACCCCATTGTGCTAGGCACTGTACAAACACAGAGATGAGTCCTTGTCAAGTGGATGGGAGCTGAGCTCAGAGTAGGCCCATGTTGAGGTTCAGTCTGTTGGGACAGATACAAGTTTGTAAGCAGTCAGGATGAACTCCACACTGACATCTGGTGGTGAGGTGTGGCAAGTTGTGGAAAAGAACTTCAGAGGCTGATCTCATTTGCATAGGCACACCCATCCCGCCTAGCCTGAGGCTATAGCTGCCCAAATAGTCACTTTGGCTGCTGTGGGATCCCCAGTTTCTCTGTTATTGGGGCAGGAAGAATAAATTGTTATTTATCCTGATTATGTGAATCAAGGACAGTGGAACTGTACTTGGCCTTTTGTTATGCTGGGGGGACTCACCATCAACTATATAAGATATATTGCGGAGCAGTTCGTGGGACAGTTGGAGTGGCTATTGGAGCAGAGCAGTTTGCGGGGATGACTGGAGCAGCTCATGGGGGAGGCTGGCAGAGCGGACCAATTTGGGGGATGGCTGGTGGAGCAGAGCGGGGCCCCATGGAGAGGTGGGGCAATCGCTTTTGACCATGCAAGGTGCCCCTTAAACCCCCCGCCCCATCTCCACCCAGTTTGGGAGGTAAAACTCTGCAGATAAACTTTCAAACTCTGGTGCTACACTGACCAGGGACAGAGACTTTTGGGTTTTTGGGACTTTTGGGTTGCTGGATTCAAGAACCAAAGGAAAAGAACATGCCCCAATTTGCTTGGGGTGGGTTTTTTGCTCATGGGTTGTGTTATGAATCCTGTTGGTGATGTTTCCCCAACATAATGCCACGTTGTTTCTCTCTGTTATTAAAAGGCTTTGCTACACTCAGACTCTGTGTTTGCGAGAGGGGTAGTATTGCCTCTTAGAGGCGCCCAGCGGGGGTGGTATATATTTGTCCCAGGTCACTGGGTGGGGGCTCGAGCCGGTTTTGCATTGTGTTAGTGGAATGGAACCCCTAGATACTGAACCCAGCCCTGGTTGCTGCCAACTCTGACAGGCAGAAGGGCGACACAAGTATTTGCCCTTCATAGCAGTAACGTGTGCAAGCTGCCTGGGTAACCTGAAGACAGTTCAGCCCTGTGTGTCCTTCTCCTGCTATTGTCTGTGGATTGAATAAAGTGGCTGTGACTAATACCTGCTCAGTGGTGGATCTGACACCGGTAAATACGTAGGGCTGTGACCTCGCTGACGATTCCATGCTGCCTGTATTTACGAGATGAATATTTCAGCAAATTTGACATTTCGGAGGCTCCTGTCTTTCAGGTTTAGTGACGCTGAGTATCTAGGTCAGAAGGGCTGCAGGTTCACCAGCAGCATCCTGTCAATAATTTAATGCTTTAAGTGCAGAACAGCATTAGACGCATGCACTCAGTCACTGCAGGGTTGGGTGGCTCATTGAGCTGACACAGTTCTGAGGCAACAGAAAACCAGTTTTTGATCTCTTGCTGGCAGCCTCTAACTGAAAAGCACAAAGCAGGCAGTATCCCTGCAGCAGTGATTCTGCTAACGTCACCGTAGCATGAATGCTGTTGGGCTGTCACTCTGAAAATGAAGAAAAGAAATACATAGGAACAGGGTAAGGCATTTCTCTCTTATTTGCTGCCCCAATGCCTTTTGCATCCTAAAGTGGATCTCACAGCTTGGCAAGCAAGGCCAGAGCATCTAGTCAAGTTGTGCTATTTATTGTTTAAAAGGGCCACTGCTTATGTTTCTTATCAACTCCTCTGGAAAAGGTGTATTCATGCACTAGACCATAACAGTGCAAGGGGCACCATTAATGCTCACAATGGCCCAAACTTCAGTCTCCCACACACTACCTAAGTACACGCTTGCCACCGCAAGAGCGGTCAGCGTGATGAAGTAAATAACGTGCAGATAAATCATTGTCTCAGCATCCATCAAGCTGGTGTCAGGAGTAGGATTTAGATTGCCTGAACCTACCCAGAATCTGAATAATCCTGAGCACAGGGAAAATGTGAATCTGGCTTTGAACTTTGTGGCTAATAACTATGCCTATTCTCAGATAAAAACTACATTAAGATGAAGCTCAGGGGAGTGCACATAGCAGCAGCATGAGGCTGGAGACATCACAGGGATGTTACTGTTAGCCCCAAAAGAAGTGTTCCAAACAAACATGAGCAAGTCTGGAAACGCCTGGCTCATGCACCCAGCTCCGCCCCACAATCACACCAGGCAATAACTGTACAGTTATGATTAATGTATACCGGAGGTTGTAGACCCAGATTAGATTAAACTGATTTTTAAAGACACATTTAGATTTTTTTCATCCCTCCCCTGCCTCATCATGACACGACCAGGTAAAGTTAACGTTTTCTTAACATAGTTTTTATCTGGAAATGTCCTTTTTTTAAAATACAAAAAAAGCCCCCGTGGCTTCAGTCCCATGGAGAACAAGCGTGAGAGATGGCAGCCATTTTGAAAGAGGTCAGTTCTTCATGGAATTCTCAGTTTGATAACATTATTTGTCAGCCCTGACGAAGGAGAAATGTTCAGTTATGAAAAATAACTACAAAAATTGCCTTTGATCCTAGAAGAATTCTTCAGATGTACCCAGTGCATGAGATGTCAGAGAGTTGGAACTACATTATCCTGGTACTAAGATTACTTGGGACAAAAAGGTCACCAGAGAGCCAGTGCTACATTTCTTAAATGACCCTCTGTAAAATGACTTTTAACTCATAAACTAATTAATCAATTCGCTTATAAAGTCTCAGAAATTCTGTATTCAGAGTAAGTGCTGTGAATCTGGGGGGCACATTTCACATAAAATGAAGCTGTTGAATCTCTGCTTTGAGTGCAAAACTCAACTCCGCTTTAACCGTGACACCACACTGCTGCTTCCACAATAACTTCCAACTGGAATCCAGATTTTCCAGGCCCTCCCGGCCCCAGCTTTCCCTTGAGCAATTTCCTCTGGAGTCTCTCGCGTGCTCACTCTGAAGTTTGCCCTTCTCTGAGATGTCAGAGTGCTTAGCACCATGACTGGCAATTTGCCCAAGGCCGCAGAAGGATCAGAACACAGGCTGTCCTGGCACCAGCCTTGTTACAATGACAATTTAGCATCAGCTTTGGGACCCTTTTCATTTCTGAGGTTTGCTCCACAAGCCAAACTGTTTGAAAGAAGAAGCTGAACAGAAGGCTGTTCCACTTCGGGAAGCCTGTTCCCACCTCAGCCCCAGGCTCTAGGTACAGAACTGCTCAGAAAACTAAACATTTCGCCAACATTTTTTTTCTGCTGCTTTGTTGTTGACGTTTCACCAAACACTTCCCCTGAAATTTTGAACTGTGGAGGTTTTTGGCTAACTCGAGTTTAACCCCAGGGCCCTGAGGCCATGGCATGTGTGCGAAGAAAGGAATCTCTTCTTCCAGACCTGCGCAGCACTCTCCCTTCAAGGCCTGTAACCCTAGCGCCCCAGTTTTATGCTTTTTCTCCACAAAAGAAAAACCCTTAGAGTGACAGTTCTTCCTCTGTCACCAGTGAGGACACTTGCAAGTTGTTTCAGAGGAACAGCAGTGTCAGCATGGCAGCAAGACCATCTGAACAAAATCAATCACCCCCTCCCCCTAGCTCCGCTCACCCTCCGCTATCACTGCCTTTGCCTCCATTGACTAGAGAGGGTGAAATTCACCCCTGTGAAGAGGGAGCCTGATCCAAAGCCAACTTTGATTTACTGCAAAGGGCTTTGGATCAGGCCCAGGGCTAGCAACAGACCTATGTGCTCGTTCAGTCACATTTCAGTCCTACGGGGAATGGCACATAGACCGTCCACGGGTCCCTACCCAGGGGTGAATTTCACCCAGAGAGAGAGAGAGCAACACACAAACAGCTGCTGTTATCATGCCTAATTATAATAATAAATCCAGTGATTAATGGGGTGGGTGGGCGGGGAGACATTCTGCTGTTGGCTTTGTAAAAGAAAAAAAGAGGGATTCAATGAGCAGGCCCCTTCTTGTTAAAATATGGGTGAGCTTCTTAGTCCTCTTGTGAAATGCTTGTGCTCTTATAAAATATTTACATAAAAAATACACCACTTTCCATACAAACGCTGCAGTTGGGCTAAGCACCCTCACAGCCAGAAAGGGGCTATGAGGGCTATTTCCTCTTGAATGTCAGCTCATTACTGCGTTGTCAAGGCGCACTCCAAACACCGAAAGGAACACGTGCTTTTGCAATGCGTCAAAACTCTGTTTGGTCATCAGAGAAGGTGATTTCAGCAGCAAGAGAATGGTCCTGCCTCAGCTGTGTCTGCTCTGCCAGGGTATCTTTGAGGGATGCTCATGATTGCATTTATGGAACAAAAAAGTTAAAACACGGAGCAATTAACTCAAAGCCAGAAAGCAAGTGAAATGGAATGGTTTCTCTTTAGTGTGGCTGGATGATCTGTAAATTCTCCCATCACAAGAAACCCACTTTCTTATACTTCCCATGAATGCAGAAATCATTCCAAGGGAACTGGCTTCTACATTTCATGTTGGTTTTATCTTCTTTCTTGTAAGAATTGGTGAGTGTGTTTTCCTGAAAGAACTGTGTGTCGGTAGGGTTCTAAGTGCTGGTAAAGCTGGAAGGGCATGAAAGCATGTTCTGAGTATGCAGCTGCTCTCGCTTGTGAGCCGTTGCAATCTAGATGTTCATAGTATCCGTTATAATTATATTACAGTAAAGGCCAGAAGCCCAGCTCAGAATCAGGTCCCTATTATTCTAAGCACTCATAAAACAGGAGCATGTCTCTCCCAGTGCTGGCCCATCATCAAAGACATTCGGATTCCAATTTTCTGGTCTCCCAGAGCTATTTTAAATTGTCCAGTTATTACTGACTCTGACATCCTTATCTGCACTGAGTCCTGTCCGAAGACTGACAAGCTCGCTGGGGTGCTAATGGGCACAAGCTGCAGCAGCCATGGCACAAGCTGCAGCTTCTAATACTGCCAGCTGGCCTGGGAATTAGAGCCGTGTGGGCGATGGATTTCTCAAAGGAGGGGCTGGGACTGTCTGTGTGACCTAGCACTGCTGTGCGTGTGCACGTTGCAGCCGGGAGGTGGAGGCATTGGTTTGGAGCTGGAACTTGGGCATAAAGTCTCTGGCACTGTTTTAAACAAGCTGTTGAGGATTTTATTAGCACAAAGGTGCATGCAAGGTGCTGACTGGGGGCCTGGTGTGGGCAGGGAAGGGTGTGCTCCAAGATCGTCCAGTCCCAGCATCACAGGATTAACTGAATCAATCGGGGATTTTACAGCAGGTTTATGCTTGGATACCTTGGCAAATCTGTTCCCCTGGATCCTTCTTCCCACTGGACCCCTTGGCCATTTCTTTACATAGGAACACATCTGAGCTCATTCCCTTTAAAATTATTTGTCTTGGTCCCTTTCCTACTGTCCACCTTACCTCTCCCATAGCTGTTCCTAGTTACTGGCTTCCTGTCAGGGTGCTCCTCGGGTTGGTATCCCTGGATGTGAACTCCCTGGTGTTTCGCTTTGCTAAACAGCATTTACTGCAGAGACTCCTGTGCCAGGCAAAGGTATTTGTGTTTATAGCTCTGTTCATGATGCTGATGTGGCTATTGCCTGCGTGGATTTTCACAGGCACAAAGGGAGAGCCAGTAAAACCCTCCAAGCAGTCAGAAATGTGCAGGGTTAGTCCAGCTGACGCATTCACGACTGAATATCGAACAAACACAGGTCTCCCTGGAGCGGGGAGAGACACGGGCCTGGCAGTCTCCAGCAGAGAGCAGTGTGCGGCAGGAAGGTGGTCGTGTGTGCTTTAGGGTCTGGCCCAGCCCTGTTCTCAGAGCGGTGAAACTGCCTTGGGGACTTGCTCTCCTAGGTGGAGATAAAGCAGAGCAGCACAAATCCCACTGGCTCTGGGTGTGAGAAGGCCTCGCACACGGGACTGTATGCGTACAGCCTGCAGGGTCTAGCAGGCACATGCAGATGACGACACGTGTATTTCTCGGGTGCTGGAGCCTGGGTGAATGGAATTGGTGAGTTACTAGTTGCAGACAAGGCTGCATGTTGCACCTCACTGCGGTGCTGCTGCCAGAGGGAGACGGCCAATCCAGCCTTTAATCGATTACTAATGGGGCCATTAGCCATGAGTAACTGCTGCAACAAGTTTCTAATATTTAAAAGGAGAAACCAATTTATGCTCAGATAAATTTATTATGGCCTTTCTCTAAACGAGAGAACTTGTGCAGACATTTATTTGTACACAGATACAGCTTGTTATAATTCCAGCTCGTTTATAAATCAAGCTCTAGTGGGGAGATAATAGTGACTATTCCGTGAAGCGTCAGTCTCCCCTAACACAGGATCAGACCAGATGACTCTGCAGAGAGAGTGATGGAGTAAGAGGGGTGCAGCCAGCTAGTGGGTGGCGAGGACTTGTCTATCATGAACCAGGTGGGGGAACCAGGAACCCCAAGTGCTTGGTAGTGACTATGGGAGCCTGGAGGACATGCCTCGTTTCTGCTGCAGGGATCAGTTTCAGCATGTTAGCACCAGTTCATCTGTGCCAGGCCACCATCCTCCCTGTCTACAGTGGAAACCATGGGGCCAGGTTAGAATCCCTCAGTGTCTTGCATGGGGCCAGATTTATCAGGGCAGCCAAGGGGAAGAGTCCCTGATTTGTGAACTCTAATTCCTATCTGTTGACATCCCAAAGCAAACTCAGGCAGTGTGGGACTTGCTGTAGGGCTGTGAATCTTAGTAGTCAGCAGATGCTCTGGGGAGGACACTGTGGTCCTGCTCACTTGACCTGAGTTGCATGGAACCTAGAACAAAGCAGCTCATGCATTCTCCCTGGTGCGGTGAGCACTATCGGCTAGACTGAAGGCCCAGGTTACTACTGGTCACTTTCTAGGGAGCACCAAAGAGAAAGAAACCAGCATGGAGATTTCCCAGTGGATTTCCCTGGAAAGTCTAGTCTGGCTCAGAGAATTTCTCCTTATTTCAAGAAAATGACTGACAAGATCCACTATGGCAGCAGAGCCAGGCAAAGAGCTTATAACAAATTCCAGAGCTGAGGAATTTCATCCAAGAATGTCCCTGAGCAGAACACGGTTCTCCCCAGCGTAGTCTTCAGTCACAAGCAAAGGTTTCCGTCATACTGTGGTTTGAAATCTGAAAAGCTGTCTGCGTTGCTGTGATTGGTCATCTAAATCACATGGCATTGTTTCTGTTCCCTGACTGGATGAGCATAACACTGATAATTTATTTCTAATGTGGATGCTTGCAGAAAGAGGAAGGATGGTCTGATGCTTAAGGCCCTGAGCTAGGACGCAAGAGCTCTGAGTCCACTTCCATGCTGGTAAAACTACTGCGGACTCCATGTGTGACCCTGGGCAAGTCCCCTCTCTCTCTGGGCCCCCCCTGCCCAGCCGTACAATGGGAATGATAAAACTCCTTTGTTTGGCCGGTCTATTTGGGCTGTAAATTCTCGGGGGCAGGAATTGCCTCTTACTCTGTAAGGGCAGCACCAGACACAATGGTGCCTAATCATGGTTCGGGCCACAAGGAACTACCACAGATTAGAATGAATAAATAGAGAGACCAGGTGGGGGAGGTGATATCTTTTATTGGACCAGCTTCTGCTGGTGAGCGAGAGCATCTTTCGAGGTACACAGAGCTCTTCTGCAGGTCTGGGAAAGGTACTCTGAGTGTCACCACGAAATACGAGGTGGGACAGATTGTTTAATATAAGCATACTGTAAGACACCATTCAAGGTGGCGTGGCCTGTGTGATGGGGTGTGCCAGTCCTACACTGGACCAGGAGGGGTTAACCCCATACTCTGGTCTGAGGAAGCCACGCCCCCTGGCCCTGATGGGCATTCTCCAACTGGAGCACCAGTATAAAAGGGAGCAGGACAGCTCAGTCCGGGCTGATTGCCGAGGAGGGAGGCTGCAGGTTGCAGGCTGCATCTCCTGGGAGCTGCTGAAGCCGCTGACTGTGGAAGCCTGAGGCGCCAAGACCCAGGTGGATACCCAGGCTCCTGCAGACGCCCGAGGGAGGTCGGAGTCACCGGGAGCCACCCACACCGAGGAGCCTGGAGACCCAAAGATGCCCAGAGCACAGCTTCGAGAGATCTGGTAGGAAGTAGCCTATGGGGGACTAGTTTCAGAGTAGTGGCCGTGTTAGTCTGTATCTGCAAAAAGAACAGGAGGACTTGTGGCACCCTAGAGACTAACAAATTTATTAGAGCATAAGCTTTTGTGGGCTACAGCCCACTTCATCGGATGCATAGAATGGAATATATAGTAAGATATATATTTTAAGGTCAGGCTTGACAAAGCCTGGCTGGGATGATTTAGTTGGGGACTGGTCCTGCTTTGAGCAGGGGGTTGGACTAGATGACCTCCTGAGGTCCCTTCCAACCCTGATAGTCTATGATTCCCCAGATGGGTTCCAGTGTGGTGTAACAGGAACAGCTAGGGGTGTGCAGTCAGAGGAGGGTTTATTTCTGTATTAAAGCAGGTTCTCTCAGGATATTTGGGTGGCCTGTTCAATGTTGTGATCTACCTCTCTGGGAGAGTGTCCTTTTTTGATGAAGGCAGTTTTTAGTGTGCTAAGGTGTGTATCCCTTTCTCCTCGGAGCATATTCTATGGTGTGTGAGTGTCTGACTGTAGATAACAGAGATCTTTGTGTGTGTTTGGGGTGGTTCCTGGATCTATGAAGATAGGTGCGGTAAACCGTGGGTTTCTTGTCTATAGTTGTCTGTAGGATTTCATTGCTGAAGCTGATCATGGGGTCCAGGAAGTTGATGCTGGTACAGAAGTATTCTAGAGGGAGTTTGATGGACAGGTGGTGATGGTTGAAGTTGTGGTGGAAATCCATGAGGGAATTTAGGTAGAAGATGAAAATAACACTGATGTATCTCAAGCATATCATTGGTTTTGTCCCATGTCTTGTACAAAGTGTTGTTGAATGTAAAACTGTTATGGGTGAGGATGAAATGGATGAACTTGGCGATGTGTTTGGGGTGGATATCAGAGTGTTGTCCATTGTCTTGAGGCAGGCAGCGTGTCTTTTTACAAAGAGAAGCTAGTCCAATAAAAGAGATTACCTCACCCTCCTTGTCGGTCTGATATCCTGGGACCAACAGGGCTACAGCAACACTTCAAATAATTAATAAAGAATACTGCAATAGCAAGTATCAAACTCACTGCACAATAACAAAGAAAATGTAGGAACTTGGCTACACTTGAAAACTTACCAGAATAGCTATAGAGCAGAAGCCTGCATCAAAAATAAATGTACTGGACTAGACCAGGGAGTCATTAGAAGACCAGTTTCAGAGTAGCAGCTGTGTTAGTCTGTATTCGCAAAAAGAACAGGAGGACTTGGGGCACCTTAGAGACTAACACATTTATTTGAGCATGAGCTTTCGTGAGCTACAGCTCACTTCATCGGATGCAAGCGAGCTGTAGCTCACGAAAGATTAGAAGACAAGTAAAGCTCTCTGTCTCCCTGCCGTGAGAATGAGCATGCTAGCAGGAGTGATGGTGAGAGAGAAGAGGGCCCTAAACTCCTGGTCGGAGGCTGCTGCCAGAGCAGGGACAGTTCCAGGGATCACTTGCTTTTGTATTCAGACTGTTTCACTGCAGTAAGAAGGGATGGGACATGGTCCCAGCCCTGCTCCCACTGGAGTCATTGGGAGGTTTGCCATTGATTTCAGTGGAAGGGGCCCAGACCCTGAGGCTTGACACCTGAGTCACCAAAGCACTTAGGCACATGCTTAGAGTTAAGCATGTTCTTTTCTGACTCATGGGATAATGGAGAATCATTTCCAGTAAGCATCATAAACTGTTTTGTTCTCACGGCTTCTGTGGCAGCTGCTGTAGGTGTCCCCAGGTTTACCCAGCACTGTGGGCAGGAGCCACACACTGATCACAGGAGGCAGAGAGGCATGACAACTACTCTGGGTGATGCACCTAGTTCATGGGGCATCTTCTCTACCTGACAGGGCGGGAAACTGAACAGAAAATAAATCCAAGAAAGAGGCAAGTTATTTCCACGAACGGAACTATTCATTCTCTGCGTTCATCCCTCGAACCATCTCCCCACACTGTCCCACACAAGCAAGCCGGACAAAATGTTCTTTCTGCTTTTCTCTGTCCGGATTAGGTTCCGAGGCCAAAACATTTCTCTGCACACAATGCTGCATCTTGCCGTGATCCCCTAACTGCGACGGCCCTTCGATTAGGCCGTATGTCTCACAGACCCGCGTTTAACATGTCCCAGTCCTTGAGAAGGGACACCATGCTGAAAGATGCAGCCCCAGGCATAGCATTTGCAACTGTCAGGAGATATATGAACAGTTCGTAAATGTGTTTTACAGACAGCTGTTAGGATGTGCTGAGCAGTATCTGTCAGGGAAAATTAGTTACCGCCAGGCCACTGCGGAATTGTGATCCGTAATACGTAATGATTATGATCTAACGCTTCCATTTTTCTCCTTGTGTTTTCCCCGGACCTAGTCTTCCGTTTGTTCACAGTTCAGTATATTCTGCTCTAAAAAAAAGTTCACATATTGCTCATGGTTGAAAGCAATTATCAGCTAGAATAAGTGGCATATTTACACACCTCTCACCTTATTTACTCCCACCCTCTGCTGCCTGACGAAGGCCCCGCTGAGGCCTGACATGACCTCTAACACTCTTCCACACTGCTAGAGGAAGTTCCATATTTTTAAGGTGAAATACGAAAGGCCCAGTCTACTCCACTTATAGAGTCTCCAGTAAATGGATAGGGTGAAAACTGTGTCAACCCAGATCACTATCATGACACTTAATCCTGATTGAATGTACCTCTTGCAGTAATCTTGCAAGTATCCTGATCTCTTTAGAGCCAGCCTGACTTCACCCCCTCAGGGAGCCTCGTTAGCATCACCTCCTGTAACAAGGGAGAATGCTTCCCTGAAATCTTCATACTCCTTGGAACCTCTTTTGGAGGCTATCACTGGGGCCCTGAGTGCACTGTTTGCAACTGTCAGGAAATTTATGAACAATTCATAAATGTGTTTTACAGACAGCTGTTAGGATGTGCTGAGCAGTATCTGTCAGGGAAAACTAGTTACAGGTTATAGCCAGACCACTTAAATATTATGATCCATAATATATAAATAGTGGGCCGTGTGCTGCCCTGCTGTCTTCGTGTTTTAAATGAAGGCCTGTGCCTTGCAAACCTCCAAGTAGTGCAATAGCAGGGACGCTGCTCTGCACATCGCTCGTCCCAGCCCAGGATCTCGCCGCACGCTGGCCACGGCCATGGCGACACTCGCCAGGGTACAGAGGCGCAGCTGCACCATTGTGAGCTCCCTAGTGGAGCTGCTCTACACCCGTGGGAGAGAGCTCTCCTGTCGATTTAACGAATCCACCTTCAATGAGCCATGGCAACTACGCCAGGGGAGAAGCTCTCCCACTCACATAGCGCTGTCCACCCCGGCCCTTAGGGCAGTGCAACTCACGTCACTCAGGGAGTGGCTTGTTCCCAGCCCTGCGCGACATAAGATATACTGCCGTAAGCTGTAGTGTAGACATAGTCGAAGTAACACACTAATTAAACTTCCTGGCCTCCCGCTGAGTAGATGTTGTTAGACCTATGTTACAAATGGGGAAACTGAGGTTTGGGGTGTGGAAGAGATTTGCAATTACAGTACTTGATGGCTGTGCTGAGAATGAAACAGAGGAGCCCAAGCTATCAGCCATGTATTCTAACCACTAGACCACACAGTAAGAAACAACGTTAAATTGACTGAAACCCAGGGTGCCAAGATGCCACTTCACTCACTGCTTACCAGCAGAGGGCTCTTGGAAAAGCATGGTGAGAATTGCGCTGTGCACGGTAACTAGGCGCGAGAGGTGAGGTGAGAATGCAGAGGCAGACTTCACTTCGTTTCTTTTAACAGGTTTCCTTAAATCTGGTTTAAGTCCAACTCTTGATTCCTGTTATTAGAGGAAAATGCCAAGGCAACCCTCACACTCACTGTTGCTCTGACACCCATCCATTAGCTAGGAGTTTTCGCAGAAAGAGCCCAGGGCCAGATTCTCAGCTGGTTTAAAACATCATAGCTCCTTGGACTTCAGTGTAGCTATGCCGCTTTAACCTAGCTGAGGGCTGGCCTAGCTGTGAAGCACAAAGTTATAGCAAGCCAAAAACTAACCATCAGTGCTGTTTTTCAACAATAAGCCATTGTTTTAGCTGAAAGTTACAAATGGCTTCTGAAACAAGAACAAAAAACTAAGCTCAAAATAAAACTGAGCAGACAGCAAAATCAGTTTGCATCCAGAATGCAGAGGAATCTGGTCCGTGGTTGGATGACTGTCAACCAGAAGTAAATTCCAATACATCTCTCAACAGAGGGAACCCTTGAAATGTAGCTGCTCCCCTGCTGTGTATTGCTCTAATCAGGAGCATTGTAATGCTCCCTCTTCCCTCTGACTCCCTTAGTCACCCACCTCCCAAAGTAATTGCTGTGGGAATCCCAGGGGAGAGCAGGTGTCTGCTGGAGACGTGGAGTTTCTTGGGCTGTGGTGCAACGTCTATGAATATTCTTTTAAAATTAAATCTCTCTGACTCTATCATCTGCTTTTTACAGGAAAAAAACCCCATTAGTTTACATATGATGGGGAATACGTTATTAGATTCAACCTTCTAAGAGGGCAATGTAGTGTCCTAGGTTACTGGAAGCTCTGAACATCAATGCAGTAAGATTCAGTTTTAAAGTAATTGTCAGGTTTGCTAGACACATAACGGTAAACACTGAATGGACATCTACAAGCACCCGCTAAACTTCCCAAGGCCCCTCTCACTGTGCAACAGGCACTCGTTACATTCGGAGATAGATTCAGTGGGTGAGATCTCGTCCTTGGTTGTCCCAGAGTGCTGGTCAGGAATCTAGAGGAGATCTTTCCTGGATGTTACAAGTAACACATCTAATTCAACAGCATTTCTAAAATGGTTTCCATCACAATAGCATCTAGGCGCTGATATATGATAGCGAACCACAGTGAAATTCCAATAACTTCTGCACTTCCCTTGTTCTACCCATTGGCTTCTGTCTTCCCGTAAGGAATAATTGAGGGAAATGTGTGTATATGTCATTAACAGAAACACCATTTTCACTGTTAGCAGTGCCCAGTCAGAGTTTCTGCAGTGGATGCAAAGGGACCATTTCATCTGTCTTTCAGAAGCACAGTTTAAAGTAGAAACATACAAGGAAAATGGTAGCTTGAAAGGAGACACTTTGCTATGCAAAGCTACATAAGAGCAGGCTAAGCAGGTGCTGAAGTCAGTTGAAACACAGGACAGCACCTGAAGCTCACCCTGCAGCAGTTCCTGCTTGAAACCAAACACTAAGTGCTTCTTCTTTGTTTTGTTTTGGTGCCAAACACAAAGGCAGATTTGGAAACCTGAGAAATGCTGCAGCGTCTCACCACACAAATGAAATTGGCTTGGGAGGCAAATGAGTTCCTGCACACCAAAAAAGAGTAACGCAAACAGTGTCCTGGCATTACATCTCTGAGCGAATGCATGACTGTCTTCTGTCACAGCTTGCTTTTTACAGTATTTCCCCCACAAACTGGGATCATTTGTGAAGCTGAATCTCAGCATTTTCACCTGCTGTGGCCAGATGAGTGCTGCGTCCCACTAGGAGTCACAAAGACTCCATGTACCTGGAGCAGCTGCCAGCAAACTGCCCCTCCCCCTGGCCGGTACAGCATCTACCTACTCTGGTATTTATCAAATGGGCCAGAGGTACCAATGACCTCATCCCAAGCAGCGTAGTGAGTCCCGCACTGAGGTTCAGCCCAGCTCTGTTTATAATAAATAGACTAATCGTATTTCATCCATTCTCTGCTGAAACTATAGGAACCCACAATGTTCGCAGGTCTTGCTCTGGGGGCTCTCCCAGGGGTTTCCTGAGAACAGACAGACCAACGTTTTATTTTTAGAAGCTGCCTGAAATGTAAACGTGGTGGCTCATTGTCACCAGGGGAGCGTTTCCTGTCTTGGATGTTACTCCACCCTGCCAGCTATTCCGCCTCTTTGTGGAGCTGCTCCCTGGGCGGAGGCCCACGCGGCATGTGCTGTCAAAACCATGCTACTGTGAACTCCTGTTCTGCATGCCAGGGCACTGGCCCATCCACTCTTCCTGCGAGGAACAGGGGTAACCTGCCAAGGAGAGCCAGGGGCTGGAGCACGGAGCTGCCATGGCAAGGTCAGGGGAAGGACCTGTATACAGTTTACAGCCCTCGCCCTGCCCTGGGAGGACTGGGAGAGCCTCTCTGGGGATCTATGCCATGCACTCCACCTTCCTGTGGATTCTCAAGCATGTGTGTTTGTGAACAGGGAAGCCATGTGTCCAACGCACAGTGCCTGCCCCACAGCATAGGGCCCATGTCATCTGTACCCATAGCTGTGTGGATTCTCCAAGCTCCCCACCACACGTTTCCTACCCAGCAATGGCTACAAGACTCGTCTCCAGAGACTGACCTTCCTTCCTCCCTTTTCAGAGGGGTCTCACTAGCAGCACTGACGCCAGCTGTAAGGGCCCAGGTATAACCTGTTCTTTCCTGTATTTCTCCTGGGGTGAACCCCAGTACCATGATTTTAACATAAAACCCTCCCTTTGCCCAGGAGGCTGCAGGCTGGATAGCCCCTGCAGAGACAGGATCATTCTCCTCTTTGAGCGCAATCAAAGAGGGGATTCTGCTGGATTCATTGGCTTGTAAAAATGTGGTGACAGGTTGAGACTATTTATATATTTTAGAATGTTTCACTCTTTGTCAGTAACCAAACCCTATTGTATTTGCACAGCATGTCTGTGGGTGGCCTGCCCTGGCTGCAGACTCCGGTTGGCACAGCCCACTCTCCCCAAAGGGCCAACCCACGGGTCATTTTATTTATCACCTCCCTTGTTCTGCCGTGCCCTGAGAGTGCTCACCTCATCCTGAAGCACGGCTGCTGCCTTTTCATGTCTGGGTGTGTTTTACGAGTTCAAATGATGAAAATAGCACACGCGCCACTGCAGAATGTGCTGTGCAGTCCAAGGAGCGGGAGCTGTAGGGCCGGTGACTGACTTGCCCCTTTCTCAGAAACAGCAGCCTGGACACCCAAGTAGTACATTCATTGCTTTGGAGAATTCTTCTGGAAGTTTAAAATCTCGGTGCCCTTCAAATCAGGTGGAGAGGAAACCAGTCTCACTCAGCCACAAATCAAGGCCAACAAGGAACAGAAATTCTCTAAGCCAACGTGTTTTTGTGAAAAACTCCCAGAAGATAAAACACTAGTAATCTGCACACAAGTTTGATAAAATCCAGTTGATTGCAGCATTGGTGTGTTGCACAAATGTGGTTTGAGTAAAAGGAAATAAGTAAACGTACTTAGAAAAGGGATTATGTAAAAGTACAATGGCAACATAATATATATACCTGCATACACTTACACACATGAGTAACTTTAAGCTCAAGCAGTCTCGCTGAACTCCATGGGACTGCTCATTTGACTAAAATTACTAAAATGTGCAAGTGTTTGCAGATTAAGGGCCTGGGATTATGCAGTATGAAAGGGCACTATAGCTCCTTCTCCATAACCCTAATAATCTGCAACAGATTAAAGGTCTCCAGCCCTGCAAGTGTTCTTGGGTCTTCATTGAAACCACCCGGAGCAGCTCAGGGCTCCGAATGCCGCAGCAGGAACAGTTGCTCTTCTTGGACTTGCAATATTCTCTTTAGGCAATGGCTACACGACAGAGTTTACCGTTTCCGTGAGTATAATGCCAGAGAGGAAGTAACTAAGCTGTTCTTGTGTAGCACTACAGGCTCATGACCACCACCTACTCCCCTTGGAAAACTATTATTGCAGGTCATGTAGAAACATGCACCCGAGTACATCTTGGAAGATTTTCTGGATACTAAGCAGCAATTAGACTCCTCCTCTGGAATCAATTGATTTCACACTGCTAGGGTGGGCAGGGAGGGTCTTATTGAAACGCTGAGTTTTTTAATATTATTACACTAAAGACACTCTCAGTATCAGCATTTCCTTAGGGAAGCATTAACACACTGTAATGTGTACCAACTTCTCCAGTTCAGGAAATCTTTCTGTATTTGTAATAGGGCATTTGGGGCATATATTATGTATGGAGCATATATTTCTCATTTCCACCAGGCATCATCTCTCTCTCTCTAAATTACTCTCCAAACCAAAAAATGCATTCTACTCCTCGCCACTCAAAATAATCATCTTTAATCTTTAGATACAGCAGCCAGTACCAGCCATTAGTGATGCACTCAGAGGAAACAAAAAAGGCATTGGTTGGACAAAGAGAATATAAGAACATAAGAATGGCCATATTGGGTCAGACCAAAGGTCCATTTAGCCCAGTATCCTGTCTTCTGACAGTGGATTTACTTAATGGCTGTTCTCATTTAAGTCATGTTTCAGGAACTTGTACAAAAATACGTAGTGAGCCTATTGTAGTAACAAAGTTGTTTGAGTCCTAGACACTGGAAGAAAAGGTCCTACTAACATACTGAGTAAATATAAAGCCTATGCCTTCACAACATCAAATAACAATAACAATTAGAAATTTATCTAGCCAGTAAGATTTAAGAGTCTTGTTGAGAGGGTAGTGTGCCGTGGCTGGAATGCATACAAGGAAGATTGTTGCTGTATCTGTTTGGAATAATGATATCAGAGAAGAGAAGATGCAGTACTTGAAGAGAGAGAGAACTAGAGAAAGAACACAAGAATGGCCACACTGGGTCAGACCAAAGGTCCATCTAGCCCAGTATCCTGTCTACCGACAGTGGCCAATGCCAGGTGCTCCAGAGCGAATAACCAGAACAGGTAATCATCAAGTGATCCATCCCGTTGCCCATTCCCAGCTTCTGGCAAACAGGCTAGGGACACCATCCCTCCCCATGTTGGTTAATAGCCATTGATGGACCTATCCTCCATGAATTTATCTAGTTCTTTTTGGAACCCTGTTATAATCTTGGCCTTCACAACATCCTCTGGCAAAGAGTTCCACAGGTCGACTGTGCTTTCTGTGGAAAAAGACTTCCTTTTGTTTGTTTTAAACCTGCTGCCTATTAATTTCATTTGATGACCCCTAGTTCTTATGTTATGAGAAGGAGTAAACTACACTTCCTTATTTACTTTCTCCACACCAGTCATGATTGTATAGACCTCCATCATATATCCCCTTAGTCGTCTCTTTTCCAAGATGAAAAGTCCCAGTCTTATTTATATCTCATCATATGGCAGCTGTTCCATACCCCTAATAATTTTTTTGCAATTTTCTGTACCTTTTTCCAATTCCAATATATCTTTTTTGAGATGGGGCGACCAGATCTGCATGCAGTATTCAAGATGTGGGCTTACCATGGATTTATATAGAGGTAATATGATACTTTGTCTTATTTTCTATCCCTTTCTTAATGATTCCCAACATTCTGGTCACTTTTTTTGATGGCCGCTGCACATTGAGTGGATGTTTTCAGAGATCTATCCACAGTGACTCCAAGATCTCTTTCTTGAGTGGGAACAGCTTATTTAGACCCCATCGTTTTATATGTATAGTTGGTATTATGTTTTCCAGTGTGCATTACTTTGCATTTATCAACATTGAATTCATCTGTCATTTTGTTCTCCAGTTTTGTGAGATCCCTTTGTAGCTCTTTGCAGTCTGCCTGGGACTTAACTATCTTGAGTAGTTTTGTATCATCTGCCAATTTTGCAACCTCACTGTTTACCTCTTTTTCCAGATAATTTATGAATATGCTGAGTAGAACTGATCACAGTACAGCCCCTTGGGGCATACTATTTACCTCTCTTCATTCTGAAAACTGACCATTTATTCCTACCCTTTGTTTCCTATCTTTTAACCAGTTACTGGTCCTTGAAAAGACCTTCCCCCTAATCTCATGACAGCTTACGTTGCTTAAGAGCCTTTGGTGAGGGACCTTATCAAAGGCTTTCTGAAAATCTAAGTACTCTGTATCCACTGGATTACTCTTGTCCACATGTTTGTTGACCCCCCTGAAAAATTCTAGGAGATTGGTGAGGCATGATCTCCCTTTACAAAAACCATGTTGACTCTTCCCCAACAAATCATGTTCATATATGTGTCTGATAATTCTGTTCTTTACTATAGTTTCAACCAGTTTGCCTGGTACTGAAGTCAGGCTTACAGACCTGTAATTGCAGGGATCACCTCTGGAGCCCTTTTTTAAAAATTGGCGTCACATTAGCTCTTCTCCAGTCATCTAGTACAGAAGCTGATTTAAATGATAGGTTGCATACCACAGTTAGTAATTCTGCAATTTCACATTTGAGTTCCTTCAGAACTCTTGGGTGAATACCATCTGGTCTTGGTGACTTATTACAGTTTAGTTTATCAATTTGTTCCAAAACCTCCTCTAGTGACACCTCAATCTGGGACAGTTCCTCAGATTTGTCACCTAAAAAGAATGGCTCAGGTGTGGGAATCTTCCTCACATCCTCAGCCGTGAAGAATGTTACAAAGAATTCATTTAGCTTCTCCGCAATGGCCTTCTCGTCCTTGAGTGCTCCGTTAGCATCTCAATCGTCCAGTAACCCCACAGGTTGTTTAGCGGGCTTCCTGCTTCTGATGTACTTAAAAACAATTTTTGCTATTACTTTTTGAATCTTTTGCTAACTGTTCTTCAAATTCTTTTTTGGTCTTCCTAAGTATATTTTTTACACTTCATTTGCCAGAGTTTGTGCTCCTTTCTATTTTCCTCACTAGGATTTAACTTCCACTTTTTAAAGGATGCCTTTTTGCCTCTCCCTGCTTCTTTTACTTTGTTTTGCCATGGTGGCACTTTTTTGGTTCTCGTACTATGTTTTTTAATTTGGGGTATATATTTGAGTCTCTATTTTGGTGTCTTTAAAAAGTTTCCATGCAGCTTGCAAGAATTTCACTTTTGGCACTGTACTTTTTAATTTCTGTTTAACTAACTTCCTCATTTTTGTGTAGTTCCCCTTTCTAAAATTAAATGCTACATGGTGGGCTGCTGTGGTGTTTCTGCCCCTTCCCCCCACAGGGCTATTAAATTTAATTATATTATGGTCACTATTACCAAGCGGTTCCACTATAATCACCTCTTGGACCAGATCCCGTGACCCATACAAATGTTTTCAAAAATACCTTGGCATTATCATTGTTCAGACACTGCCATCTGTTGAGCTTTGTCTCTGGTGAACAACCACAAAGGTAATAACACTGGTAGCACAAAGGACTGGTCCCAACGCAACAGAGCGGTGGCCCGTGGTAATAAGAAGACCATGAACATTAGTTGCTCTTGCAGTATATTGTGTTTATACTGTTCACAGGAACATAATCATAATTGTCATTTCTATAGCAGCTTTCATCCAAGGATCTCAAATACTTTACACAGACTAATGAATTAAACCTCACAGGACCTCTGCAAGGTGATCTTATCTTAGCTATGTTAAAGACAGAGAACTGACCTAGACATGATCAGACACAGAAGCGGGAACAGAACCCACGAACTCTCCTGACTCCCAGCACAGCTGGAGCAGGTCAGTTATCAACCTCAGCAACCCTAAACTACATTTTGGGCTATAAAGAGCTGTTGATTGGCTGAGCTGTATGCCTATCTGTAACAGAAACCAATCCGTTGCAAAAGTGAGGGCAGAGAAACCTATCAGCGAAAAGGAGAGGGTTATTTAGCTATTCACAAGGCAGGTTAGATATACAGAGAGGTTACAGAGCTGTAATGAAAGAGTAATTCAAAAAGGATTTTAGAAAAAGGGAACTAGCTTTCTAGGTGAGAAAAGATCAGACTATAAAGGGCCACCTGACAGGGTGAGTTAGAGCAGACACATTATGAGCAAAATAAATCAGACGGGGGAAATCAGGATTATTTGATCATTAGCCATGTAATTAAGACTAGACTGATCAGATACAGGGGACCAGCCTGTCACAACAGGGAAGCAGCACAATGTAATGAGCTACCTGCTCAGCCAGCCAGCGTTTCTTGGCCTTGTAAGGGGAGAGAGTATGGACAGACCTGGATGGTGGCTTCCCACTGAGGGCATCTTGCTCTTAAAATTGACTGGGGCCAAGCCTGCCTGGATGGACCTGTAGCTTTCTGTAGCCCCCGTACCAAGTACAGTAGTGGAACAGAAGTATCTTGTGGGCAGATTTCCATTAAGGTGGGGTCAACCGGTCTGCTCACTGCTGTACAGTTAGGTAGGAGACCTTTGCAGCATGTTGGCCTTAGAAGATGCTGCGCTTTGGATTTGCTATACAGCTTCCTTCCAGTCTACTCTCCTGCTTCTACCAGCAGTAAACAAACCACGCTTCAGAGAAGGAAACTTTAGCTTTCTTGCACTGAGGCGTTGTTTGAAGGAAATGGGTTGTATAGGTCATTTAGAAAATACGTCTCTGGTTCCAGCACCGCTAGCGCTATGAAAACAGGACGGATTGCCAGAACCTATTCCCTTCTCCCCATTCAGGCTCCCTGCATTGATGCAGCGGGGGCCGTGCGAGCAGGCTAGCCTCGGGTAAGTCGCCGTGCGGCCCGGCAGGGGCAGGGGCCGGGGCCGGGCACAGGCCGAGCGCCGCGCCTGGAGCGGGGGCCGCGGGGCCGGGGCGCCCGGGGCGCGGAGACCCGGCGGGGCGGGCGCGGGGCGGGCTCCGGCGGGCGGGGGCTCTGCGCAGCGCGGCGGCTCCGAGCCCGTGTCCGCCGCGCCGGCTCCCGTGGCCCGCGCCGCCGGCCGCAGCTCCCGCCGGGGGGGTCCGGGCGCCGGGGCCGGGGGGGTCCGGGCGCCGGGGCCGGGGGGCCGCGCTCCCGCCGGGTAAGGCACCGCCGCCGCCCCGCTCTCCGCCGCCCGCCGCCCCGCTGGGCCCCGCAGGCCGCCGCCGCCTCCCGCCGGGCCGGGCCGGGCCGGGCCGCGCCGCGCCGGGCGATGAGCAGCTGCTTCTGCCTGCGACGGGGCAGACGCGACCGGCCGCCGCCCGCCGCCCGGGCAACAGTTAAGTGTCCCCGGCCCGGCCCGCGGCCCCCGCCCCGCTCTCCGCCGGCCTCGCCCGGCCGGGGTCGCGCCGAGCTGCCCGGGGAGGGTGCGGGCGTGTCGGGGCGTCGCCGCGGGCGCGGGGCCGCTTTGTCTCGGGGGCGGCGCCCCGGGGCGGGTTTCCTGGGGGCTGGCCGCCCCCGGCCTTCCCCGGCCCGGGCAGCCTCCGCCGCGGGGGCGCCGGGGCCGGGAGCCGCTCGTGTCCTCTCCCCGGCGGCGCGCTGCGGGGCTAGGGTGGGTCTGAGCCCCGGGGAGGCTGGCGGTAGCCGCCGGGCTTTGTCCTCTGCCTTCAGCCAGAACACACCCCCTGCCCCCGAAAGCGGCAACACAAATTCCTCTGCTCTGGCAAACAATGGAGTGAGGAAAAGCTCCCAGGCAAGGCACAGAAGCCTCACAGGGCTAATCAACAACAAATGCTTTCCAGGGCGCCTTCCAGCTTTGATGTTCACCTCTGCCTTTGTGTGCACTCAGTTACAGCCACAATTGGCTGCCTAGCTTGTCTGTGCCTCTCTGACAATGATTTTCCAGTTTGCCCCTGTCCTGGCCACCATTTTTCTGGCTGCGGATTGGGAAGAAGCCCATCCACCCCCTCTTTGCTCACCTGCAAGCTGTTGGTGACCGAAGTCAGGAACTTGCAGTCCGTGGAGCCTTGCGGTACAATCCTGGATTCTGCAAACGCTTATGCATATGCTTAATTAGATATGTGAGTTGTCCCAGGGTCTTATTTCTGGCCTTGGGAGGGACCACGTGCACCAAGGGAGACCAACAGTGAGTTCACTGGGCTGGCTAAAGTCATGGTGAATTTCTCAGTTTGGACTGGGTGCTCTTCGGTGCTGTCGCTGGGTGTGTGTTAGCATTGTGTTCTGGAGGAGACCCTCTCAGTGCAGCACCCAACCACCTGTGTAGATAAACTAAGTTATTTGATCTGCTGGGTCAGTTGCAATAGTAGCTCCAATAATCTGCAAGATGATCTAGAGTACTGGCGAGCTTGGCCTGCTGATTCGTCCATGGGAAGTTAGTGGACTTTGTGGTGAAAGAGCAGCATGTGAGGTGAAGTGTTTTGCTACAGGTGCTTACACCTTAGTATTTCTTGATTTCCCCCTCCCCAATTCTCAGGGGTCTCTCCCCAGCCAAGCTGACAACGTGCATTTCCTTGTCCTGGAACATGGGCTGGGCAATGGCATTGGTGACCGGCACCTTTCTTTATTCACCTCCAACTTACACAAGTCCCAGTGATGTATTTCTGCTCTGGTGTTTGGGAAGGTTCATCCAGCTTCACTCAACCTTATCATGTGTTAGGCTCTGTCTAGACTAGGATTTAAAGATGTGGGATTAGGTCAGGCCAGCGAACATGATCTAATTTACACTTTCTGAAAGGCTAAGTCTGTCCTTCCGTTGAACCTGTAAAGCTCTGTCGATCAGGGGTGCGATTTCTTTTTATTAATACAGCTAGGCTTATATAAGCCTTAGCATGGATGTAGTTACGCCAGTATAACTGTTCTTACACTCATACAGCTAATGCCAATTCCCTGACCCCCTATAAGCACCGTTATACCAGTATAACCATGTCCACACTTGGGGCAGCTTTGCGTGTTCAGCTATACTGGCCTAACAATACCCGCAAAACCCTCTAAATGTAGACAAGGCCTAACACTCTTGTCAAGACAAGGCAAATTGTACTTCAGCAGGTCCCAAGGTAGTCAAGGTAAAGCTTAGATTCCCCAGTAGGTTTCAACTCAACCAAGTTAGCATGTGCTAAGCAGTGGTTCTCAACCAGAGGCATGCATACCTGGTGCAGGGGTCTTCCAGGGGGTACATCCACTCATCTAGATATTTGCCTAGTTTTACAAAAGACTACATAAAAAGCACTAGCGAAGTCAGTACAAGCTAAAATTCCATACAATGATTTGTTCATATTGCTCTATATACTGTACACTAACATATAAGTAGAATATTTATATTCAAATTGATTTATAATTATATGGTAAAAACGTGTAACAGTGCGGCAGTGACACTTTTGTATTTTAATGTCTGATTTTGTAAGCAAGTAGTTTTTAAGTGAGGTGAAACTTGTGGGGTACACAGGACAAATCAGAGCCCTGAAAAGGGTACGGTAGTCTGGAGAGGTTGAGAGCCACTGTGCTAAAGTTTGGCCTTGTCTTGACTGGAGTGATAGTGTGTGTTAGATTGAGAGAGCTAACATCATTTAACAATGCATCTTTAAATCCTAGCCAAGACTGGGCCTTAACCGTCAACTTTCCTCTGGGTACAGTAGGATGTTTAAAGCTTAAAATCTGATGTAGTTCATGGGGTCATGGCACTGAACATAATGTGTCAGTTCTGGTCTCATTATGCATAGCTGTCTCCAACACCAAATCTAAGGCTTTAGCCCAGTTCCCGTGACGCGAAGGCGCTTGTCTACACACACCCTGGAACCAAAATGACTCAGAAGGAACTAGCTCGGATGGAATCCAAACCTTAGGTTACTTCAGTGCAGTCGTCCCTGTGTGGACACTTTATTTGGATTGAGTGTCCTATTTCAATTTCCTTTGGCAATTTTTTTTTAATGATTTAAGAGAAATTGAAATAGGGCACTGGTAATCCACAAGTGTCCACAAATGGACTTGCACTGACATAACTGCAGTGTAAGTTACAACCAATTTAATTATTTCAGTTCCTGTTCCTGGTTAGACCAGCCCAGGTTCCCATCTGTGCTGCAGACGGTAACTGTCTGTGCAGGTAGCAGCTATACTGAAAGCGGGGCCCTTCCTTAGCTTCAGTGTAGAGAGGACCTAACGCAAAACGATAGCTCGCTTCATGGGTGACGTTTGAAACTGAAGTTGTGACTACCTGTGACCATCAAAGCTTCCACGGCATTGGAACCCAGTATCCTGGCCAAAATCTGACTGTCTGCCTAAAATTCTCCCCTGTCGTAAAACTGGCTGTGAGCTATTGAGCAGCTGCTACATCACGCCCCAAGTGTGGCTGCGTTCTGGAGGTGGGTGAAGGGATCGTGACGGTGTGTCAGTTTGTAGTGCTTTGCAATCCGCTTTGTGCTGAGAGTTGCTGTGTAAATGTAAGAGTGCTATTAATAGCTACAGCTTTTTAGAATGAACTTGCAAACAATCTTCCAATGGTATTTGAGTTAAGGCTACAGTAATGTCTCTCTCCATAGACTTTGTAGCTTTATTTCTCCTTTGGTACAGGAAGTCAGTAAGAGGTTTTAATTTTTCAGTTTAATCTTTGCTGAATGTCATTCTGCCTTTGTGGTAACAAGTTAGCGTCAGAAGTGCAGCGCATGTGGTTGAAGGAGGAAACGATAAAATTGTCCTCCCTGCCATTCAGCTTTAGAGCTGTGCTGGTTTCTCATGACGTGTTGTGCATCTGCCAAGTAGATGATCAGATCTGCTCCATTCTCACACAATTTGTTCTTTAAGTTGTTTGTTTTTGAATTTGTAAAACTTTGTTTTCTAGTTTACCTTAGTGTTCCATATTTTAAACTAACAGAAATTCACCATTGGAGTATGCAAGTATGTTTGTCCTGTGCTCTAGTGTGCCTGTGGTCAGGGCGTATTAATGAAATAGCTTTATTGTCCATTTCAAGTATTATACATTTAGCGTAAACCAATACAAATGAAGATGACGTACGATGAAAATAAGGTGGGAGAGAAAGGTAGGGAAGGAGAAAGGGAAAGAGTGTGTTTATAAAGATATAAACACAAGGGATTAAGATACCAGTCAGAAGGGGAGCTCTGTATATCTGTTGATCTGTGACCTAAGGGAAGTTAGCAAAGGCTGTGAAATGAAGTCTTACGGGAGAAGCTAGGATAAAAAGAACTAGACTCGGCTTTGACCTGGTTGGACAATGTAACTTGTTTCAATAATGAGCACTGTTAGCAACCCCCTCAAGGATCTTGGTTTTTCAAGAAACTCGGAAAACTCTTTTGAAGGAATCTAAGGTACTGGAACATGTTACCTGAGAGCACGCTGCTTCTTCCAGTTGAGATGAATATTTTTGTAGGCAGATAAAGGCTCTCAGTTAAAGTCCACAGGTCCCATGAATAGAGTTAGTGTCTCCTGGATTGTGTGCTCCTCAGCCCAGGTGATCAGCAGTGTTCTCTCCAAAGATGGACCCAGAGCTAAAAACCCCTAAATATTGTGTGTGCGTTTGTAGAAAGGGGTCAAAAGATCCTCTGACTCGGGATCCTGTTTCAGTTTGGGTGACCTTTGCCACTGAATGCTTGTTTGATATTCATCCTTTTGAAATATTCTGTCCTGATACATCTTCTGCTATTGGCCTCCAGCCTCCCTCTCTTCACTGTTATGTTGACCACTCTTAAGGCTGAAGATATCTCTAGAATGGGATATACCAGGATCAAGCTGTGGGCTACTTTGTCCATTTTCTTTTAAAAGGCCAGCAGTCTATTGGCTCAGAGCCCAGTGCCGCAGGAAGTCCGGCCCCGCTGATTAATGTGGTGTCCACAGGTAAAACCTCTGACATCTTGACCCTTTCCTGGTTTGCAGTTGGGAAGTCCCAAGGTTGATCTCTGCTGCGTGGCCCCATAGAGCACTGCCAGGTCAGCTATCTGCAGCAGGATGGAGTTGAAACGCTGGTTAGAGTCCTCTAGCCGTGACAAAGGGTTGCATGGGGGGAATGATGAGGTTTTCAGAGGTTATTGCGAGTCTCTCCTAAAGGATCAGGCTCTTCCTCTTCCACCCCCCTGCAGCTTTGGGGAGCTCTCAGAATGTGAGGCACTGTTTGGGTCACTGCTGCCCCTTAGGGTTACTGGAGAACTCACCACAAGGCAGTGGTAGGAGCATGTTTCCAGTGAAGGGATGGTCAGGCTGACTCTGAGTTGAACCCTGTGGGGAGAGAGCTCCCACTAACCAACCAGCAAGAAGCAGTTGGGCTCCTTATTATAGTGATGGATCAGGATGGCAGTGCTTGCATTTCCTGGGTGAATGTAGGTGTTTGCCCGTGCTGCGTCTGCTCCGCAGTGTGGGAGCCTGACTCCTCTGTGCCACGATGACCACAAGGAAAATTAAGAGTTGGCTTATTTATAACAATGCGTGACCCTGCTCAGGGTGAGCTGCTGATGCAAATAGAGAAACCCTCCCTCCCTAGCGTGTGATGTGGAGATCTCAGGGAAGAACTTGTCTACTTCTCCCCAACCATCTGTGTGCCTCCCTCCACGCTCTCCTTTGTATGTGGAATATCTTCTCCTCCAAATCCCTCCTCAAGACCTATCTCTGCTGTGATGCCGACAAGAGACTGGCCAGCAAATAATAGCCAGCTTGAAGGCCAGTCGGGGATGGTCATTCTGGACTTATTTAATAATAAAATCAGCACTATGAACAATGTCTGTCGAAAGCATATTCTCCCAGCCTTGGCCCGTTGCTTGTCGACCTAGATTTTGAGCTTTCCAAGCAGGGACGAGTCCTCCTGTGCAGTGGGTCGTGCCTAGAGTGCTGGTGCTACCGGACTGCGAGGGATGGCAAGTGAGCTCTTTGGCCGGCAAATTCCCTCTCCCCTCCTTCCCTAGTGAGCAGTGCCCACAGCAGCGATTTGAATCTGCCCTCCTAGAGCTCGGCATCTTCGGTCTCGCAGCCAACGTGGACTGGGTGTGCACAGGGCGTTTGGACTGACCTAAAGGGAGAATGTTTTCCCATTAGCTGGAAGCAATCTCTGAATTGATTTGATCTCTTCCCAAAGCGACCCTGCTCAGGATGGAGTTGGGGGGAGGGGGGGGGCTATCCATACAGAATTATACAAACACTGAGGGTATCAAATGGGATTATAAAATGCAGCCTCCCGATCAGCTGGTTTGAGTTCTCAGCTGCAGTGTGTCTAGCCAGGACTACAGGTCAGCCTTGCACTGTTTAAAGAGAAACTCGCTATAATAACAAGCTGTCTAATAGAAATGTTTGCGTAATCCTCCATCTGTATTCAATCCACTCTTTTATTGTTAAGGAAAAAATCACAAGTTCAGACACATGAAGGTAAAGCAAGCAAACTTCATTAATGCCCCCCAGGGAGGAATGAAGTGTAACCAATCGTGTTTGCCCAGCCAGGGTCTCCTCTGTGACCTGTTTAAAGTTCACAAAAATATTTATCTGCATTCCCAGTGGACATCCTCCCCATCCATACCCATTCCAGGCGCATCCCAGGACCATCCCCAAGATGAGAAATTGCCCTAAATAGGCAACCCGCAGCCCAACAGAGCTGTCTGAATAATCCTAGTTCTTCTGTGACATGGCGCTGTAGCTATGCGCCCCTGGTAGCAGAGTACAGGACTGCAGCTAAGTCTGACTGCAGCACACGTGCTGGGAAGGGAAAGGCTCCTGCTCCATGCTCGTAGGATGTGAGCCGTGGTTTGGCAGCAGAGCTGTAGGAGCTGCGCTAGGCGCAGTGTGTGACAGCCGAACCCCGCCCCGGGGCACTAGCCGTCTGAGGGCGCAGCCCAAGCCCTCGGTGGGGTGAGGTCTGCAGAGCTGGAATGCTTCCCAGAGCAGCTGGGTCTTCAGGAGGCTTGGGATGGAGGGAAGGCTGGAAGTGTAGCGCATACTGATTGGCAGCCCGTGGTGGGTCTGTGGGTGCTGTGAAAGACAGCACAAAGGCAAGGGAACTTCTAAGATCACTCCCTTCCCTGAGGTGATCCCCTCAGCCTCATGTGAAGCCAACACATCCCTCTGGTTGTACAGCACCTTGCACAATGGAGCCCTGTTTGTGGCCAAATGTACATCTAGTCCCAGTTGGCTCAAGGAGCCAGGGCCCGAGTCTATGCAGTCCTGCTCCCAGGGGAGCAGGATTGGGCCCGTATCGTTATGCACAGGTCTAGCCCAGTCTGGCTATGCTTCCCCTGGATAATTGTTGGAGCCTGTTTGCCAGGTTACAGTGCCGTGTCCGCATTGGCTGCGTCACGGGGGAACCTGGCTAGAAGAGAATGTGTCGAGCTGGCCACACTGTGCTGCTCCACCAGGAATAGGAGTCAAGCTCTGGCCTTCCTTTGACTGTGTGCGTACATCTCCCACGCCCCCTAAGAGAGTGTCACATCTGTGACTCAGCCCTGCAGCCTCCATCTCCTGCCATCTCAAAGGAGAAAGGCCCGTTTCTTTAGCTCTTAACCTCTGCTGTTACCCGTACAAAAAGGCTTTGTGTGAGCAGTGACAAAGTAAGGATTGATGCTGTTTCCTGCCCCCTGCCCACCATGCTGTGAGTCAGACACCCACAAAACAGCTTTGTGCTTTTGCTACACGGCACCTCGTTGACAAAGGCACCTTTCCCCCTTAAATTGAGGGCAGATTCGTGTCAGCCTTAATGGAATGAGAAGTGCATTTGTATTGAGCTACACCCCAGGGTACATACAGAAGCTCTTGCCTGTGTCTGTAGCTCCCTACAGACACTGAGCACGGATCTGTGACTTGTTCTAAGGGTTGCAGACACTCACTGGGCTGGCACTTACAAGTCAGACAACGGGCTGCTAAATTCTAGGGTGACCGGTCTTGAAGGAAAACCCAGTTCACGGATGCTCTGGCAAGTGTCTGTTCAGTGCAGCATAGTCCGTACCAGTGTGGCCGCAGCACTTCCCAGTGGAGAGAAGGCCAGAGAAATACTGGTATTTAGAATCCCTGGGCATCTTTCCCACTGTGCAAAGTTCCCCAGGCATCTGAATGATTCCCCAGAATTATTTCCCCTGCAGAGTCCTCTGAGCTGCGCACCGTTCCACAGTGGTAGAGGAGGGGCAGGGACCTTTGCTGCTGCTGTTGTTTCTCTTGGGAGACACTTGGATTCTCTGACAGGGTCAGTCCGAGCAGTCAGGCAGCAGCCTCGCCGTTGAGCCAGCGTGCTCCCAGGCAGAGGGTGCTGGACGGGACTTTCATGAAGCCCATTCCTGGGGCTATCAAGGGTGCTCCTCACTGATGCTGAGCACCCAGCCTGTGCTGTCCAAGAGTGGGTGAGTTCAAAGCCCTGTTCTCTGCTCCTCAGTCGCTGCAATGCTTTTCCCTCTGCCGGGGACCCGGCTCCTGTGGCCAGCCAGCAGAGGCAGATGCCTAGAATTGCCCCTTCCCAGCGAGGGGTGGAGCTGCAGGCCAGGTTCTTAGCAGAATGACATTGGGAGAGTTGGTGCCCGGATCCCATGACGTCCAATCCCATTTGGGTGAGTTGGGCTTTCATTGGATTCCGAGACCAGCTACACAGCGCAGGGGCTTACTAGCTTTGACTAGTCAGGTTTGGGCTGTGGGACTGCAGCCATTCGCCTTTATGCTGAGCTCTCTGTACCCTCCTTTACCCTGCTCCCACTGCTGAGCTTTGTGCCTGGCAAGCATCCTGCAATACCAAAACCACACAGCAGCATTACCTGTGCCTTTGAGGAAATGGTCCCTCCTTTACATGTGTCGGAAGCTGGAACTTCATGTTTTCTCTTAAACCGTGATCTCCTCAGGGTCCGGCAGCTGCTGGCAGTGTCCATAGCAAAATAACTCTATGTGGGGAGACTTGAGGGCTACTAATAAGCAGAAGTGTATTTTTGATCCTGGGTGCAATAAAGCAACAAGTATTTTCAGCCAGTGACTGAGAGTGAAAACTAGGGAGACTACACAAATTGTTCATGAGGCACACCAGAAAAAGTTCAGCTCCACCAGAAACCATGGTTACAAGGAGCCCTGGTAATTCTGGAATTGCATGGGAAATTTGCTTCTCCTTAGATGCTCGCAGCTCACGAGGGGCTTATTTTCGATTTAAAAAAAAAAAATTCTGTTCATGGTTTTCACTAACTCTCATAGACTACAGCAGTCTTCCGTCTGCGCAGCTGCTTCTCACTAAACCTTTAGTTCCATGGGAACCCAAAACTGCGGTTCAGGAATAAACAGTGTCCGGGGCCAGCATCACCCTGTAATTCTTGAGATTAAAGAGCTACAGGCGGCTTGAGCTACATTTCTGTGTGAGCCAGTTAGTCAATGCTGAGGAACTCTGCTAGACACAGAAAGAAAGAAAGCCGTCTGGGATGGGGGGAAGTGGTGACCCTTCCATGCCCTGCTCTAAAAGGGGCACTGAGACGGGCTGAGTGAAACGAGCCAGCGTAACTCAGAAGTGTGGAGAGTTCTGATGACAAACTGCATTCTGCATCTTCTGTGCATTTAAAATCTCAAGCTAAACGTTGTGCAAGCTTGTGGGGAGGCGAGGGGATGCAGTGGTGATGTAGCTGAACTCTTTAGTTCAGGGGTAGAGCTGGCTGGAGACTGGCGAACGTTTTCAGAAAGGTTCACAGAAATTTTCTGGGTTTTTAACACCCCTCTCCCCCCAATTTGTCAGGTTTTGGTTTTTCGTTGAAAAGCGAGAAAGTTTCAAAAGAAATGACGTTTTTATGCAAAACTGTCCATTTTGGGAAAGGTTTCAGAGTAACAGCCGTGTTAGTCTGTATTCGCAAAAAGAAAAGGAGGACTTGTGGCACCTTAGAGACTAACCAATTTATTTGAGCATGAGCTTTCGTGAGCTACAGCTCACTTCATCGGATGCATACTGTGGAAACTGCAGAAGACATTATATACACAAAAAGAAAAGGAGTACTTGTGGCACCTTAGAGACTAACCAATTTATTTGAGCATGAGCTTTCGTGAGCTACAGCTCACTTCATCAGATGAAGCTGATGATAAGCTGGTAATAGCTTATCTAAAGTGATCATCAACCAGCAGGAGAGTGAGTTTGTGGGGGAGGGGGGGCGGAGGGTGAGAAAACCTGGATTTGTGCTGGAAATGGCCCAACTTGATGATCACTTCAGATAAGCTATTACCAGCAAGAGAGTGGGGTGGGAGGAGGTATTGTCTCATGGTCTCTGTGTATATAATGTCTTCTGCAGTTTCCACAGTATGCATCCAATGAAGTGAGCTGTAGCTCACGAAAGCTCATGCTCAAATAAATTGTTTAGTCTCTAAGGTGCCACAAGTACTCCTTTTCATTTTGGGAAAGTCCATCTGTGCTTAAATCACGCATGCTGTCCCTGTGCAGTGTGACCGGGCAGGCTTTCCCCAGCTCTGTAGTGCAGTATTACATAACATACCAGCTCCCCTCCTTGGGGCCAGCTGTTCTTCGGAGGCGGGATGGGACTGTGGCATGGTTTGCAGCCCCGTGACTCCTGGGTTGGTATGTTAGAGAGGCTGGGAGGTTCTGAGGAGGAGAAGCTGCTTCAGGCAAATCACATGCATGGACAGATAGCTGGTTTGTTAGCTGCCTAGAGGAAATGGCTTGGGCCAAGATTTTCAAAAGCTGTGATTTTTTGGACACCCAATGTGAGTCGCCACAAAGGGATGGGCGTCCATTTTCAAAGGGCGATTGCTCAGCGCTTTCTGGAAATGAGGCCTCCCCAAATCACCAGTCACTTATGAAAATCGTGGCCTTGCTGGTTTGTGGGTTTCAGAGAAAAGGTATTGTGCGCTCCGTTCTTGTGAGTCTTCCAGCGGAGGACCGCCTGTCGTGATGTCCAATCCCTTATGGGGCAGCTGCTTAGGGGGCAGATGGGATGGTGTTTTCCACAAATGGAAGGAAGGAAAGACTTTTTCATCCCAGCATTCTGGCATGTCGAGTCCTGGCACTAGTCCTGAAGGCTAAGCCTGGGTTCGCCTACTGCCAGTCAGTGCTGCCACTGTGGTACCTGCCGCTGTTGTCGCGTTTGGATGCAGCAATAGCTGGTGAAACGGAAACACTTAAGCGGAATAGACACCCTTCCCCTTTGCTTAGATCGTAGTCGCCATTCCGAAATCTGCTGAGGCTCTCTTTTCCTGTCGTGAACTAGGGAATATCATTATTTCTTTGAAGGACAGTGTGGATTCACCTAAGGGACGTTAACATCAATATTTGTTACATAGCAAAAGAAATTGATGGGCATCAGTAGGTCACAAAGCTATTGCGAGCAACCTGGAAGTGTGTTTATCAGTAAACGTATCTACACATCTCTATGAAGATTTACGTATTCTGTATTTTAATTCACATTATGCTGCGTCAGCACTGCACAGCATAATGCCTTCAGTTATGAATTGTCAATTGCAAAGCATTTTGGTAGGTTGCAGTGTTTGAACCCCAAGCAACAGCATTGGGTTTGGGTTGGTTGTTGTATATAACTAAACATGAGAACATCTTTGCTGGAAGGTGCCGGCTGTGGGTGGGCTGCAGTCTCTCCATTCTCAGGGCTGCCTTCATTCTCCTGCGCTGACTGTGTGAAGCTGAGGAGTCTGTATGCGAAATAGAAGGGGAAAACGCCAGGGTTCAAAATGCAAATTCCTGTCTCCAGATTGCTAGAAGCTTGAGTTGTCTAGAGAATGAAGGGAGCTGCATCTCCGTTTCTTTGCGTTTTCAAGAAACTAGAAGCAGAACTCTTCCTGACACCAATTTGGTGGCAGTTGCTTCATTGACATCGTAGACGGATGCTGACCATTGGGGTTTTGGCGGCTGGGGGTGCTACAGATATGCTGACTCGCCATGTAGCACGGTTCTGTCAGACACCAGAGTCACCTTTTATTGCCTGCACCATGACCCGGCAGTAGGAAGCGTGCACACCAGCACTCACCTCTGCCTGTTTGAGAAGCAATATGTAACCAGCCCTGAAGAGGTTGGGTTTTAATTGCTGTGAAAAAGCAACTGAATGAGGTAGCTTTTTGCACGGCTTGTCTGGCCAGCTTCCCAGCAGCAACGCTCATTTACACAGTGCTGCCTTTTCATCGCTTGGCGTCGGGGTGGCTTCCTGGCGCATTCCTACCTGGAAGCAAGAGAGGACTTGCCTCAACCGGCTTTCCTGGCAGGATGCCACAGGCAATGGCACCGTTCCCCCAGCCTTGCCTGGACTCCGCCCCGGCTAGAATTCTGTCCCAGCCCTCTCACCTACTCCTGGGACCCGCGCGCTCCGGGTGACCTGTCCGCTGACTGCTCTCTCGGGCCCGCTCCCCTGCTACGCTTGGCACACCCCGCCCCTCGAAGTCACTCCAAACCCAGCTACGCTGTGTGCGCGCGAAAGTCTCCAGGCCATGGGCCTGTTTGCGCCTCCCTGGTGTCTCAGCTGTGTGGGACAGGCATGTCGTTCTGTGTCCCAGCTGCTGTACAGTGCCAGGTACGTGGTGAACCAGGTGCCATGTAAACCAGGTCTCTAACCTGCTCTCGCTAAGCCCTGAAGGGAGGCAGGCTCACAGTGCAATCCTCTGCTTGTCTGCTACTGAGCTGCAAGGGGGAACCTTGGAACAGAGTCATTCAAAGTAGCTTCCTTCCCTCCAGGAATGGCAGAGCCACCTGAGCCCGGTTGAATCACAGGGGTCAGTTTGCCTTTCATTGGGTGATGGGCTAAGGTTTACTTACGGGCACTCGATGGGGACCAGCCCAGGCTAAACGTCCTGGAAACAATCAAGTTAATCTCAGAAGAGGCTGTTGGCCTGAATTCCTGGCAAATGTAAGTTCTTATCAAAAGCAAATGCCTCTTTAAAAATCCTTGAAAGCTTGAGCACTTTAAAATGCTGAAGGTGCGTGTGGCCATAGCAGGAGCTGCTCCAGCATGCAGAGAGCCCCTGCGGGCGGGCTATGCATGTGCTAGGTTTTCTGTCTAAGGGGCTGTGCTGCTGCGTAGCCCTCTGACTCTGCCTCCCTGTTTCAGGCACAGTCCATAATGCCTGAAGTCCGAGACCTTTCCGATGCCTTGCCAGACGTGCCAATGGATCCTATCACAGGAGTTGGAGTGGTTGCATCTCGGAACCGGGCACCGACAGGTTACGACGTAGTAAGTAGAGCTGATGATGCCTTGGGAATATTGTTAGTTTGTCCTTTGCTTTGCAGAGAGCAGTATCTCCTCCAGAGAATGGGCCGGCTGTTTGTGTGCTCACCTTGAAGAACGTGTTCGGGGGTTCTTTTTTTTACCAGCCGCCCTCCTCCAGGTCTTGGCTTTGGAAGTATTTTAGCAATACTTTCCATGTGCAGTCATGTTAGTGCATCTCCTCCCCGCCACTGGCATGTCATGCGAAGCGCAAGACTTCTGTAATTATCTGGAGGAGGGCTTTCCAGAAACAGCTGGCCAATGTGGCATGCAAATTTAATAATCCTAGTAACACCCATCTTGAAGGGTTCCAAAGCACGGTACAGATTAAATCTATGTATAAATGAATCCCGTATCAGCTGTTTAACGTCACACCTCAACACGGTGCAACACTTCAGGCTGGAAAGCAAAGAATTCTACATCCAGCTGAAATTGCAGGGAGAACTTAGCCAGCAGAATGCAACCCTGCAAAGTGGACTTTGGTAGGAAGCTGGGCAGCTGGGAGAGGTACTTGGGTACTGCAGTGTTGAGGCCATAGAAGTATCTGCATGGCTAGACAGATGTGGGTACTTAGCAGCTGCTTAGCCCTTAGGTCGATTGGTCAAATTGCTCTGGAACCAGAACAAGAATTTTTTCCTAAGGCTAGTGACCCAAACCAGTGAAAGATTCAAATGTATTAAACTTCTGTATAGCTATAAATTGCAAACGTAGCTACCCCATCAGGGCAGACCAATGGTCCATCTGTTCCCCTCCTCCTGCTCTTTCCACAGTACAGCACAATGACCAATCAGCAGCCCCCAGCAGGGGCCAGTTACCTGCCTGGCCCCACTCGCTCCTTTTAAAGCACTGGGTTGGGGGTGAATAAAATGTAAAAGGGAAGGGAAAGGCTCAGGCAAAGTTGTTTTCCCAGAGCCAAGTGAATCCTCCTCTGAGGCAGCCCTGTGAGCGTTCTCCTCCTGTTCCAGTGTTATTTACACCAGAGTACAATAACTGGGTACCAACGAGCATCACAGCACACTGGCTGCATCTGACAGGTTACCTGGCTTGGAACAGTGGATGTAACTGATGAGCCAAAGAAATGGTAAAACGCAAGGAGACAGAGTGCCTCTGCAGTAGAGGCGTCCAGGAGGTCGTGGGGAATATTTGGTCTGTATTTGTTTTCGTGCAGCCCCTCACCATGGCTTTGAGTGGCATCTCCCTCAGTGTCTGGCTGAGCTGATGGATGGTCTAGGCAGGGCCTCGCAACTTCTGCTGCTTGGTGCATAATGTATCTTGCTCCCGCTCTGTGACAGCATCCCCTCTCTGAACCAGAGGCAAATACCCTTTCAGCCCGCCCAGCAGGAGCCCTTGTGTGCCCATCCCGATGGGAGGTGAGTGAGTTATCTGCACCACCTCCCTGAGCTCCCAGGATATCCGAATTAAATATCACCTGGAGCAAGGCTAGCTGTGGGGAGGTGGAGGGGCTGGAGTGGGGCAGTTGTGGGCTCTTGGAGGTATTTGAGCCTGAGATATTGTCACCTGCATGAGGAGTGTAATGTGCTGTGTGATTAGCCGTGTGCTGCATGATTAGCCATGTGCTGCATTCCCTGTGACTTACTGCTCAGGTTGGGCACTTATCCAGATAGTGTCTCAGTGGCTTAACGGGCCTGTCGGACACTAATGCAGAGTAGAGTAAAGGAGCTAAAAACTCCTTCCTGTGGGTTCTCCGGGTGTTGTGTTTGTGTTCATGGCTGTGGGTTGCTCTCCTTTGGGGCATAGGCATGAAGCTGTCGCTCCTCGAGTTTTGTCCCTTTTCTTATGTTTAGCTGTTCTCTGACCCCAGCCCCAGACAGTGGGGAAGCAGGGCGGGCCTCCTGTCTCTGTCCCTCCTGTGCTCCCTTCCAGCCTGAGGTGTGGCAGATGAGCAATCAGACTCTGTCCACAGCTCCCAGTGAGCCCAGAGACCATGGGAAAGGGGATCCTAGGAGCTGCTGTGTCTGCATCCTCCCAGGTGGGGATCAGGCCCCCCTGCCTCTCCCTGTCTGCGCACCGTCACTTTCACAGCCGTGCTGCTCATGGCCAACGTGGAGCAGCAGAAAGTCCGGAGAAACCCCCTCAAGCCAAAGCCACGGGGCAGCGCTCCAACAAGTTTGGTGGGATGCCGTCTGTGGCAAGAAGCCCCCTTGTCTGGCAAAGTGCCATTAACCCCGAAAGATGCTTGGCCCCTACAGCGATGGGGAATGATGGCGTTAAGTCTACAGGCCAAAATCTACCCCTGGCTGCCTGCGCTCGCCTCCCCCAGGCATCTGTGTGTGATGCTCCTGCCCGCGGCCTGCCCGCTGTGTCTCACGCACATTTTTGAAGCATTGACCAATGCCGAGACACGTCTTTGCATGCCTGGAATGAGATTCCCGGGTGGATTTTCAGTGGTGCTGAGCGCTGCAGCTCCTGAGGGCAGCTTTGGGTCCACTCTAGGGTTGCCAACCCTCCTGGTTTCGCCAGGAGTCTCCCGGAATCGGGCTCTATCTCCTGGAGGCTACTGATGCCAAACCGGGAGATTTTAGGCCGCTAAAAGTCGGGCGGCAGAGCAGGGCTCAGGCAGCTCCCTACCTGCCCTGGCCCTGCACTGCTCCCAGAAGCAGCCAGCACGTCCCTGCAGCCCCTGGGGGGTGGAAGGGGCAGGAGGTCTCCATGCGCTGCCCCCGCCCCGACTCCGCAGCTCCCATTGGGCAGGAAGTGCAGCCAATGGGAGTTGCCAGGACGGTGCTTGCGGGCATGGGCAGCACATGGAGCCCACTGCCCTCCCACAGGGGTCGCAGGGACGTGCCTGCTGCTTCCAGGAGTGGCGTGGGGGCAGGGAGCCTGCCTTAGCCCTGCTGCACCGTCGCCTGGGAGCTGCCCAAGGTAAGCGCCTCCCAGCCGGAGCCTCCAACCTGCACCCAACCCTCTGCCCCAGCCCTGAGCCCCCTCCAAGAGCCTGCACCCCCTCCAGCACCCAAACTCCCTCCGAGCCCATACCGCTCACCCCCGTCTGCACCCTAACCCCCTGCGCCAGGCTTAGCCCATAGCCCACTCCCACACTCCGAACCCCTCGGCCCCAGCCCGGAGCCCGCACCCCAACCTCCTGCCCCAGCCCGGTGAAAGTGAGTGAGTGTGGGAGAGAGCTAGTGACAGAGGGAGGGGGGATGGAGTGAGCGGGGCGGGGCCTCGGAGAAGGGGTGGGGCGGGGGGGGTTGTGTGATTAGACAGCTTAGTCCACACTGTTCTTTTGATGTGTGTGATCTGCTAGGCAACCCTGAGAGCCTGGCTGGATCAGGCCTTTTGAAGTCAAGCAGAGGTCAGGCAAGTTGTGACTGGCACCCAGATGTCAAAATGCAGACCTGGGAGCACAGTCCCCACTCCCCATCTCTGGGCCGATCTAGTGGTAGAAGTTTGGTACAGTGCCAGTCACCACTGTGTTTGGTGCCAAATAGTCTCTTCCATTGTACGCTTTTCCTTGTGACGTGTTTGAGTTTGTGCTTGGAGACTACGGCTCTGTGTCCTGCCTGCAGGGAGCCAGCTCCTCCCTCTGCCCTGTGTTGCGGCGAACACCCTTTGGTGCTCCCCTGGCGAGAGGCAGTTCCCATGGCAAAGCAGCATTGGCTCGGGCTCTCTCTGATCTCACTGGAAGGTCCATGGGGAGGGAGCCCTGCACATGATGTATGAAGTTTCCTGTTTACATTAGTCTATTTCTTCCTGCCACGGGTTTCCTGACAAGCGAATGCATGCTCACGTTCTTTCGGGCTTGAAAGAGGCTGTGAAAGGCTAATCTGGTGCTCCAGCATTGGAGATTAATTGCTGGCAGCAGTGCCTGGGCGTTTCCTTTCAACATTTCAGTCAGTGGCATGTTAACCCCAGCTGCCTCACTCTGCACAGCACCTTATCTGGGGATCTGCATATCGCATTAACTAAGGGCTTGTCCACACATAAAATGCTACAGCGGCTGCTGCACGTTGATGTAGACGCTGCCTACGCCAACGGGAAGGGCTCTCTGCTGGAAATCCACCTCCCCGAGCGGCGGTACTAGGTGGATGGAAGAGTTCTCCTGTCGCCGGCCCTAGCACTGTCTACATGGGGACTTAGGTCAGCTTAACTACCTGCTCAGGGGGGTGGATTTCTCACTGACCTAATTATCTAGGATAGCCCAGCCCTAATTAAGCTTCCCACATGCCCTGTGACTGTGGTGAGCATGAGACCGATCGTGGCCCAGACCGGTGAAGTCTCTGTTCCAGGCCACACAACGCTCCAGGAAACCCAGGAGAGCTTTTTCGTTGACTTCAGTGGGCCTTGGATCGGACTCCTGGTAAGTGGCTGAGCCAGGAATAGATCCCACAGGAGTCCTGCCCCCTCCGCTCGCCAGGAGACGACACGGCCACCCACTAGCGAACACGTGCACTGGGGGAGGCGGTTGCTAGGAAGGGGCCTGCCCCTGCTCTGCTTTGGAATGAGCTTCCCAGTGTTGGTGAGTGGGTTTGTGGGTGCGAAGGGCTGCGCTGGGAGAGTGGAGAGAGGGGAGAAGGCGAGGGTGGCAGGGTGACCAGACCTGGCTTGTGCAAGGGAGCTGAGGCGATGATCTGAGAGCTCAGGCGCTCCCCTGGGACAGGAATGAACGAGACTCTCCTGGCACATACCCTGGGTCTTGGCCTGCAGCTGGTTTCAAGCACTAACACCCTGTCAGAGGTGAGCTGCTCCCAAATGCACAAAATCTCCATCTGTCGCCTACAGCCAATCACTCTCCTTGCCCTGCTGCGGGCATCATGCTTGGCGCTAGGAGGCCCTGCATTTCTCACATGCGTGCTGGGCATTGCCATTCGCGGTAGCGAAGTGTTCAGGTAGGTCTACAGTGCCATTAAACACCCCGACTAGCCCAGCCCAGCTAACTCGGCTTGAGAGGATCGGGCCGTGGGGCTAGAAACGAGCATATGCATCAGGGCTTGGGCAGAAGCCCCGGCTCTGGGAGCCCCCAAGAGGGAGCATCTGTCATGTGAGTGTGACTCAAGGCAGGATGTGGGGCATCCTTTTTCACCAGACATGTGGGATGCTCCTTCATGGCTCAGCTTGGGCTGGGACACGCAGAGAGGGGTGCTCTCTGCGTGGCCAGTGAGTGACTGCAGGGGGGAAGAGCTTTTGCTTGATTTTGGCAAGAAAATGAAAGAAATGGGATTTCCTGGGAAGCTGCTGGGAGGTTTAATGTGTGTGTTTTGAGAACTGCTCAGCTGATGGGGGTGGAGGGGTGGTCTCAGAGAGGCATGGGCAGACCAGGCAACTTCTTAAACTTCAGCCCCCAAGTTTGTTCCTGAATGCAGAACCGCGACAGGCCGTTTTCCATCTCCGCTATCGCATGTCTCTCAAGCTGAGTATTGCACAGTCAGCGACTGCAGTACATTCCTCTGTACCATTGACTCTGACAGATTATTTTCCTTGGAATTTAGTTTCCTGACCCCTTTTGATTACACTCTTTATCTGCATAAGACATAAACCTGTTACAGACATTCCTTCATGGGATAGACTTACAGCAGTGTTAACCCTCTAAACTCCTTTAGACATCTGAGAGGAAGAAACAAACTAATTTTCCCTCTTCGGATCTACTCTCGAGGGATACTTAAAAGCTGTTAAAATCAGCCTACACCGAAGCTCCTTGGTGTATTTGTTGCCCCCAGGGACCCAGGTGTTTACAGATTTTAGCATTATCTACGCAGCTCATAGATATTTTTAAAGGCCTGGGAATGAACGCCCCAAAGCAAGCTAAATGTTATGCCTAAAAATTCAATTAAAATCAACCACAACAAATTCCTCTTCCTCCTCCAAAATGAGAACTAGTGAAAAATAGAGGTGTTGTCTAGGCTTGTGCTAGCAGCAAATGTTTCCTGTGTCTGTCCTTCGCACTGAAATCGCTCCATGGTGGTTGCACCTGCGATGGCCCCTGCCCAGCTGTCCTCACTGGGGACTTCTCCTGCCTGGACAGAGAAATGTGCAGCTGTTGATTCTGGCTCTGTCGTTCGGATTTCCCTCAGGCACGCTCTCTGTTTCAATCTCATGCATTTTAAAAGAACATGATTCCCCCAGGGGTTCCCTTTTCCCTGTGGGTCTGTAGAAGGAAACTCTAGCCACCTGCTTGGCTTGAGTCCTCCTACAATTGCAGAGCCTGAGAGCCCAGGAAAATGACTTGGCTTTAATTCTAGTGAATTCAAAATAGCAAAAGAGACTAAAAATCCTTTCTCAAAGTGCAGAGTTTAACCTCAGGGATGGTTGTTGGATGAAGCAAATCTAAAGAGAAGGCTTTGGGGTTTGATCCTGGAGGGCATTTTCCATGGGGGTATGGGAGGACGTCTTACATTTTCTTTGTCTTTGCATTCATTCCTTTGTCTTTTCTTTTTGTTCTGTCCTGCTCATTGCTTCCCAAGAGCGCAGGAGGGAAATCCTGCCTTCTCTCCTGCTCCCTTTCAAACCTTCCACACCTTCTGTCTCTACAGCTTCTGCAGAATAAGGCCCCCTAATGTCGTCTGCCTCTCCCTTTCTGCTCCACTTCTTTTCTGGTCTCTTCTCTCCCTTTTCCTGTCCCAAGTGGTGGGCAGTTTGGGAGCTGCCTAGCTGTGAGACACAGCATGACCGCTGGCCAAGATCTCCTGAAATCTATGGCATGACGGGCTCTGGCAGCTGCAGCCGAGTTCAGTTAGGGGATGTCTGCACCTTGGAGACTATACCGGTGTAGCAACGTCAGCATAGCCCCATAGTGTAGATGCGGTCTACACTGCCAAAGCTTGTCGGCTGGTGAAGCGATACCCGCTCACTGAACAGAGCTGTGTCAGTGGAAGCCTTCTTCCATGGACGTAGCTGTGTCTGCGCTGGTGGTTATGGGGGCTTGCGACAGTGGTCAGGAGTGCGGATTTAACTTTCCAGGGTAGATCAGGCCTTCGTGCCGCTGTGATCCTGGGGTGCTGCTGCTCGCACAGAGAGAGCCACCGTGAACGGGCACTGGTGCCTCCAGGAAAGCGCTTGTGCACAGGAGCTAAGCAAGTTCTGCAGCTGATAGCCTGGTCTTAAAGAAAGACACAAGATACGCCGGTTGTCTGGAGAGAGGCATGAGGCAGTAGGTCAGAAGGCACAAACTTAGTTTGTCAGGAGCCCACTCGACCATGATGCTAGGAATTGACCCCTTCTCCGTGTGAGCTTGTACTACCAAACCATTGGGCTGCTCAGAGCGCACGCCTCCCATGGCCTCTCAGGGCTGCTGCGGAGGCCCTGCAGCGGTCTGCACAGAGACGTGTTCGTTACGCAGGGAGCAGACCTGGAGTGCAACAGGCCACACCCGGCAGCCTCAGAGTCACGGCCAGGTGAACCTTGGGAGGTACTCTGTTTCTGTGGGATACTCCAGGAGGCAACCACATACCTGTCATCTGGAATAAATAACAATATGCCAGTGATTTTATTCCTTCACATAGAGAGGAGGCAGGAGAAAGTTGGCCCTGAATTCTTAGCACAGTTCACGCTGAGCCAGTAAGCAGTGCTTAGGTTTCAATGTCATATCAGTTGTGTGGTTAACCTTCGCTAACGGTTCTATGAAATACAACTTCCAGAATTATTCTGCAATAGCTGCTTATTTGGCTGCTGTCCTGACACTGCTGCTTATCCAGGCGCGAGTGAATCTTAACTCTGACCAGCCACATCACAGCGAAATGACCTGCAGATGGCAGGGTTGGTGTGCTGCACTGTGTGGATTTTTTAAGAACAAGAAAAAAACGATGCGATGCTCAGTGGCTTAGAAAGGGTTGATCTGAAGCATGGAATGAATGGGAAAGCGTCAGTCAGACGCTGCCTGCAGCAGAGCCTCACAGGAATCCTGCCTTCTGGGAAGTGGCAACTTTTTCACGTGTCCTGAAGCCCCTGGGTGCATTCAGCCTGTGTGGTGCTCACCTGCGCCGATATCCCCAAGCTCTGTCGTTCTGCTTCACAAACGCCTTGCACATCAGAGTGAGCTATTTATGTGGACTGATCACGGTTCTGCTTGCAGGACGCAACTGGCCGTATCCATCTGACGATCCTAAGGACATGAGAGCGGCCAGACTGGGTCAGACCAATGGTCCATCGAGCCCAGTGTCCTGTCTGCCAACAGGGGCCAGGGCCAGGTGCCCCAGAGGGAATGAACAGAACAGGGCAGTTTGTCAAATGATCCATCCCCTGTTGTCCAGTCCCAGCTTGTGGCAATCAGGTGATTAGGGACACTCAAGTTCAAGAGAGTGCCTTTGACACAGTGCTCCCCAGTAAATACCTGGGCTGCTCCCATAGCGCTTCGTTCTGTTACCAGGCCTGTTGCTGATCGTCCTATCAGGATCTGATTATTGCTTCTGTCTTTTCTCCTGAACCGCTCCTCAGGGTGGTCCATACACGTGTTCTCTGAAGAGCAGGGGTGAAAGTAACATTTAACACTTACCGGTACGGGGGCCGGGCTGGGGGTCAGCGTCCCCCAGCCAGCCCATCCGCACTGCCTGGCCCGTGCCGCCCAGGGCTCCGGCTGTAATTTAAAGGGACTGGGGTTCTGGCCACTGCTGCGGTAGCCGGAGCCCTGGGCCCTTTTAAATCACAGCCCTGGGGCAGCTGCTCCTTTTGCCCCCAACCTCCCCCACCGTCATTGGCCTGGGGGGGGGGCAAAGGACAAGGACGTGAAAGTGCTGCCATGGCCGCGCTTTTAGCAGGGTCCTTTGCTGCGGCAGTGTGTTAACGTCAGCTGAGTAAGGGCTGGGACCGGACCGGACCGGACCAGCCCACTTTCACCCCTGCTGAAATGGCGGCTCCCCGTGCCTGGTTGCAGAGAGAGCCTGGACTCTTCTCTTATGTAGTAAGAGGTGGGGCTTCTGCTGTGAACAGAAATTAAATTGTGAAGATGTTTGTTTCTTTCACTATTGGAAACTTTAATTCTTTCAGAGATTCTGTGTTCAGATGCATTGAGATGGGATAGGATAGGATGGGTCGAATCCTGTGCTGATTTACACCCTGCGTTCTGTATTGTGTTGGGGGGAGTGAGCCAGTGAAGTCTGGCCTGCTGCGTTACAACAGTTCTTGCCCTAACAGGCCTGGGACCATGGAGTAGACGCTGGATTAGAGGGGGTTGAGAGCTCCTCTGAGCTGCTGGTCACCGTGGAAACAGGAGACCTATTCCATGCATGAGCTTCAGAGACACTGGTGCCACCTCTGCGTACACAGCCTTCCCTGCAGCTAAAGCGAAGGCCCTTTGAAGGGAAAGGGGGAATTTCACTCTCAGACAGGCCCAGCTAAGTCTGTGGTTAACTCTTCTGAGCGTGTGAACCAAGTGCAGCGATTCTGGTACAATTGCAGTGAGTCTTTCTGTTGGAGAAAGGTGACTGTGACCCTTGTGAACTATCACAGCTTGCAGTGCTCCTTGGAACTGATGTTCAGGGCACAAGGTGCTTTCTGAACTTGGTAAAAAACATTCCACAACGGTTCACTGCTTCCACCCAGCCCCACTTGCTGGGCGTGTGAGCGTACCATTCAGGCAGGCTCCGGCCCAACTACTGGAGCTGGGGCACCTTTTGGAGGGCAATTTCCTGCATCCCTGAAATGTAGCCTTCTTTCCATGTTTGCAGATGCTGTGCCCCTTGTGATGGAATGGTAATGAGTGCTGTAATGTGCTGACTTTCCAAAGCTGCCGTTTCCTTATTAGAATAGTTTTTGTCAGGGATTCTTTAATCAGCTGACTTGCTCGAGACACTATTCTTAGAAGTTGGGGCTTTTTTATCCCTCCACTTTACTTTGTGAAATGAACTAATGAGATGCTGAGAGAATTCGGGCCAGCATTAATGAGAATAGGTACGAGGAAGATGTACTGCACATACATTAACTGTATCTTGGCTCACACGTCCTGTCTCTCCCTCTGTCTCATCTTTCCAGGTTGCACAAACAGCAGATGGCTTGGATGCTGACCTCTGGAAAGATGGCTTATTTAAATCCAAGGTCACAAGATACCTGTGCTTCACAAGATCGTTTTCGAAAGAAAATGTAAGTCCATTTGCCGAGTGACTGAACAATTTGCGACTCTGCTTGGTGTGTTCTTGTTCCTAAACTGATTCAGTTTGGGGAGCCAGGATAATTCAAGCAGGTTTTTCAGCAAGTCCAGGTGCGTCTGTAGCCAAGCTACACTGATGGGATCTTTGCTGTGCGCTCGTTCTCTTAATCAGCTGTTTGTTCATGGGGAAAGCAGCTCTCTGAAAGATTAGCACTCACCCAGGGTTTTCAGTAGCTGTGTGTGTCTGCTCTAGAATCACATTTTCCAACGTGGATAGTCAGACTTTGTTCACTGTGTGCAGGCAGCAGCTGTCTGGTGTGCCTCTCCACCGGGCAACTAAATCCAGCCAGTCTTTGTGGTTTGTGGTCTAGACTGTCACTTGGGTAAGGAGCGGTTAGTCTGGGAAAGCCCAGGATCTGATGCCTTTACTGGCTGTTTATATTTGTCAGTTGAATATAATCTAAAAACTTTATATTTTCTGGAGGAAAAATATTAGATTTTGCTTTCCAAGTGCAGTGAGAGCACTCTATATAGGGGGTACTTCTGCTGCTCTCTGTGTTTTGAATGACAATATTGATTCAGTTTTCAGTGTTTTTGCTGATAACAGAGAGAGAGAAAGGCAGCCCCCAGTAGCACAGTGGGATCCTGGTCCGTAACTTAGACTCTGAGGTGCTATCAAATAAATAATAATAATAATAATAATTAATAATAGGAGGCTGATCACGGATCTTGACTTGAAAGTCAAAGGATCCACCAATCTCCAGCCCCCGGCCTCGCTGTCAGCTCTCCAGTGTAACCGTAACCACACTGTTTTGACATGAATGACACTGGTTTCGTTGGGTGCAGTGTTGTAGCCATGTCGGTCCCAGGATATTAGAGGCACAAGGTGAGGGAGGTAGTATCTTTTGTTGGACCAACTTCTGTTGGGGAGAGAAACAAACTTTCAAGCTCAAAATCTTGCCTCTTTCACCAACCTAAGTTGGTCTAATAGAAGATATAACCTCACCCACCTTGTCCCTGGTTTAGTTAACAGAACTAACCTAGTTAAGTCTCTGAGTTTCACTCTAGGGCTAATTTGTGATGATGTTTATTGGGAGCATCATTCTCAACTGTGTAACGAAATCTTTGAGAGAATTTCTCATTTCCCAACATGGTGACGTTTTCCATGTCTTGGTGTTTAAATGTTGGGGACAGTCGGTTCTTTAACTCTTCTACCTGAGTAAATTGTTTGCTGCACTCTTATATACACTCCATTGGATCAGCACTGACTCCAGCCATTTCAATAGCTGATAAACTTAGGCAGAAGGAAAAAACCACACTATCTGGTGTTGATGTGGCAGAAGAATCATCAGTTTTACAGACGTTGAATGTTAGTGTAAAACAGACAGACAGTAGGAATAATACAACATGAAAGATGCATTAACAAAGACCGTTTTATCCACCAGTCACTGTGCCTAGACAAAATATTAACTGACACATTCGGATTATAGAAAATCAGCACTGCTCACTTTCAGCATCACCACTGTGTAGTATTTAGATTGCAGGGTATTGCTATGGACCTGTTAAGTTTAAAACAACCTGTTCAGAAGGTATGAAGCCCCTAAACAACCTGCTCTTATTTCAAAGCCTCCCAGTTCATACACACACAGTGATCAGAAAGCAGTGGTTTGTCTGAAATATTTTGCTTGCCCAGATAAAAACTGTGTATGGCAGTTTTCAGGAAGTAATGGTAAAATACACTGATGGGGTCTCATAGCTTAGAATGACATTTTAATTGCTTTTTGCATTTCTGTTCATAAAAGCCACGTGGCAACGAAAGAGTGTTTGTTTTCCTTCCACGTGTGAATCCAGAATATTGGCAGAATATTGGCTTTAATGGGAACTGCAAAGGAAATGAAGTCTCTAAACAATTGTGGAGGCTGTCATGCTAAATTGTTTTTTAGCTCTTCAGTCCTTGATTAATAGGACAAGGCACTGGTTCAGAATTCATATGGATTCCAAATGAAATTTATCATTCCAAATGGCGCGATCTTTTGGAGCTAGTTGTCTGCTTTTGGAGCTAGCACCATATGTGGTCAATATTAATTAGCAGAAGCATGTAATAACTTTGGCTGTGTCTATATTAGATGTCTTTCCTTAGCATTTCCCACCATTGCGACCATATAAACATCATGCGACTTTTGCAGCTGGACCGTGCATAGGGTTTGTAGGCTTACAGTTCACTGGGCGATGGTGATTCTCCTTTAGCTCACTGGGTAGGGACCAGGGATTTTCCAGGAGAATAGTGTGGTCTCTGTTTCCAGGGTACTAAGGGATTACAGTGATGGGTGTGACAGAAGATCCTGAATAAACAAAGGTGCCTGTAATCTCCTAGCTGATGACCCTGCTGTGTTCATACTGTGGGCTGTGTTCATACTGTGCTGTAGGCCATCAGGAGTAAAGCTACAATTTTGGCACAGGCTTTTTTCGTAAATTTAATGACAGAGAGGTTCGGGAAAACGTTGATAAGTCCCAGAAATGGAGGGCGGGGTTGGAGAGCTAGCCAACGCTGCACTCACCGCGCAGTGGGCGGCTCCTGTCCTGCAGGGCTGAGCCCGGCTCCCCACTCTAGGCCCTGTGACGTGGTGCCTGGAGTTACAGCACCACTCAGCTTTGGCCCAGCCTCACCTCCGCCAGTCGAGACAGGTGAACGGGCCAAACCTGAGTGGCGCTGTGACCCCGTGTGTTAGGTGGCAACACGACCCAGTTTGGGGGCTTAATCGCATGTGGTTTGGCAGCCATTTTTCCAAGATTCAAATTCACGGTTTCTATCACCTCTCTGACAAAACCACAGCCTTAGGTCTGAGTTGTTAGCCTGGTACCTGCTACTCGTTCGTCAGTCGCCCTGTCTGCTAAAACACTCTGCTTAACAGGGAGCTTCCAGTCAAATCGGCAAGACAAGAAGAACCTGAATTATTAAGAGTGACAGTCACCTGTTTTTCTCCTCTCTCTAAAGAGCCATTTAGGCAATGTCCTGGTCGATATGAAACTGATTGATATCAAGGACACACTTCCTGTGGGCTTCATCCCCATCCAGGAGACAGTCGATACACGTAAGTGTGTGTGCTCACAATGCCAGGATTTGTGAGCAGCGGGCTCCATGTTCATGCATGCCCCATGCACCGCCCCAGCAAGGGCAGGCAGCATTGCTGTGTCCGCATTTTTCTGGATGGTGCCAGATGAGGAATAAATGGCATTTTGTTGCCGTGTGAGATTGAGCCTGGGCCCGAGCTGTGCTGTGCAGAAATGTGCTGGGGGCTTTTCAGTGCAGCTGCCTTGACTGCCCACAGGAGCGTTGCACCTTCCAGCGGGGGTGGATCTTGCACGGGCAGGTGAGGCCCAAAAGGCATCTTGTGTCTGGCCAAAGGCTGTGTGGTAATGTTGATCATGAGCTGGGTGCTCAGCAGGCTCCCAGCCTTTTTTCCCCACATCTTCATCTGGTGACCCCAGCGAAGCTGGGATAGAGGATTTCACCTGGGGCAGAGCACCAGGACCCTGCTGCAAACTGTCCTGGTGGCAGGTCAATGCGATGGGGTCAGGTGACCCACGGGGGTCTATCTGGCAAGATAGAGCTGCTTTTAAAGACCTGGCAGAACCTCTCTTTTGGTTACCTGTTAAACAAGCTCAGCTGCTGGGAAAAGGTGAGTCTCTTCTCACACCTTCTTGTTGACTGTCTGTAATGGGCCACACTCTTACCACTTCAAAAGTTATTTCTCCTCCCTTGGTATCCTGCTGTTAATGGATGTATCTCGTTAGACTGACATAACACTTGGTAAAGCAATCCACATCCCTTCATGTATTTATACCTGCTCCTGTATCTTTTACTTCATGCATCTGATGAAGTGGGTTCTAGCCCACAAAAGCTTATGCCCCTATACATTTGTTAGTCTCTAAGGTGCCACAAAGACTCCTTTTTCCCTCCCCTCCTCTTCTGAGTAGTGCTGTAAAGGAACCTTTTGTGATGAGTCAAATTTAAACAGCAAAAGCTGGATTAGTCACTTAAAAAGGGCTCCTTGAATTATTCCCCGGCATGTGTCCTGGTGCATGCAGCTGTGTAATAGTCCTTATCTCGCTCGCTTTCATTAACTATTCCTAATGTGTTAGATCTCCTAGATACACAAGAGATGACACCAGGTATCTAAATGGCTGAAGGGCCACTGCCCCACCTCTCTTATCAATCCCTCATTCCCCCTGGGGTTTTGAAGGGGAGGGTTCTCTGGGAGCAGTTGCTAAGTGTGGTATTGAGCTTTGTGTGTGGTGCTTATACTGTACACATATAACTTGATAGCACTCAGATATGAGCAAATTAGTGCCTATGCACTGGGTAGCTGGGATCCACATAAGCCTCTCTCATCAGTGCCAAGATGAATTGGAAGGAGAATGCCCAGAAAATCCTCCCTTCATTCCTGCAAGGGAAAAACAGCTTTCCAGATAAACTACGTAATCTGGGGGAGAAAAATCCACTCAGCCCCAAGCCCTCTGCACCAATTAAGCCCGACTCTTGCACCCCCTGCGTGCTACAAAAGGGGTCTGAGCCCCAGCTCTGCAAACCACTCTCAGGCCAGTGGCTGGAGCTTGTGGGAAGGGGCTGCAGTCACTCTGCCAGTGCACATACTTGCAGGTCCTTTTTGCAGAGCCCGTAATGAAATCCAGACCAGTTTGTAAATTGAAAGGGAGGGGCTCAATGTGAGGGGCTTCACAGTGAATAATTAACCTGGATCTCCAGCACATGGGGATGGTTGTTCAGTCACTGCCAGCCTGTGGTTGACTTATAGGTGTGACCAAGAAAGAAAAGATTCTGTAACCCATTACTGACTTCCCAGGGCCACTACCCCCGAGAGCTCCGGAGCACATGTGGAGCAAGAGTAGAGCCAATCGCTTACCAAGGAAACACCATGGGGTTGTGGCTGGAGAATAACTTAAAACCAAATCACACTCACGTAATGGGTGGCTGAGGAGAGCGGGAGAGGCCTGCGTGATTCATTTACCATGTCCTGTGCAGCAGTCCATGCACTGTTTGTATAAACAAAGTGGGGCATTTCCCCGGCCTCCATGAGCACGTGTAATTAACGGTTCTAGCTCTGACGCTGAGTTTGCTACAGATGGAGGAATTTAGCAAAGTGTGAAGAGCCTGGCAGACAAGCCAATAAAACCAGCTTTGTGATATTCTGAAGGGAAAATAACAAGTGCCTCTCATTTTGTTCAAAGTAAAATTTGTGGCTACGTGTTTCCATTTGTCGTCTCCTGGGCTAATGATACAACACACTAAATGTATTGCTCCCTGGCCAGCTCAGCAAAGTTTAGAAATGTGGGAGTCAAAAGCCAGGCTTCTAAAATCCATGCTTAGACACCAAAATGAAAGTGGTCTGATTTTCAGAGTAGCGGAGCACCCACAAATACATCTGACTTGACTGGGAGCTGTGGCTAAGCTCCTTTAAAGATGTTGGCTGTGGTGTTTTGAATGGTGTGCCTTATACCCTATGGGGTCACAATCTGCACTGTCTGTACAGCGCTGGGATGCAGATTAGTATGGTGCTTCCAATGGCCAGACACTAGGAAGGAAGTGGCTTGAGATGGGTTTGGCTAGGAGTGCAGGAGGCTTGTGAAATCCTGTTTTATTAAATATTTTGCTAGGCTAGAATAGAGCTAAAGCAGCTAATGAGATTCAGAGGTTATACTAAAGCGGAAGGAGTTATAAACAACAGCAAGGGCAAAGAAATGTACACCGACTTCCAGAGATTAGAAGGGCCAGCATATGGTAGCAAAATGAACCACAGCTGGGAGAGTGAGCATGCATTTCCATTAACTCAGTTCTTTAAGACTGAAGCTTCTGGTACAATTAGAGATTAGAGCTTGGCTAAACTAGGGAAATATACCCTGGTGTAGCCATACTAGGCAAATTTCCATTGCAGATACACTGCATGAACACAAAACGGGGTTATGCCAGGTCAGTTTACCCTGGTAACTTCCTGGGGTAAATTGCACCATTGCAGCGTATCTGCAGTGGGGGGTTGCACCATTACAAGAGCTACACCGGTGCAAAGAGCCCAGTGTAGACAGGGTCTTGGATGCATTTGGTTGAGGTGTTCCTGAGGAGGTCTGAGTCCGAGTGCATGAACCTCTCCTGTGCCATCCTCTGGGGTCCAGTCTCTCCTCCATCTCCACCGCTCTAGTCTCACCAGGTGACAGCGCTTTGCTGAATGCTCCCAATTTGAGCCTGGCTGTAGGGGGCACTTACAAGAATTTAATATGCACGAATGGCCATGTGAAGAAAATCTTGATCCTGGATTGACCAGTGATGCGGGTGACTTTCATATGTGCTACCAAACCGTGTTCGTCACAGCAATCCCAAGAGATTGCTCTGCCGGCTGGTGTGGTGAATGCTACCATGAGACAAGTGAAGTAAATCATATGAGAGATATAGGACGTGGAAACAACAGCCTGACAAATTCTATTACAGAGGCTATAATTCTTTGTGGTATGTAGTATCTAATCTTCTCTGTAGATGATAGTGTGGAGAGAAGTACTGCTGAATAACAAATCTTGCATGCCACGCGAAAGGACTAGGGTTAGAAAATTTCCTCTCAGTCAGTGCATGGCTTTGTACACTTATTTGCTGTCCACCTCCTATTCCTGCCATAACTATCTGCATAAGATCTGAAGATGCAATAAATAACTTTTATACCCTGGTCATGCATAAAAACTAGCCTCTAATCCTGGTTTCCTTTCACAGAAGAAATAGCTTTCAGAAAGAAGAGACTCTGCATCAAATTCATCCCTCGAGATTCTACGGAGGCTGCTATTTGTGATATCCGAATCCTGGGCAGATCTAAGCAGGCCCCTCCACAGTACACATTCATTGGGTAAGTAGCACTTCATCAAGAGTACATTCCCATACCACAGCATGTACCAAACCCATGCACTGTAATTTCCTACAGGAATTAAGTGGGGGTTTGCAAGTGTTAATGTTTGTGAAAAAGCTCTGAGATCATTGACGGGAATGTGCTATATAAGTTTAAAGTATTATTCTGCTTGGTGTGAGAATTAATTGATCCTATGTGGCAATTAGCCTGGTTCTTATTACACAAGATATTTCTTGGTGAAACTTTGATATCATGTGTGCATGCTGCATTTGCTAATAACATTAATGACTTTTCTGTTACTTACAAAGGGAACTTAACAATATGGGTATTTGGTACCGAATGGGCAGGGTTCCACGAAACCATGACTCCTCGCAACCCATGACACCTTCTTCCCAAGTACCAGCTTCAACACCAGCTCCTAACCTTCCTAGGTAGGTTCTGCCACTTGTCAGTGTTTTCTATGGTTCTCTCCTGCTTGGGCATGCCATGTTGTGTATTTTAGCAGAACACTCAAACCAGTGGGACTGTGACCAGTGGGTACTGTCACTGTATAAATTATTACATGGTCCACCCTCATATGATGGGGGAATAGATGCTAGTCCCCAGAAAGCTATGCGGATATCATGCATCGATGGCATCTGGATGGAATGGGGGTGAGAAGGTAGCAATGTTGACAGACCAACAAAAATGCATTCACTGTGGGCTGCCCGGTGGTCCTGTGTAGCCTGCCGGCCTGGGTCAGAGGGTAAACAGTTCCAAGCATGAAACTGCCTGTCTTTTGTGTCCTGTATACCAAAGAGCACACTGTCAATACCCAGCAAACAATAACAGTGTCGTGGAGCTTTTCACAGGTGCCCCGTATCTTTGTTTTTAACTGAATATAAAGCATCTTTGGTCTCACCTGAGTGCCTAGGAGTCTCCTTTCTGGGGCAGGCCAGTGGTGTAGCTAGACTGCTACTCTCACCATCCCCCCCACCACCACCACCCCCCGCCGCCGGGAAAGTGAGGCAAGGGTAGTCGGGAGCATTCATGCCCTTGGTGGATACTGCAGGCTTATTATATAAGAGTGGGGAACAATTTTTTTTCCAGCCCCCAGAATTGAAGCCTGTGGTTTGCTTTTCTTTGTCATGGCCGAACCTGTGATTTTAGGCCCCGCTGCTGCCATTCGTTGTGCACAGACCCAGCCACCCACCCTCACACAAGGAACTGCAGCAGCAGGGCCGTAGAGCCGCTGCGAAGGTCATGGGTTTGCTCTTGCAGTATATGTGAGTGTGTATTTTATATGTCATAGTAACAGGAGTATAATTATAGCTTACAATTATTTACCACATTTTCCTGCACAAAGCCCAGTGGTGAGGGTGGTGTTAAACAACCCCACACGCAGAGAATGAATTGAATTATTTATATTATTGGCATTTGATATGAAAATGCAGCATTGCACGCAATGGTGCGAGAGTTGCTCTGAACTCATAGTCCGGGCAAGCCCGATTGGGAAACGTGTTCTCTGTGGGTTTTTACATATTTGGAGTGTCAGTGTTTTGTTAGCACATTCAGTGTATTGCAAATACATCTAGCAGATTAAAGGAAATTCTTGGAATTTATATTTCTAAGGAGATTGGTAGGTGGGAATTCCGTGGAGACTGTAAATTGTCCAAAGTTCTGTGTATTGTTTGGCTAGAAGATGCTACCCATATCCTTGGTTATTTTGCTTTTCTGTGCGTTTTAAAGAGTGGCAGTCTTAAAATTGCCTGAAAAAGGCTTCTAATGGGGCTACGTGGTAACTTTATCCTGGTTAAGGCCGGTATCTGGGTACAGGCATGCCCATGACCCTAAGTGTGCTTATAACCTAGTGTATTGTGGGGACTTCTCAACCATCTTCTGTGGCTTATTTTTGACAAGTCACTTCACTGAAAAGTTGTGCTAGATCTCTTCTCCTGTGCTGTCTGGGAGGAGTCCTTGCTGCAGATCCCAACTTGTACCCATGCACCATTCAGAGCCGTCAGGTCACGCCTCAGAGCAGGGATATCAGAAATAAGATAAGAAACAGGAGTCCTGCTGGAGTTCTCAGATTGTTTTATCTGGAACCATTGTATTGTTTCAAAATTGCACTAGGCACAAGCTGCATAAATAACAAAGACCCTGCGAGATCAAAGCAAGACATCTTGTCTTTTCAGTAGATGTCTTCATTTTCTGTCTGTGAGAAACATGCAGACAAATTTCCATGGTTAAGAGAAAAATTATCTTAGCAAGAGAATGTCAGTGGCTGTCCTTAATCACGAAGTGTGGAAGGGTCACTTTATTGCTGAGCAGGGAGGGCTGCAGAATAGCTCCAGAGCTGTTGGGAACAGGGCCAGAATTGGAGCTCAGAGCATCAGCGACAGTCTGAAAGAAGTGTTTACAAGGCTTATAGATTTTATAACCTCTTGTTGTACAGTTTATGGGTTACAATGGCTGCAAGGAAATTGGATCAGTTTTGTTTTACTCACCAAATAAAACAAATGTCAAAATAGTCAATATAAAATGTATTCTAATTTGGCTGAGTTAAAACAGCCAGTATGCGGTGGAATAATTGAATGTTACATTAATGCCTCCTAGTAAAAACCACCTGTCTGTAGCTGGCCCTACTCTCATGCACCATGTATGATTTACAGGTAACTTTTACACCAGAATAAAAACAGCCCAATCATTCAAGGCATCTATTCATGTCTGAGTTTTTTTACATTGATTATTTATTATCCAATATATTTTTTAGAAATAGAAATGTATATAAAGATGGTCCTTGCAAACATTTCTTATTAGAGGAAACATATGTTACGTGAACGGCTGTTTTAACACTTTATCAACAGGGTAGTAATTTATTCAAGCTTAATGTCCATGGAAGATTGTAGTCATGAGTAACTTTTTATTTTAACATGACCACAGAGATAAGAGAACACACTTGCAGCCAGTTTGCCATTTTATTCCATGTGGGCATATTCCAACTGTAGCTGCAAAAGTCTGTTCTGAATGACCGTGAACGCCGAGATAGAATCACTGAACAGCACAGTACACAACTAGTACTATTTAGCTGTTAGGTTGGTCAGATATTTGAAAGGATTCTCTTCAGTTTCTGGCTCGTTTTTATAAAATACCTTTTAAATCAGGGCAATATGCAGCGAGTCCTCAGTGCTTCGGAATGCTTGCTAACACTGTAGGTATGTACAGATAGACAACAGAACACTCCAGTAATTTACTGCAGAGCTGAGCCTTTCCATATGGGAGGGCTTCTTAATATGTCAGTTTTCATTTCTGTGCCGGGCAGGTTCAGCAGACTGGCTAATTATTGATTCTAGTGATGCTGGCGTGTCATAATTCCATCACACATGCTTTGTGGCTCTGGGAGAGGTTCCACTCGGCATCTTACTGTGGATCAGCATTGCTACTTCGTCCATCTGAGGTTCTGTTCAGGCCGTTCACACTCAGTCCCGCATCAGGACTTCCCTCTCCCCTGCTGTTAAAGTGGGAGGGGGTTAAGGAGTCACTGGACTCTGTTGCACTAGGGTTTGCTAGTTTGTTGGGAACTTGGAACTCCATCTCCAGTTCTGTACCGATATCGAATGAACAAAAGCTTTTTCTAAATCGTCTGCTCTTGAATGTCCTCAGATAGAGGTGGCCAGTGACTTGAGAATGTGGGCTTCACACTATGCTTGTGCCTGCCCTTTTGAGAGAGAGAGAGAAGAAATCTGTACCAAAGTACATTAGTCTCTGTCTTCTCATGCGCTTGTATTTAGTGCCTGGCTGGCAGCATCCTGGGTTTCTCAAAAAGTGACGCCTGCAGTGGAAGCAAACCTATGCGCTCTTCTTTAAGGACTTCCCTGTTCGCTAGCATGCTTGAAGCATCCAGGATACACCCCTCTTCCTACTATGGGGTAATACACCATTGATTCCAATGGAGCATCTATTCAGAACTGCAGAGCAGAAAGAGGCAAAGGGTTGAGCACAATTCCTCGTGCCAGCACGGAGGGGGAAGGATTGCATGTTTCCTCTTGCGGGGATGTTCGTGTCGCTTTGGCTCTCTCTTGTCCTTGGTATTCCCCATTACAAGTGTCTGGGCTTCTGGTCTCTTAGACCAAGGCCCACGTATGCCAGTGAGGCTGAGACGTTGCGCTGTGGAGTGCGACCTGATGAGCTGCCCTTGTGCATTGTAGGATGATGCGGTATCAAGTCACCCCAGGGTTTTTCTCCCTGTATTCTGTGCTGTGGGCAGTGTGGAGAAATCCACCTGCAGTTTCTCATCCAAGAGGCGAGTGTTAAAAATCCATTCCATTGACTTGAGTCGCCTATAACAGGAATGTTGCACATGGAGCTTTAAACTGCTTTCCTCGGTGTGTTTGCTGTGCAGTTTCCTAGCACTCAGCAAATAAAAGCAGCTTTGTCGAGAGGGCTGTTGTGAGTAACTTCACTTGTATAAGTTAGTGCTAACACAGCACAGTGATCGCTGCACCTTAGGGCACTTGGAGTGGGGGTTCCTGAAAGCAGGTGCTAATGATAAATATTTCAGCCTTGCCTTCTGAGGACGTCCGCTTAGTTGCTGTGTGTGAATGGCATGGGGATCACTGGGCACTGCCGTGTGTGCCAGAGACTGTCAGAGTCACAAGTTTGGTGTTTAGGGAATGAGCACTGGCAAAAGTTTAATTACAAGTTCGCCCCAGCCTGTAGTTCCGCATAGCAACTGTGTATGAGTTCAGCTTTCTGCCCTGCTCTCGTGCTCTCATTAAATCTAACCTCCGCTTTTCTGGGGGGAGCTCTGACTTCCTGCCAGCACGGGCAGAGCTCCCCCAAAGCCATCTCGCTTGCTGAGGCCTGTGTATCGGCTGCTGTCACAGCCGTTATGTTCCCTCAGCGTGTGTGGCTTCTTGGTTAGCAAGTGCCTTCCAAGTTCCTTCCCAAGATGCTGCTGGAGCCTCCACCACAGTCATTCAAACAGTCTTCTAACAATTTGTCAGCTTCCAGCAAGATGTCACTCAGTGCTGCTGAAGTGTGTTTTACAATGACAGACATAATTGCACTTAACTTTTTGCATGGATGTTATCAATCTGTGGCAGATACTTTGGGAAATGGAACACTTTGATTGCAGAAGATGTGTCACACGCGTTTAATCTTACTCTCAGCGAGACCGCGATTCAGTCACAACTTTTGCATGTTGCTGTCAGGTTTTGAGAATGTAGATCTGCGCTGACCCTGAGAATTGTTCAGTCATTCCGATTGCAGGGCTGTCATCTGAAAGGTTAATGGCTTACTAGGGGAAAGGAGAATTGTGCTGCAATCATCTTGTATTCAGATCATGCTTCACCACTGCTGGGCTCACAGAGCATTCAGGCCAAAAGGGCTCTTAGCCCTCCATCCACCTTCAGAGCTTACCCTCTCCACCTCCTAGGCAGTTTGGCCTGGGGTATCTGGAACACTTGTTTCGTCTCCTCTTGAATTAAAAATGAGCGAGGGACTGGTGTGGAGAGATGGAGCCTTTCGCTTCTAGGTCCCTGGTGCAAATTTAGCCCAGTCACTCCTTGGCAGAAGCTTGTTAGCAGGGGGCCTATCTGGTCCTGGTGGACAGATTACAGAAACCACCAGCAGAGGTCCCCTGCGTAGGCCGCTTCAGCCGAGAGGCCATAGATCAACTGGGTCGTGAAGGCTAAATTTTCTTCTTGGGGTGGGGTGTACAGCACAATGGAAGGGTAATGGAGATGGGGGGGGGGGAGCGTGCACTGCTGCTAACCTGCAGTTCCTGTTCTGCCAATGAAGGACTTCAGTCCATGGGGCTGCTCTCACCAGTGAATGGTGAGTGTGCAAGTTCCCTGGGAAAATCCTGGAGGTTTTATACCTAGTGCTGTTGTAGGGGGCGAGTGGGCTGGAATGCCAGAACACAAGCTATTGTTACAGCTAATTAATCAGAGACCTGTAGCAATGCCGATGAAATGAACGTTGTAACTTCCTAGCAATGGGTTTGCAGCCTCCTCCAGCCTGCATGCCTTTTCCTCTTTGCTTGGACTACAGACACAGTCTGTGCCCTTGAGTGCTTCATGCTGTAATGACATACAGAGCTGGTGTGGATGTTCTACCCGGAGAGCTCTGTCTGGTTTTGGTTAGAGAGTGGCAAGTATTTGATGTAAATTCTTGGAACAGGAGCAGCATGTGTGAATTTTCTGCCCTTGCTACTTTTATATTTTGAATAGTTGAGTTTTGCTCATATTCCCCTGAACATACCTGAGTTTGTGACCAGGATTGCAAAGATTTCCGGCATTGGGGTCTGTTGATTTTTAATTGTTTTGTTTTATTGATGGCATTTTAACTGTGGCATGTAGCTTGAAAGGTGATTAACATTTGGCTTTCTGTAGGGACATTATAGTATACAGGATGGGAGTCAATAACATGCTTCCAGTGGATGTGGTGCATCGGAGAACTAAACTCAGGGTAATACTGAGCCAGTCTCTCTGGCGCGAAGACGAATTGAGTGGAAGAGGAAAGCCTTTCACTGTTCCTAATCTTTTTTTAAAAGTATCAACACAAATTATTTACAGGTAGCAATATCTGAATCTCTTTCATGCACTTCAAACCCATTCTCTGAGCTTATATAGCTTATCAAACATGAGCTCGTATATCCTTTGAGCCAAAGGTTCAAATCACATTTATTGTGACAATACGGGGGAACATACTTAGTCTTTTATTAACTGACTTATTCTAAAAATATGTCAAGTTGAGAATGGGTCCAAAAGCCATCGAGCAGGTGAGCTCAGTTTGGATTTGTTGGAAGACAAAGACCTGCAGGGTTGGTGAGATGAGAACGCAAGAGACTGTACACTTCCAGGAGGAAGCATTTTCCACAGCCCCACTTGGTGGCACAGTAGGAAGTGCATTGTAAAGAAGCACATCCGTGATATGTGTGCCCCCCGTTGCGTAAGAAATATGTTGAGAACAGTTTGCATGAGCAGAGGATGGGAAGGCAGGTTGGCATACGGTTATTTTAGGGATTGTTTCCTGTTAAAGGTTTGTTATGAAACTTGAATTAACCCTGCATGACTTGCCTCCGGCTCTGCCACATGAAGTGCAAAAATGGGTTAAAGTCCAGTATGTTTCAGTGGTAGATGGTGATTAGGAAGAAATGTTGAAACAGTCTGAGCAGTTCCTAGCCCCAAGAATCCCCCAAAGCAGCTGAGAAAGAAAGACATTAACTGCAGTTAAGAGAAGTTTGATTTAGTCAGCTCGTTTTGAGGGTGGCAGGAGAAATATTCGGGACTACGCAGACTGAAGAAGCTTCAGTCTTCTCAGTATTGTTTTTCTTTAGAGAACGCTCTTCCTAAAGGCACTCTCCCACTGTGGTGTCATTTGGGATCATTGAATACGACTTGTAGTATTCATGCAAAGGAGCTGTGTGCTTAGTTGTTAAATAAGCCCTTTTGGGGAATTGGGAGTTTGTTTCTAAAACTGCAGCGGTGTCCGCTGGTTAATGTAATCTCTGCCACTGTGGATCTAATTGTTCTTTCACCCTGAAGTACGTGAGGGTATGTTCAGGGAGGAGCTGTTTCCATCAATCACTTTCACCATTTTTACTTTTCTCCAAAACATTTCTAGAGTTTATTGGTTTTAGACTCTCATTAGTGACTGTTTAAAGGCCTGGCAGTGCTCTTCCTGGAGGTGCCTGTGTGTGATTTCTTGGGGAAATGGCCTTGTAAATGTTGGGTATTTGTTTAAAAGGCTTTGTGGGAATGAGGCTGCTGTTTCTAGTGATTTGGGGCCTGATCCTACAATGCCCATTGAAGTCAGTGGAAATCTTTGCATTGACATCAATGGCTTTGGATCAGGCCCATATTCTCCTCTTCAAACAGACTCATGGTGTATTTTGCAAACAGAAGCGTTTAGTTCTGAGAGAGGCTTGTGAATTTGGGCTTTGTTATTTTATGACTGATTTGATAGTATTTAAATCTTCACTATGGAAGCTTATGGTGCATAATTTGATCTTTTGAGTATTTCTGCGGTTTGCTCCTTTCTGCCCCCATCCCTGAACCCAATTTCATTTTCCATAGAGTTGAAAACTACTAATTCTAGAGACGAAGGCTGTGGAAAGCTGCGCACACTTCCCATTGCAGCCTCCAGAGACACCAGACTGTACATCTGACTAACACAACAACTTCCTGAGCCCTTCGTATTTACAGTCTGAGGTCTAAGCGCTTTCATGCAGTCCTCAACTTACAGTACTTGAATGGGCTCCAGCTCCAGACTTTCAAGTTGGGTAAATTAAATGCAGAGGGTTGGTGGGATTTGTTTTTTCTTCTCCCTGTTTGGCAGCTGTTATATTCTGCTTTTTTAAATGTTTCTGATCATAAACAAATCCTCCATATAGAGCAAGCTGTAAGAGCTACACTCTGCAGTGAGCCCAAATCTTTGGATTGTGGTTTTCGTACACTAAACCAGGCACTCCCTGTTATGACTGTCTATTTGTGTTCCGTTTACTCCTGTTACAAGTGATTATTTTAGCTTGAGGAAAATAATCGTGACTCTAGTGTCCCATGTACGCAGCGTACGAGTGTGAGCAGAAGCGAAGTCATGCTGAATAAAGGTGCATTGTGCCGACACTCTGGGCATGTGCCTCTCCCCCTTGCCCAGCTCTGAGAGAGTGGTAGGTAAATCTACAATTCAGTGGGAAGAATCATTCACTCCCTTTTTTGCACACTCATGCACAGGGGCGGCTCTAAATCTGAGTCTGGCATCCCCAACGCTCAGTGATTTTTTGAGAAATAGGATATTTTGGCAGTTTGGAATGAGATGAAATACTTACAGGGCCCATATGTTGCTTGTTTTAGGCAAAGGGTCAGTGAGGTTTTTGGAAAGTATTTAAATATTTGGGTTTATGTGATTGTCTGGAATGAAAGCCGTTCCCTAGATAATTCTCCACCTTCCAGTCTTTGTTTCTCACTGCAGCTCTTTCACCTGTGAGGTAGGTGTTGTAGCATTGCAATGCTCATGTGCAAGAAGAGTGAAGGGCTGTGAATAAATATCGTAGATGTGGGTTTTGGATACGGTGGAAATCTGCTTTCATGTTTTCTTCAAACTGTAACCTGAGATGCCTATCCTGAGAAGCGAGCACTTGCTTAAGGAATCCTTTGACTTCTAGCCACGCGGCATCGACACGTAACTCTTTCCCTGTCCATACGCTGGGCTTGAAACTATTATCTTGTGGGTGGGTTTTTAGCTTTGGTAGCCAAGTGCACAATGACAGTGTCCTGCATTGCGAATGAGGTGAGAACTTCTGGTAACAGTCATTGAATGTGGAAGATGATGCAGTTTTATTTGGCAGTATTTCTGTGTGGCTCTACAAATTTTGCATCACAGGTCCTTATGTGCATATAAAATAAATGATGGAAGTGCAAACGGCACCCCAAAGCACAGCACTGCTCCTCGTTAGTGTTACACAACATGGGTTTGGTTTACTAAACAGCATGAGTCAGAGCTCTGTGTCTTGACTGACTTCTATACCACGTTGCACCTGAGCTGATTGGAAGTTAAAGTCACCACTGTTTATACTGGTGTCCATTGTGATACTTTGGAGTGAATTCTGAAGCTTCCTTGGCTCTCTGGCATTTCCCCTCACAATCCTTTGTTACTTTTTATAAGTATTTGCTCCCTAACTTCAGGAGCAATTCATCACCTTTCTGCAGACAGTCATTAATAACTGTTGTTTGGAACTGTTGGGCATCCCTTGGCCTGTTTGTTGGAGTGCCTCTAAAATACGCATCCGAAAACTGGCCATAATATGTGCATTACACATACCTCTCTCTTGACGGGCTCTGGCGACTTCGCCTGTCACGTGCCATTTTTGTTGCTGCCGTTTGTTGAATTGTTCCATGAGTTTAATGAGTAAAAGAGCAACTGAAGTAGAGATTGGTTAAAGCAAACCAGCACTGAATTGTTGTTGTTGTTTGTTGTTTGATACCACCATGGATTGTTCTGGAATTGTCAATATTTAATTTTTTGAGAAAATGTTTTTCCAGAATATGTGTATTTTAGTGCCCATGTTAAATCAATCTGCTTTCATTTGCCAGTGTTCAAGAGAATTGTTTTGAAAGCCTGATTTCCAGTCTCAATGGAGTAGGCGTTCCTTACTCTCCAAAGTCCATTTTGTCACTTTATAATATGGAGGGGGACGACTTTTGGGAGTGTGTGGGGGGGTGTGGAGATGCTGAAGAAAAATAATTGGCATTCGTGTATGTTAATGTGAGTTGTTGTTCCTTAATAGGAGAGATTCCACTAACGTACTAATAATTACTGTTAATATCTTTCAGTGGAAACTTTCAGAGTAAACGAGCAATGGCTGAAACAGTATTTAATGGCATGCTGCTGGCACGATAAGAATGCAAATAAGCGTTATTAGCCTAATGATTTTGCTGTCGCCATGGCTGTGCAGCAACACTGTTGTGAATATGTCATGCAGCACTCGTGAATTGGGAAAGTGTGTCAAAACACAAGTTCAATTAGTTTGCTCTAATTGTGGCTCTAGAGAGTTAGTAACTATATCACTCCTCATTAAAAGAGATTTTCTTATATGGATTAATGTAACATACAAAGGAAAGTTTCAGAATTCCAGAGAGGAGCTGGCTTCTGCAAAGAGGGAGGACGTAGGCTGTACAGGCTCTGTAGCCCTGGCTGTGTGCCCTACACTGCGACCTGAGCCTGGGTGGGAGTGAGGAGCCCTGAGACGCTGGTGCAAAGAGCAGGTTTGAAAGCCTCTGAGATCTCTCTCCCCACACAGGGGGGAGAGAGACAGAACAAGGGCAATGAAGGGTCAGGAATCCCAGGCCCTTCCCTCGGGACACTGGTTCTGCTGGCTAAGCATGATTTGCACCCTGCTGAGCCCCTGGGTGTGTCTGCTCCCGGCACAGACTCCCGCCAGCTCCGTTCGGGCCAGCGTGCTAACCATACCAGGCTATGGCCAGGCCAGTGGCGTGGGCTAGCCACCCAGGTCCAAGGCCACCTGACTCCCTAGCTCCAAGCTCAGGTGGCTAGCCCAAGCTGCTGCTGCCCCGCGTGGGGAGTCACGCCTCCCAGCTGCAGTGTAGGTGTCTCTTACGGGCCCTGCCAGGAAGGGTGAGCCGAGAGCAGGCATAGTCTGACGCTTGCTACACAGCAGCCGCTGGTGCTGAGAGTGGCTGTCCCCGCACCTGTGTCCGAGAGCAGTGTTCCGAGCTCCTGTCGCGTTCGATAGGCCGGCCTGAGAGTGTCCAGCGGGCTCTGCGTCCTTGCCCTGAGCGAGAGTCGCAGCACTGGCTCCATTGGCAAGCCTGTGGCTGTGTTCTCCAGACCGGGCACCACTGCTGAGCACCAGCATTACCACAATCTGTCTCCCACCCACCGGTCCCCTGCCGGGACATCTCTGCTCCCGGCCTCAAGGGAGTGTGAAGCCAGGGTGGGGTCTTTCTGACTCATCCCTGGTGGCAACTGCTGCAAGAAACTCCTTCTCTTGCCCCCAGTGTTTATCCATTTATCTCTTGCTAGCACCTACTTGCCATGGCCTGGGCATCTGCCAAGAGTGGGCTCCCCACTCCCTTTGCCGAAGGGCATTTAACAATCATAGCAGCACAGACCCAATTGTGCATTACAAGGGAGCCCATGTCCTTAGTCAGGCTGTGCACAAAAGAAACTCTCAATATCTAAATAAAAGTCCAAGCCCTCTAGATTAACATGAATGGAGTTCAAGAAACCGCCTTCCGTCTGGCGTCTCCGAATAGGATCCACAGTATGTTAAGTGCCCACAGAGCTTTCCTCCTGTATTTCTGATAAAGGGATTATGCCCAATTCCTGTTCTGCTGTCTGAACGTGCTCTTCCTTCACAGGAGTGGGGTGCAAATTCTTCAGCTCACAGGTGAGCAGATGCTAATGGGTTAAAGTCTAATTGTTTAAATCTTCTAGGCTTTCCTCCCAGTTCTGTGATAATTTGATGAAGAACTTCACCCTAATTAAATATTCAAATGAGGAATAAGTGTCAATATGGCTTCCCATTGCCTGGAATGATGATTAATTGTATTCAAAACTCTAGTGGCCACTGTAATCTAAACCAAACCGTTGTTCTTGATTATTTCTGCAACACATTTGCCATGTTTTTGTTTTAAAATTTAAACTAGTAATTGATTTGCCATATGCCACAGAGCTGCACATGCTTTCGCGATACGTGTTTAGGAACTTGGGGAGTTTGTAATTGGGATTTTCTTGCTTTTTTCGATGGCAGTCTATTTTTTTTCCTTCTACAATGCAAAACGATTTGGCTTTCACAACCCATAAGGAAAATTCATTATGCAATCAAGTTAGTAGGTATATTGATCCTGGCCAAATGTTTGCATTAATTTAAAATAAATTAGACTGTGTTTCCCTTCTCCCCCCCCCCCCCCCCGCCACCCCATGTCACATTTTTTTAAATTAGAATTTAAAGTTCTGATCTTGCACTAGAAATGGCACCAGCTCCTGTCCTGTGGTCTGGAAACTCAATTTCCTCCTTGGAGAGGCCCTTAAATCCAATCCCTGCACCGTGTTTTATTCTAAATGATGAAATCCCATTTGGCTATCAGAAAGAATGGATGTTCACAAAAGAGCTGAGTGAAGAAGGGAGAGAGAATCCAAAAACATTTGTATTTATTTGAAAACCTCCTCCTATTTGACAGTGCCCATTATTCAGTATTATTAAATGAATACTCCACTAACATTTGAGGTGCCATCACTGCACATGGACATGTGAAAAGAAAGTTATGGGCTTGAATGCTCACCAAAAGCAAGTTTCAAATTGTAGGTTCAGTTTTAATATTCATAATTTATTCATCATAGGTGTGGCTGAGTGCTCTAGGTTCAGAGTTTAACTTTGATGTGTTTAAGATTAAGAATAAACTGGAGATGGTGCTGAGATACGAGCCAAGAGCTGGATATGTGCTTCTCTACTGCCATGCTCAAGTGTATGTGGGCTGAGTCTGTTTGAGTCAGAGCAATTCATTTTAATTACGCTGGTGGAATGTATACACCATCTTAGCATATGGCACTTATGAACCTGGTGCTTGGTGTGAATTGCCAGGAAATGGTGGTGATAGTCAGGTTCTTTGTTCATTGGGTACGTCCCAACCCAAAGATTGAATTAAATTCTTATCTGAAGGTTCTTAGGTATGTAGAAGGTTACGGTCTCAACAACTTCATAATTTGCTTTCACAATGGGTACTATGAATTATTCTGATAAACCCATCATTTTTAGCCCGGTTGGTTGCTAAGATATGCATGTCCTGACTCTGGAGCGTGGGCTGGCTCTGTCTTCTTTTGAGGTCTTTTTTGCTGAAGAGTAATCTCCCCATGGAGAAGATCCAGCATCTCTGTCGACAGACGTTGTTAATCTCTGGTGACTTCCATGCGCTCTGTACTCTGGATTTCATCAGGCTACAGTAAGCCTTTAAATTGTGTTGCTCAGAGATGTGCCCTTTGGAGTTCTGACTTATTTTCTCCCTGTGAATCTCCCATTGGGGTTACTGTGTATGCATGCGGAAGAAGAGAACAGACCCCCAACATAAGCAAGAGACATTCAGTTGTCCCTCACTGTTAATTGTCTGGGTGGCTCATCAGTAAATTCCTGGACAATTTCATTAAAATTTCATTAAAAACTCAAGGGAAAGTGCATAACGCATAGACGTGGTGTAACTGGGCTGGGGCTGCTACTGGCAAAAAGCCCCACATGGTCAGAGTTTTCAATAGAAAACTGTTGGCTAAATTTGAAAATGTTTTCACATGGCCTTTTTGGTTCTTTGTTTTAATGTTTACTTGGAAATAGGTTTGGAAGTACACATTAATTCAAAGCAATGTTATCCCAGAGGGTCACAACCATTATCGTTGTTTTTAAAGCTGTTTCTCTGGTTTGTAGGAGTGTGTCCTGTTTTTAAAGGTAGCTTTTTTCCAACAAATATCTAATAAATAAAAATTCCTTGGCCTGAAAAACAGGCCAGACATTCTCTGCTGGAGAGTACATGATGCATTTCCCCTCCCCCCCCCCCCCCCCCCCCCAAATATGGTATTTGTGATGGGGAAAGCACTACCTTGTTTTCTGGCAAATGGGCACTGCAAGGTATCTTCCCTTGTTTATGTAGCTTTTAAATGTATGAAATGGACAGCTGCTGCCTCTTCCCTTCATGCTAGACTAAGTCTTTGCTGTGAAGAGAGAAGCATCTTCATTACATGTGGCAACTGGGTCCAGAAGATTAATGATAACATTTAATAAAAATTCACACAGACCTAGAATCAGCAGTAGAAAATATAGATTTAAATTAAAAAGGAAAAGCTTGAATCTCCCATCAAAGCATATAAATCTATAGCTAGCAAATATCATCTCCTAATAAAATGGATTCTGTAACTGAAGGGCTTTGGATGAAGCTCTCTCTCTAGTTTAGTTTAGTGACCACATTAATTGAATCAAGTATGAAGACTGGTTTAGGGGACAAAATAAAATTTTCTTCTGCGTTCACTTAGACGTATCAGGTGGCAGGAGAAATTGTGACCTTCTCTTCCTATCCACCTGAAGTATAGTAAATTGGAGAGTTGGTCAGTTCGCCATTAATAGAGGCGGCCTGGATGGTAAATAGGATCCAGCACAGGATTATGAAGCAGATGTCATGGGGCCATGATTCCCTGCCTGGTTTCTTGAACAGGGAGTGCAAGGAGCATGGAACCTAAAAACTTACCCTCACTGGTTAGTGGCTGTCAGGTTGGAGGTTTAGGTTTTTTTCTCTGTTGCCAAACAGCTTGTGTGAATAATCACACCCCCAGACTCCAGATTTTGAAAATCAACTGCTTGCAAATGACCACAAGACAGAACTTGCATTTCTGGCCCTGGTACCTACTAGTACTGGGGCTCCCTGAGCATCACTTCCAGCTCCTAGCCTGTGGCAGACGGGGATTCTGGGAAGCTTGCCTGCATTCTCTAGCCCACTCTCTACACCATTCCCTACAGCATGTGCAATTTTCTTTTAATAGTTCATAAATGCTGAGCTATTGAAATGGCCCTGACTTCATTTCTGCAGGCTTGTTTTATTTACAGCATGTGCTGAAGTTAAGGCTTAATTAAAGTTTTTAACTAAGTGGGCGGGAGGGAGCCTCGTGTTGCTGCCCCTACCAGCCGCGGACTGTGTTGCTGGCGACCACGTGCAGCTCTGTGGAGCGTTTTCCTGGGGCAGGGTTTAGTTGGTCTCTCAAGGGCAGTATGGAGTGTGGGGCAGGAGGAAACCACCTCGTACATTTGGGTTCTGTTTGGAGCAATCAAGCCTGAGTTGCTGAGGGGAGGATGCAGTGGGCTGTCAAGTTCAAAAAACATCTGCCCAGGGATTGTATTTGTGGATGTAGCAAGGTCACAGGGCTTTATCTTACAGAGAAATCCAGACCCACAGTTGTAATAGACATCCACTGACTGCTTGAAAGATACACATTTAGCTCCTTCAATGCCTGCCTGCAGACTGTTAGTACTGCATCATGGGGACACTTCTATAAGTCAAGGGAATGCTCATGAAAAACTGACACCTGCCCCATACCGCTCCATGCTGCTCTCAGGGGCAAGTGGGTGGGTGGGTCACCAGCTCTGTCACTTTCCTGTGATTTGGGCCCACTCTGCCTTTTGCTCGCAGTTTACCACTTGAGCTCACAGGAATTATCATCAGGTTAAGGAATGGGGTGATAGCAGCATCTTCTCCTGCTCTGTAATAATGTCATCTCCATTCCCCCCTCTCTTCACCAGGCACATATCTCTGACGCTTCCCGCGAGCTTTCGAGGCAAAAGTAACAACTCCCGACTCGACTTTGAACACCAGCACTCAAATTTATACGCCATATCAGGTAAGCTAGTGTATGCAGTGATGACTCTCTCTTATACTATGCTCTGTCAGCTTAATCAGAAAGTATAACCAAATAGAGCAGTCCTGGCTGCATAAAAAGGAAAGAGGTGTGGGATCCATGCACTGGACTTCCAAGATTTCTGTCACTCAAGCATCAAAAACATGTGGGATGCGAATTAGTTCCAGAGGATGTTCAGGCACAACTGTTAGGAACAGTGAGTGCCATTGTTCACTGGAAACAGTGGAGCCCGGTGGGAGTATGGGTGCTAGGAGTGGGATTTCTAGGTAGTTTTTGTCAGTCTAACACCTCTACGTATCTTTCTTCCTCTCCCCTTTGTCCTGATCCTTAGCTTGCCTCCCCTTATTTACCTCATAAAACCCACAGCTTCTTTCCATGCTTACAGGACACTTCTTTCAGTGTGATAAGCCCGGTTTCCGCATAGACACTGCTCCGGTTTCTTCCCACCCCCACCCAAAAAACAAACAAACCCACCACATACATAGTGAAAATAAAATAACCGAACTCCTGCACACTCAGTGTGTCGTGTGCAGGCACGGCATAAATTTCCTCACCTCCTCTGGGATAAATCAAAAACTAGACACTCTTTGGTTTTAAGGGGGTTGTTACTTTTAGAACCTCTCTAGCTTTTTTTCCGGGTGGGGGGGCATACTCCTATTTCCCTCCATTATCTGCAAATTCCAGAGTGGCCTTAATCTCACTCTCTTCAGGAGCACTGGGGCCTTTCATGCTCTTTCCCCAGACGTCTTGGATACTGGAAGAGAGAGAGACACCAGAATCCCGTGCACGAACCACATATGTGATATGAGCACACGTTGACTCTTTATTCAGAAAATGGCACTATGTGCCATCTGGGGCAGGCCTACGCATACTAGAGCTGGTCAAAAGTCTCCAAATTTCAATGTGGAAAAAAAGTCAATGAATATTTTTCCTGATTTTTTTTTCCCCTCATACTAGCTCTAGTATGCATGTAAATGAAAGAACAACTAAATACATATGTAAATACCATGAGCAGGAACGAGACCGTGCATGTGTATAAATGAAAATAACCAGCCAGCGCAGAATATTTCGGTCCCTGCACATGATCCCGTGTCGGTACTGGGCCTAAAGCTCGGCCCATGCTGACACCTATGCAAACCCATTTCAGGAGGACTTTTGTCTACAGATTCTTTATTTCTGTGGTGATGGTTGGGCCAGAAAGAACACAAAAACAGCCATACTGGGTCAGACCATTGGTCCATCCAGCCCGGCATCCTGTCTTCTGACAGTGGCCAGTGCCAGATGGTTCAGAGGGAACAAACAGAGCAGGCAATCATTGAGTGATCCAGCCCCTGTCATCCAGTCCCAGCTTCTGGCAGTTGGAGGTTTAGGGACACCTAGAGCATGGGGTTGCATCTCTGACCATCTTGGCTAATAGCCATTGATGGACCTATCCTCCATGAACTTCTCTAATTCATTTTTGAGCCCCTTTATACCTTTGCCCTGGCAACCCATCATGACACTCAGATACAAGGCTGGAATTGCCTGGCTGCAGCTAGGAGGTTGTGAGGGGAGTTTTTATAAATATAAAATCTCACAGAGCCAGTTACTGTGGAGCCAAGAGCAGTGTAGTCTGGAAGCCATTTGTAGTCCACAGCAATAATAAATGTAGTGGTCCTACAAATTTCTGAATAATGTTACGTATTATGTGCCAAGATGGCATTCTTTATGTTAACTATCTACATACAAGGTGGGTGGGTGGGGGTGTGTGTGCACACGGGCGCGCACACAAAAAAAATCATATCCTGCACTAACTGCTACGGTTCAGAATAATATCAGACTTAAATGATTTTCTCAAGTGCTTTTCCCTAGACTAATTTCAGGCCTTTAAAACTGTTGTGGTAGCCTTGGTGAAAAGCTAATTAGCCTTAGTGTTCCCTTAGTTGTGTCACTTTCACAAAAGGAAGAAAATATCTGGCTTTAAAATTTATTGTGCCAAAATCTGGCCAGGAAATTGGCTGCCTCACTAGATTATGGTGGATTTACAGGTCTGATTGGGACCCCAGGAAAACCAGCCATGAATTCAGTGGGTGTAAGATAGAGTATATTGTGCTTGCGCATCGTAAGGGAGGAAAAGGTGGCAAACCTGTGCCATCCACAGGATCTTTCTGTTAATGGTGAGTGACACTTCTAACACAGGAACATGGCATTAATTCATGTACCATCATCAAACGGTTATTTAAAAGATAATCTCCTGCTAAAACTGCAGCTTCAGATTCCTGAATGTATGGAATATAACAATGGCATAATTCATGTCAGGACTGGTTTTTCTCATTACTCTTCTGCCCTAATAGATTTGGCTCTGTAAGGGAAAGCATGTTCTTGTGCTCACATCACACCGGTCTAGAGGGAGGAAGGGAAGGTCATGAGTTCTCACTTACTGACACCTCATGAGCCCAACAGGCGCCCGCAGGCAGAGAAGCAATATTTCTGCCTGAAAGCTGCTGGAGAGACCCCTTGGTCGTAGGAATTCCTGGGGACTGCTGCTTCCGGCAGCAGAACGAGCATGGAAAGATGACCTATTTTATACAGACCCTGAATATTTCACCAGATGTTTACAGGCAAAGTGCAAAACAAGCCTATAAAACCAGGCAAAGCAATAGGCTTCAGTGTTTGCACAAATTTCAATCAAAGTATGTAACTTTTTTTCCTGCCTGCCAGTCCTCCTCCAGGCCTATTGTAATACAAGCTGCGGTGCTTCTGTTTGTTGTAATGGCTGTTGCAGCTGTGAACGTTTCCACAGAAAAGGTCTAGTGATGTGAAACCTCCTGTGCGTTGACAGGCGTCTTGGTGTGCCGTCTGACCATTGCTGCCTGTTCGGCAGCCTTGATTAGGTGCTGTCTGTGACCATTCCCTCTGAGTGCTTCACATTACAAAGGCACGTTTAGCATCCGGACACAGTGGTAGCCATTCAAAAATGTCCTGTTCTGTCTATGTAATTTGCAGTCAGTCAGTTTTATCTACAGTACAGCGTTAGTCTCTTGCTACAGGGCTATGGTAACAGGAAACTTATGAATGTACACACCTGATTACTCTGCTGGGGTCTAGATTTGCACAGGTAGGATACTGATTGTGACATGCTGCGGGTCTTGTACTTGCTTCTTGCAGTTTAAGAGCTTGTGTCTAAGGAGAGACCGCAGTAGATACTGGCAGCGAAGCAGAATCCTTCAAAGGAGAATGGCTAGAACTGTTGGGTGGGAATCAAAATAGACTGAAAGTCAAGGCTGGCTGCTACTCTAGAAAGTGTCGGGGAGGGTGTTACGGAGCCTGGATGTTTTATTGGGCCAGGTCAGCGTTGGATTAGAAGGAAATACTGTGTCCCCGGCTGCTTATTGGGGGTTCTGCAAATGTAGCCCCCCGCTTCGGTGCTGTTTCCACATGCTGGTAGCTGCTGTATGCCAGGCTCTCCCTGGATCCCAGTTCTATTGAGGAGCAGAGCATTATGCTGCGGTATTTGAGAAGATCATACACCTTTCACTGGGAGTCTGAGTCCTCACCAGTCGCTAACTTTGTAGCATTCCCGACCTGCACACATGTGAGCCTGACTCCCTGTTTCTTTTCAGTTGGTTAAAGGTAATTCTGTTTACAGGTAGCTGCATTGTTCTTTCAAGCCTCTTAGGACTAGCAGAAATGTAGCTATCTGAACAATTTAGTGGGTCTAAATATTGCTTTGCTAAGCAGTCAGTGGGACAGTGGCAGATAGGCATCTGTGAAATCTGCTGCCTCTCTAACTACCTATTAGCTCCAAAATGCCCTCTGAAAGGGACAATAACCAGGCTTTTCCCTGAACCACAGAGCCAAGGAAATTCTGAATTAGCCACATTCTGTATTCTCCCAGTGCAGGGTTCTGTCATTAGCTTGTGATATTCCCAGACCTAAAACTTCATTCAGGATGATTATCAGTAAATGAAGGATTTAAAAAAGAAAAAAAACCACTTGCAAGAAAGTTGTAATGAGCAAAGACACCACCACTAAAAGCCAGGAAAGTCTGATTGCTTTCTGTCATAGTGTCATGGTTTTCCTTTAGCATAATCCCAGACTGATTTTACCTTTCTGTCCCTTGCAGCCCTGAGCGACACATTTGTGTTGATGATTTGTCATTTCCAGGCAGTCAGTTATTTAAAAATGCCTAGTTTATAAAGGGTTAGGGATTTACTAAGAACCTCCCAAGTGTGGCTTTGCCTGTTGCATCATGATTGTTACCTAAAATATATAACAATGGCTAGCAGAGTGGTAGAAGGGAGATGCAATGTCCTTCTTTAACAGGTTAAGCCAGTCTCTAACCACTAAAGCTTTCTTTGCAGAGTCTAGTGCTGGCCACTGTGGGAGACCATGTACTGGGCCAGATGGTCCTTGGGACTAATCCAGTCTGCAGTCTCTGTATTGCTATCCAATAATTGGACATTTGCACCTCTGAAAGCTTGCTTACTGCATCTTTCCTAATGAGCAGTTACTCAGGTGAAAGCCTGGAGCCGCAGTGTGGTACAGTGAGCCTTTGCTGCCTTGGCAGTTCCAGTTCGTGTGGCATTAGCAGCGACTCCGGAAAGTTGACTAGGAACTGCTGTGGGAAAGTCAGATTGCCTAGAGAGAAATCCTCCAGGAGGATGGAGCCAGGGTGGAGGCTCCCTGATTGGTTGGGCTGTACTTTTGTTTTCCAGCCCCCTGTAGATGCCAGCTTACATGGGACACTGCTGATTTCTGTAAGCTCCCATTAGCAGTGGTACAGAAGTGATAGGTGGCTAATGCGGCTGATGGAGAGGCACTGGCTTGCTGTCTGGCGCTCACTGAAATGGCTGTTGTTCTTATTGCACAATTCTGACATCCTAGGAAAGCAAAAGCAATTCCAAATAATTAATGATTTTTGAATATCTGCTTCCCTGCCATTGCAATTTTAATTTAGTCCTCATTTAAATAGCAGATGGGCAGTTAATCAATTTCATAATATGTATAATTATCTCCGTCACCCATATTAAAAATTTCAGCCAATTGGTATAGATTATTTTTTAAAGGAGGGTGGAAGGGAATCTGTGTATGTTACACCAAGGAGGGTAAAAAAGAGCACACGTAGTGCATATTCTGAACGTACAGAGCCAGGCCCTGCCCTCAGATGGTGTAAGTTGGCATGACAACATTGGACCTGGCCATTATCTCTGTAATAATTAAATGACTCCAGATCTGTAATTAAGGTGAAAATAGAGCTGAAAGTTGGTTGGTTGGTTGATCTTTGGACATTTTCACTCTCAGCAATTAAATGCTGGGTGACAGAAAAAAAAAAGATTCTTGATTGCAAGTTAGAGCAATAAATTAATCTTCAAGATTTGCTGTATATAGAAAAATACGACCCCAAATCTGTAATGCTGCTCGGGGTTTCCCTGCACAGAGCTCTGGTGCAGGATCAGGGCCTCTGTCTGGAATCACTTTATTCTTTTTCACACACAAGATGTTTTCTCCCCACCTTGTAACACCCCAGGACTGGAGCACCCATCTTTAGAGCCAGGATTATATATGACTGGATCTGCAAAGGGTCTCCTGTGCTGTTGGGAGCATGGCACCAAACAGTGGATTGAGTTTTATTATACGTTTTCAAATGACCACCCATTAGGACAGGGAATGCCTCATTCCAGACAGATCCATCGACAATGCTGCTCAGTATTTTACAACATAGTCCTTTTTCATAGCCTTCAATTTAATTAAGATGTTGTTGTGACTACATATTGCCTTCATTTCAGACCTCAGCATCCCTGAGCATATTGCTTTGGCTTATCAAAGCTACAAGGACAGAGAGAGAGAGCCCTCTCATGCAGCCACAGATAATAGCTTACAGGGAAAATTCCTGAATGAGGTGAAAAATTATTTATAATAATGGTGCTCAAATAAGTCACTTTAAGGGTATATAAATTTTTATGATAGTGTACAAACAGCCATAGCTCGCCTTGTCTCACCATCTATCCCTGCGAAGAATGAGAACAACATCTAGCATAAAGAAAAATATAATAAGAAAACTAAGAAATGAATGGGCAGGGCTGAAGGATTGATCGCCCTGCGTATTTGTATATCCTGATGTAAAAGGTGCTGCTGACAGGTGGCCAGGTTTTCTCTGTATAAAACCATGTGTGTGCTGTCAGGGCCGTGCAAGCAGCCTTGTTTCGATTGATGAATTGCCTGCTTTCTTGATTAAACCTTCCGTCACTTAAGAAACAAAGAGCCTGTGTTTGGATGGCAGAGTGGGACATGTCACAAAAATCTGTCTGCTTTACCTTTGTGCAGATGTTGGGCACAGACTGTAACATGTATTATTAAAATGAATGTGGCATTTACTGTGCATTATTTCTTTCCTGGGAGAAAGGACCTGTAAATTATATGCTAATAATAAGCTTTAACCCTTTCAGAAAGTAAGAGATTTAAGAGTGCAAATATTCCTGCAGTCCTCGCTAATTGGATGTGCTTTAATACCACTGTAGCTATCTCACTGAAGTTAATAAACAGGGTGTTTCAGGCCAATATGCTGATGCCCCTTGGGGTTCTTGCCTCCAATAAGTTTTCTGCTGTGTAAGTGCCACTGAAACATAAACCTTTTGAATTACAAGATACTCCATCGAAAGCCCTCTTCAAGTTCTGCTTAGAGATGGAAGACATCTGCCTGCTCAAAGAGAGGCCTGCGGTGGGGCAGGTTAGAGTCAGCCATGCATAGGACACACAGCGCTATCTGTTTTAGGAGCTTGGCACCCCGCTGCACAAATTGCACCAGCTTTTTAAAAACTCCTACCATTTCAGCCCCTCAGGAGCAGAGGTGGGCATGGGAGTGTGGCAGTGTTTTGTGCCACTAGCCAATGGCTGACCTGGCAAAGCCATAGTCTGTCAGTTATTTGTGATTTCTGAAAAATAATTTGCGGTATATTTGGGCAGTTCAACAGGACACGTGTAATCATAGCTAGAGATCTCTCTGCTAATCCAGCCATGGCAAAGTCACCTCTGGTGAAAGTGACTGCGTAGGATTATCATTTATATTTTATGTGAAATTCCTCTGTAGGCAACTTCTGAATCACATTTCACACAAGCTCAGTTTGTAGAAAATCCTGTGTCATGCACCCAGATGGAAATATATTTATATATGAATTTATATATTAGATATGTTTATACATCATCCTGTGCCACACACCAGATGGATCTTTATTAAGCAGTGCTTGTAGCTTTTGGGGTTTGAACACCTGCTGTCATGGTGTCCATATAAAGACAGTATTATGCAAAATGTGGTGGACTCTCGTAGACTTTAAGGTCAGAAGGGACTATTATGATCTTCTAGTCTGACCTGCACAACGCAGGCCACGGAATCTCACCCACCAGCTCCTGTAACAAACTGCTAACTTATGTCTGAGCTATTGAAGTCCTCAAATCATGGTTTACAGACTTCAAGGTGCAGAGAGCCCTCCAGCAAGTGACCCGTGCCCCACACTCCAGAGGAAGGTGAAAAATCCCCAGGGCCTCTGCCAATCTGCCCTGGGGGAAAATTCCTTCCTGACTCCAAATATGGCGATCAGCTAAACCCTGCACAGGAGCCATCAGAATGTGCATACCATGTAGCCAAAGTCCCTTTGAGTGAATTTGTGAAGGCCATAAACTTATAGATATCACTGCAACTGATTTTATCTCAGCCAAAACTCTAGTTTCAGTGAGTGAAATCCTGCTCTTGTGCATTTTTTTATTTAGAAGAAATCTTCAGGTACCATGCTGCTGATGCATCCGATGAAGTGAGCTGTAGCTCACGAAAGCTTATGCTCAAATAAATGGGTTAGTCTCTAAGGTGCCACAAGTCCTCCGTCTCTTTTTGCTGATACAGACTAACACGGCTGCTACTCTGAAACATGCTGATGACGATTCGCCTTGGCCACAGCTGAGTTTGTTGCTCTTGAAGGATAAAATATGAGAACTGCTGGTTGTGGAAAGGCAGCAGAAGACAGGTAAAGAGCACTTTGATACATTGTTGGTCAGATAACTTCTAAAGAGCACTTGCCAGCTGTCCGCCCTAAAGAAATAAAATATTTTGGTGCGTGTCCTTTAAAACGGATTAGGTGGATGTCATTGTGGCAGCCATGCGGACGGAGTCTGTGGTGGTGTTAGTCCATCACACAGGATCCAGAAGTGCATTGCCTGCTGTCAGTAGCAGTAAGGGAAGAAATTACGAAATAAACTTTTTTAAGAAAAAATAGGGTTAAGAAATTGACATCATTGCTAAATTCTACATTTGCAGAAGGGTTTGATTTAGTTACAGATCGTCTAGAAATCCACATCCCTGGAGCCAGCATTAAAAGTATTTGGTAAGAGTGCTATTTTTAGTAATTTGATTTATCACTATATCCTTCCGAGTTCTGAAGTGCTGGGAGTTCATAACGAATCTTGATACCACTTCTTTGTTGCCTAGACCAAAACTTACACTTCAGAATGTTTTATGCAGTTAGAGCATAATACCTGCATGTGGAGTGGGTTGCAACTAAGTACCAGTCAAATATATTTCCTTATTTTATTCTGAACCCCACTTTTATTTCATTCCGGCTGTAATCCTGGATTTAGTTGCAGTATTCTAAAAATGCCCATTTCTGTTCTTGAATACTTACAGGTTTTTTGTTTTCTTTGTTTGGGGATTTTTTGGGGTGCCGGGAGGGTGTGGGGAGGAGAGTTAACTGAAGATGAAGGTCTCAACCAGCTTAATGTAAAGGACAGGTGGTTTGTAGGTCAGAGTTGAGATGGAATAGATCTGTCACATCCCTGAAAAGAGGCTAATTATTCAACAGATTTGTTTTACAGTTGTCTATAAGAAAACGAATGACACAAGCTCTAGCAGAGCTGAAATCCTTTGTTAGGCAGAGAACTGTTTTCTGCATGCCTGACTTGTTTTATAGCATCCAAGACCTAGTGAGCTCCCGGTAAAGTAACATTCACTATTGGAAGGAAGCAGCTGCACTTGCCATTTTTTGCCCTGTGCATCACCTGTAGGTGACCCATTTGGAAGGAGCCAAGAAATGGAGCAGTGCCGGGGGTGGGGGGGTTCCAGTCTATGCTACACCTGGTTTCTGTAGTGCTCACACAATCACTTGTGGGATGTATGGTTTCTCTGACTAAAATACAACATCTGAGAGGATAGTAAACACTCGCTAGCACCAGATTCAACTGGCAAGACCGAGTGATGGTCACTAAAAGCCTGACAAATCCAAAAGGGAGCTTGTCCCGGCAGCTCTGGGAGATGAGATATTGGCACTCCCCTCGTGGCTAGCTTTGGTGCTATGACGCCTTTGGTTACGGCATCATCTGAATTCTTGAGACATCATACATGGTTGAGAAGGAGAGCAGAGCAAATTCTGCAAAAAAATGTCCATAAATCTTAGTTCCGAAAAGGGCCTGGCGTTCCGTGACAGTTGTGACATTTTTGTTTGCAAAAATATCCTCATAATTCCACATGGGCCCTCTCTGGGATTGATTATGGATCGATAAGCCGTCCATTCACGTAGCAGAAACAACTCTGACTGTGTCACTTAGGTAACTGCTCACCTTGCACAATTAGCAACTTACTGATAGCAAATTGTCAAAACAACCATCTCAGCAGACCGCGGGCCAGCAGCCCATGGGGTGACACATGTTCACACAAAGCATTCGCCAAGTCACTTCATGTGCCAAATGCATTGAAATTTGTAGGGCTGGAGTCTCCAATCTACTAAGACCTGTTTGCACAGCACATGGTGGCCTTAAAGCAGCCAGAGATACCACAGGGGAAATATCCTCATTATAAGGGAAATCTGTGCTGGAGGAGAACTGGTAGAGTTAGCATAGACCCTTGTCCCTGGGGTCAGGGCAGAAAGGGGCACGGCAGGGGCAGGGAGGAGCTGAGCTCTGCTATGCCTGATCATCTGCAGGAATAAGGGACTTTGCACCAGCACTGTGAGTTAGAGGAGGCACCTGCTGCCCTAGTGTACGCCAAGACTGAGCAGGCCTGAATCTGGGAGCTGCAGCTTGCTCCCTTCAGCTGCCCCTTGTTCTGCACTCAGATGTAGAGGAGAACCAGGTCCTTAGTCTGCTTATAGCTAATTTAGAAACAGACCAAGGGGCTAACTTTGCCCAGTTTGCTGTGAATTGCACCCCCAGCTCTGCTGAGGATAGAGGGGAGCCAGTGAAGAGCTAACCCAGGTCTTCCAGCCTCCATCTCTCTCTGACTGTCCTTAGCCAGGGCAGGCTGGTGGTCTCACTTTGGCATCATGAGGAAGCCCACACCCCACTCACTAACCAGAGTCAGATTCTGGAGCAAGAGCTGCAGTTATCTGAGCGTTGTCTTCTGGGTGTTTGCAGTAGGAAAAGTTTGGAAGCTTCAATTCAGTGCTGTGGAGGGAAGAACATAAAATCAGACGTAGGTATAAGTGATAATCCCAACACAGCTCTATAACTGCGAGTGCCGGAGACAGCAAAGACATTGGAAACTCATCGTATTTATGATCTGGGGAACCATCAAAGCAAATGGATTCCTGAAATAAATGCCAGCTTCCTTTCCTGGCTAGATAATGGAGATCCTGGCAATGGGTAACTGTGAATTCCCTCTGCCAGGTGTGCTGCAGTTTATCGGGTTCTGGGAACACTTCAGGCATCAGTGGAACGTATGCTCCGAAGGAAAGAACAACCTTGGCATTAGCACAGGAATCAGTCGGGCTCTAAGTGTTCAAAACTTCTTTTAAATCCAGTGATCTTTGAGAGAAAGTGCTCAGATACTCCCGTGATGGGTAGCCTCTTAAAAACTTGGTGGATAGATGGATGAATAGCTGCCCCCCTTTCTCTTCAGGAGGCATTTGGAATGGAAATAAAGCATACAGGTCTAGAGGCATACAGGTCTGGAGTCTCTGCACAATAAAGTCACTGCCGGAGGCTGGGTTTTATTCTGCTCCTCACACTAGTCTGCTCCCACATGCCTTCATCTATTGCAAACAATTTGACTTCCCACAGCCCATCTCTGTACCACTGCTCTGGGTCTGGCATGTGCCTTTTCCTCCTGAAACACCTCTGAAAGGAAAGGAGTACTTGTGGCACCTTAGAGACTAACCAATTTATTTGAGCATGAGCTTTCGTGAGCTACAGCTTGCCACAGACCCTGATCTGAATTTCATAGCCCGGTCCGTTTGTAGAATCAAATTCCCTACAAACAGTTCAGCGTGTGATGGCTTTGCTCTCTGTCAGTGCCTACTTTGGAATTGTGATTGGCTCAGAGGATTCGGAAGCTCGCTGTCTACGCCACATAAAAAAAACCTTCTTTTTAATTGGTTTTCCAGATTTAGAAAGAGAGGAAAATTAAATATTTCCTTACATTTCAGCACGCCATGCTTTTTTCCTTTTATAAAATGTCAGGTTATCCATGCCACAGTACGGCCATGTCTCCTCGATATACATTTGCTTAAGGTATAGTATCTTTTGTCTGCATGTAATGAGGACAGACGTTTTAATCAGAGGTTAGTCATTTATTTTTGCAAACTTGTTTTGATTCATCATTTTTGCAGATAATTAAATGGTTCACTTGGCACAGTGTGTCTGCTGTATTAAAACAGGTAATTTTGAAAAAAAAGATGCTGGGTTTTTGGATCACTGCACAAGAATTGCTTTTATCTTCATCGTTGAACATAGTTTCTGGTTGTTTTGCATTACCCTCTTATGTTCAAGTGTTTTAGTGGACTCCACTCTCTAGAGGCGAGGCCCTGTGCTGCATTTTGACATCCCAGCTTTTGAACTCAATGCATCTCTCCAAGAAGAGAAGCAGAACCAAATTTAAATTTGTGACACTGAATTTTAATCAGCGAGGTCCATAATAACAGACCAGTTGTGACATTAGCTGAATGGCTTGGGCTCTGCATTGAAACCCCACTGGGCCAAGATTCAAGTCAGCCTCTGCTTTTGCCCTATTGCAATTTCCACCCTTTTGGCTAGAGAGAGTCCTGGACAATCTTCAGAAGTGTAAAAGGTTCCATTTATTGCCAACAATTGGTGGAGGGAGGCTGAGGTCTTGTGTAAAAGGCAGCACATGCATATTTCAAAAAGTAAAATCTTATTTATTTAGACAAAGTATAGACATGTATTTACTAGGAAATATGAGAGAGAGAGTGTGTGTACTTCTAAAATCAGTTCTCCTATTGTGTATGGTTTTCTGTCTGCTTGCTGATGTGCAGTAATGTTTTGTGTCCTCCTTTCACAAAAAGTAAGCAACACTCTAATCAGGTCATTGACCAGCTGGTGAATGGTGGAGCTCCAAGGTCTGCTATTAACAATATTATTTTTCAAACATGTAGATTTTCTGGTTAATTCAGTGATAAAGCTGTTTTTTATGTCAAACAGGTAAACTTTGGAGGTTCATTTTTCCTAAGTTATGCAAAACTGTAAAAGCCTTCGCTACAGCCCTGCTCCCTGTATGCCTCTCTCCAGAGCTAAGTCTCGGCTAATGCACCAAGTCACAGCTTTGGTGTGAGTGCACAGCTACACTCCCAATGTCTCTATCCATTTTTCCAGTGCTTATAATGTCTTCAAGGGATTGCCTGCTTCTCTCTCTCTGTCCAGGGATTTATCTTGATCCAGTCCTAGGCAGTGTCTGAGCACCTCATAAACACTGACACACAGAAATAATGATAAGCTCCCTGTTCCTCCCAAGGTTGCGGGTTTATAAGGTTTGGTTTGCAGGAAAGCTAACTTGGAAAGGTGGGATTTTCATTAAGTTCCGAAGGTGATGAGGTCCTTGGTCATTCTTGTATCTGGAGTCGAACGCCAGTTCCTGCACTCGCATAAGCCTACCTCCTTTGACCCAACAGTGCAGTTTTTCCAGTGCATCATAGTTATAATGAGACAAGTAATGACCATGGAGGCAACTTGGACCCAGCCCATGGAGGGCTCTGGTTGTTAGGACAGAGACCTTAAACTGGACTCTGCAGTCAGTGGGGAGCCAGCGTACCAGCATGATGTGCTCACTGCTACTCATATCACTATGCAGACAGGCTGCTGCATCTTGTACTAGTTGCTGGAGGAGTGAAGCCTTCAAGAGGAGCTGCAGTGTATTTGTTTTGCTTGTATGAGTACCATAGTTTAATTTTTTTTAATCAAAAGCTGTTGTGTAGTTTGGATATTTAAACAGTTATTAACCGAATGACAATTAACAGATTGCATAGACAGATTTTCTTTTGAAAACCTCTGAAATTGAGTACGGTTTGCAAAACTATCACAGCATAGTAATGACAATGAATTTTGATTTCCCGGAACTGATATTAGACTCCTTATTAAACTATGTGCATCTGCTTTTAATTTACTCCAAATAATTGGAAAATGCAATGAAGCTTTCCAATTAAAGCACGGCTTTATGCTGTTTAATAATACCCCCATAATATTATAGCTTATGAAGTGACAGGTGAGTTGGTGTATGAATAAAACATAAAGGCAGCAATAAGGGACAGAAAACTGGAGACAGTTGTTGGGGATTTTAAATGCTGGATGTAATTTGCATATATTAATCTCTTCTTTTCAGCCTTATCAGGCGTTCTTCAGTATTTGAAGTTAAAATAGCGTTGACAGGCGGGAGTACGCTTAGTTTTTTCAAGGATTTATTACTTGTATAATTTCTGATCTTTAATAAGCAGATATGACTGATCCTCATAGTTCTATAGAAATCAGTTAATTGTTCCAGATGGCGTGTACTGATTATGCAAAATTACTTTTCACACCATTTTTTTTTTTTGGTGATAGTTTGGAGTAAAATTAAATTTTTTTTATAGCCTTCTTATCATGCTGTTTTACAGTGGTTTTTGCACAGAAGTTGAATTTAATCTACTATATTACATTGACCAGCACAGTTACTCTAATGGAGCATTTTGTGATTTGAAGAAGAATAATAGAACACATTGCTCATTGTTCGTTACTGTGCTGCTAATAAAAAGGAGTTCCAGTGTAGAGAACCAGGCTGTTGTTTATGAAGAATGCATAATTCACACAGTTAAAAATGCAAACTTATTACATGGAGATGTTCTCTCTCCTTTGGATAGAAGATCTGGGCAGAACAAATGAAAATAGCCTTGTTGCTACAGATTTCACCTCATAAAAAAGGATTTTTTTTTAATGACTGGTGCAGTTAAATTGTGGGGGGGGGTTTGTTAGGAGAAGCAGTCATCCGAGTGGCATGCACTGAGCCCTACTGAGAGGTGTCAATGGTGGCGTTTTCGCTGATTAACGTAATCTGGATCACTCAATGGCATAATTTCATAATTGAAAAGCATTTATAAAGGTTGTTGGGTTTCATTTATCTAATTGAAAGCTGTTTATACAGAATAAACCACACACACAAACCCCCCTTGCTAAGAAGGTTATTGTGATTCATTTTGAATGTTGACTAAACTGTCAGATTATCACGAAGAGCACGGCACTGGTTTCCCGTCAGCATCTGAGATACCAGCATACGCAGCAGGATTGCTGCCAGGCACCCCGGTCTGCCTTTCCCTTTGGCCGGCTCTTCCAGGAGCGGCGGGGATGGGAGCAGGGCAGCAGCCTTCCCCCACACAGCCTGCTGGTAATGCAGGTGGCTGTCACCTCCCTGTGGAAGTTGGACAGTGCCTAGGGAGGTGCTGTTTACCTTTACAGCCCTGTCATCTGTCTAAAGTATCAAGTAGCGCAGCAGTTGTTCCAAAGCGCACGGTTCTCATTCATACTCCGTCATCTGCTGTAGTAGGTTTGTCAGAGAATAATGCCAGAGTCTGTGTAACTTTCTTGTTATTTTTCATTATTTGTCCTACGCCCACAGGCAGGACATGAGCCTTTTCTTTTGGTGGCTCTGATCACTGTGTTTTATACGAATCCCATTGACATCGGTGGGCGGTAGCTGGTTTTTCTCTCCATTTGACAAGTTTTAGGGTGGTTGGTTGGTTGTTTTTGTTTTGTTTTAATTCTCATGCCTTCTGCCGAAACAAACAGCCAATGTTCTCTCCGCTCTGAGCCAGTCTGCTTGTTCACTTCCGGTGTGGGCCAGCAGTGGGCGCAAACAGCACTGGTTTTTTGTGTGGCCTGAAAATAACTCTGCTTTTTATTACACAGGCCAAATTTGGGCATAAAATCCTTCATGGTCACCTTTTCAACATTTATAAAGAGGCTGAAGGTATATTCTGGTTGGATTTAATTAATCTTACTAATCTTTGAAAAGTAAAACAGCAAACGTTTTTAAAATGTAGATTATAGAATTTAATTTCCCAATTAAATTAGAAAATCAGGGGTACAGGAAATGGTCTTTAAAAGAGTGCTTATTTTTAACTCGCTAAAGACAAGTAATTAACTCAGCCATTAAAAGGCTTAAAATTTCACTTGTCTCCCCTGCAACTGGAAAATTGTTTTGTATATAGCTATTATATATCGGATTAATGGTATAAATCAGAAATGATTAGAAAATATTTGTTCTAATGAAGTAATAATTTGATAGTAATGCTTTTCATCAGCATAGCTTAAGGCTACATTGAGTGGACAGACTTTATGTGAATTCTCTAATTTTAATTTTTAAAATGCTATCTAATGTCTCATTAAGACTTGCATATAATGTATCTTAAGTACAGTCATTAAATATAGTTTAGGGAGATTTATGTGCAGATATTGCTTAAAGATGTTTTAATAGGCCCATTTACTCTGATGATATTAATGATCTCTTAACACATATTAAGCTTCGAAAACTAGAGGTATGACTTCAGAGTGAACAAAACAACTTAGAATCTGTAAATGGATTGGATATCCAAGAACATTGTTTTTGTTGGTTATTTGTAATCGATTCCTGAAATACTCTCTTGAATCTGTTAACTCTTTCAGGGTCTGGCAGTGGTCTCACTTTTTTAAAGGTGCTTCTGTAAATTTCCACGTATTCCTATGGTGTACGTTACACAGGCCTCGGCAAGGTCATTCAGATCCTCTTTTATCAGATGTTGTATTTCCCGGACATGTTAGGAGTTAGCAGAGATGATTGTTTCTCATATAATTACATATGACATAGGGGACCACACTTTCTCACCTCCCTCTATGAATGTCTTGCACCTGCTGTAAACGAACTGTAAAACATTACACACATTTGTTCAGCTCATAGCAACAAGAGTATATTTATAGAACTAAATTAGTTACTTTAAAAAACAGACCAACACAAGACCATTTTCTAAAAAATTCTAAGCCTTTGATCATTTAAAGTTTGGATGCAAAAATTATGTATAAGTAACAAAATCTGTTCATTTCAATAATGTCACTTTATTTCCAACCCTCAGAGTTATTGCAAACAAAATTCTCTTGTTTCAGTTGCTAAACTCTCCTATTTTTAAAAAAACCCTTCCGAGTTCAGAGACTTTTATAATTACTAAATTGGTTTGTTAGAAGAAGATAATAGCAAATTTCTTCTTTTCATAATTGGACATTTCTTCCCTGTGGGCTAATGTATGCACAGCCCTTGCATACACAATAAGCTATGCATTTGAAAAGCCATAACTAGCTAATAAGTGCTCTAGTGTCATCAGAGAGTAATGGTTTGCTGATTAGCATAATTAATGACAAATGGTGGTGTGGAATTGGTGGATTGGTTTAGCGGATGATGAATGTATCGCAGCCCAGGCTGGATTCTGCCAAGTAGGCTTTGCTAGCTGTCAGCCCTTCTGTTCTTATGCAGGTAGACCTCATTAGTCACCGTGCGAGGGTGCCAGCTTATTTTCATTGCTGTTTTGAGCACAGAAAACTTAATAATACAAGCAACTGCGGTGTCCCTGTTTTCTTTAAGCATTTTCTCAAAATCTGTTCTTCCTACCTAGACAAAAGCTCATTCTTTAATTCTTTGACAATGAAACAGGCAGAATCCTATTCAGACTCCCCATTGGTGCCAGGGGGTTCTGGGAGGTGTTCTAGCAAAGCACCACTAGGTATCAGTGTTGCTTTTGCAACAGAGAGATGAATTGCTGCATCTGTCTGAAATATTTTTGTGGGCTGTGGGCTGTAAATGTTCCTTTTCCTTTGAGGGTAGGAAAGATGCAATAGGCAGCCATCCATGCTATGAGACGGGCGCGTTTATCTCTGACTTGATTAATCAAGGTTGATTTGCATTCACAAATGAGACTGATAAAAATGAAGTTACCTTTTCACCTTTAGTGGGGTGGGGAGGATTTCTGGGGTGTCTTTCCTTTAAGTAATAAGCAACTCCTTTACCAATAAGGATGAAAATCCTTAATTTGCATTAGCAAAAAGGGCTAATTATTATATAGATAATTAGCATCTGGAAATGAGGATTATCTTAATTACAAAGCACAATTTCCCTAATAGATACAAAACTGTAAGTTTGATCTGTGTGAAGACCAGTGACTATTATTATGTAATTAGTAATCATATTAATGGTGCGTAGTATTTAGATATAATTTGCATATGCAAATGAGATTTACCTGATAGAAATATGTGGCCTTTCTAATGACTCAGACACTTAAAAATTAAAATACTTTCAGAACTCCAACGTCTGATTTGCAGTTTGCTTTTACTTTAGGTGACTCTCCCTCCGTGAGGAAATGTTAGCACTGGATAGCATGGGTGCTTGTGTGGGGCCAGAGGGCCCAAGATGAAGGAGGATGACATCACCCCCAGGGAGCCAATGTGTTCACATCCCAACTCTGGGTAGCTCCCAGCATTGATTTTTATTTGATCTTTGAAAATCCACCCACCTACCTCCAAAGTCATGTGTCCCCTCAGCCCCCTCTGCCGCCGCTCTGCCTCGGGAGCCCCTTGTACATCAGAGATGTGGCACGGCCTTGCTGACTTCCTCTCTCTCCTGAGGTGCAGACGGTGTTCTTCGGGGCACTTGTCAAGGGTTTTCCTCCAGTGGGTACTTTCTACCCTCAGGACTGATGCACATGCTCCTGGACCAGGTGTCCAGTGCTCATGGCCGTGCCTGCTCTGTCAGTGTGAAAGGTGCTGCTTGCATTTCCTGTGCAGTGCTGTTTATTCACACAACTGTAACTTTGGCTGTAATGGGACAGGACTTACACGCAGACTTTTGGGGGGAATATTATTATAGTCATTCTTTCCAAATGCTGAGAGTGGAGACATTCACAGAGACACTTCGTAACTGTAAACTGTTTTTAATGGTTATAGAAATTTGAATATGAATGAAGCTGCTTGGTGGGTGGGGTCGGTATTCTGAAGTCTATTATCCAGAGTGCTTTGTCAGTTCACAGCTGCTTCATGGGCATGTGGATCTCCAGGTTCTGGGAAAAACTGTCTGAGGTAAGCCTGCTTGTCCGAGTCTGACCTGTCTCCACTTTTAGCCTCTAGGCCTTTTATGACATTTTGGTTGCATTCAGATTATACGGGCTCTAACCCCATCATATGGGTTAGGCCCAGCACCTCGATTGGTGCTTCCTGCCTTGGCTTGCAGGAACCCAGAACCTGCAGGATAGGTGCTCTGTTCTCCCAGGCCTTTCCTTTCCTGGCGTAAGGGAGGGGTTGGAATGGCACCATTCTGGCCACCACAACAGGCTTTTACTTTAGCATCTCGCTTTGTGAGCCTCATTGGATGTCTCTTGCTCCCTGGTAAAGCCTGGGTGTTTAATAGACGAAGTGTGCCTATTCTTGTTTCAGAGGAACAGCCGTGTTAGTCTGTATTCGCAAAAAGAAAAGGAGTACTTGTGGCACCTTAGAGACTAACCAATTTATTTGAGCATGAGCTTTCGTGAGCTACAGCTCACTTCATCAGATGTATACCGTGGAAACTGCAGCAGTTGTGACTGTTGTTGTTTTTACTGCACCCATAAGTGTGTTGGGCGCTTTACAGAGCAATTAGAAAGACTAAGTCTCTGCCATGACTGGCTCCCCAGGGGATTTTTAGATAGGATGCTATGGGTGAGTTGCCCACAGGAGGCCAGGGGAGAAGTGAGGAAGGCCAAAGGGCATAGCAACACAGCCCACATGCTGTTTGGCTTATGCACACAGGGACAGTCAGGAGAGCGAAGGCAAATCAGCTGACGGTGAAAAGTCAATTAGCCCCGGTGTGGATGCTCTTGTTCAGGAGTGAAGTGTCCTTAGTTTGCTGTAATTTAATCCTTCTTGGGAGGATAAAGTTAAAGCAATCTGAGGGCTCTCTACTCCTGAATGAGAGTATCCACAGGGAGGGGGTTGATGTCCTTTGAGTTTTGGCTTCACGCTTTTTAATTGATTTGCCTTAACTTTTCTGTCTGTCTCCACGCAGAGGCAACCTTAGTGCTGAAGATGGGGCAGATGGCAACATGTAAATAAATAAAACTCCTGCTCTCCTGGGAAGGGGGTCTGGGTCTCCCTGCTGCATGGCAGTCCAGGCCTGTGCTAGTCCAGGAATGTGTCTGGACAGGTGCAATCAGCACAGAGATATGGGAAGCACCCCGGTCTTGCTCTGATAACGTCACAGACCAGCTCGCTTTTTAGCAGGATGCTTCCCACCAAGGGATCATTTAATCCTCAGTGCTGCTCTGGGAGAAACAGGTTTGGCTTTTCCTCCCGTTCACGTTTGCGGAAGGCCTGCCTCTATTTTGTCTGGCTCACTGTAGCATGATACTTCCAGGCGGCAGCCACTCAGTCTTCTTCCACAAGTTTGCGATACCATAAACACCAAACAGCACATACACTTCAGAAAATGAAATCCTCCAAAATAAAGCCCTACCGAAACAAAACGCTATGCTACACTGCACACACAGCTCTCCCCTGGGGAGAGGATCTGAGAATGAACCACATGTAATGGCCGTAAGTCACTTCACTGAATGCCTGGCTAGAAGGGGCTGTTCTACTGTGTGAAGAGAGTGGTATAAGACCCTCTATAAAACAGAACAGTGGCCACTGTTAATACTTTGCCTTGTTTCATCTCATCGTACAAATTCATCCCTTGTTTAATGAGACACTTCAAAGGCAAGTTCCAAGCACTTCATTATGAGCTTTGGATCATGCAGCATCTCCCTGGAAGAAGTACATTGAGCAAGGCACTACATGATCCTGTGTCTGTCGGAGCAAAGGAAAAGCCAAGCCCACGCAGCAGGATACTATCACACAATGCAGCATGTTCCCTAAATGTGCCTAAGTTCTAACCTAGGGGCTGAAAACAATTCAAATGCAAAAGCCAGGAGCTCTGTAAGGAAGCAGCTGTTACTGATCAAGGTAAAGGCTCATCAGAAAGAGAGGTGTTCGTCACCTCAAATCGTGAAACGCTACTGCTATTCTGGGCACTGCTTGATATTATTTTTTCAGGTGTCAGACCAAGTTGTACGTGCCTGCAGCTCTATGTGCCTATGATACAGACAGATATTTACATGTTTAATGAGTTCCAAGGAGTCTCTGTCTCATTAAATTTAGAGCTAATGGTAATTGAAAAATGCCTGTTCTCTCCTTCAGCTCAAAGCCCAATGTATCAGAAGTGGAGGAAAATGCACAGCTTCATACCGCTTTGGGAGAGGCTCACTTAGCCCTCAAAGACACCATTTCTCTCTCCATCTCTCAGACTCTGCAAGCGTCCAGTACCACTAGCCTCTTTTGTACCTGCTCTGGTGTCATTAATTAACGGTTGTTGCCAGGAAGTGGCACTTCCCCAGGTGAGATCATTGAAGTTCAGTATTTGAGGAAGACTTCTAAAGAAGGTTTTATTAAAAAATAATAAAATCAATATCTTAGTTTGTAAACACTTGCAATTTGAAGGGCACATTTGAAGTGTCTCTGCTTCCTGCAGATGCTGGTGCAGCCACAGCTGGGAGGGGTTGCTTAGCTGTCCCCATTCTGCACTTGACATTTTTATTTTTTAACAAAATCAAAGCCAGGTGTATTTTTAAAAAAAGTTTTGTTTGCTGGATCTCTCAGCACGGAAGTTCCCATGTTGCAGCAAGTTAGTGGCAAAACCCAGCAAAGATGTAGAGAAATTCTAAGGATTAAGTTCAAATTAACAAAAGGAATTTTAATAATTTTAATAATGCAGTCCAGTAGGGACAAAACACCCGTCTTCTGCTTTTAATTAACGTTGTTCCAAGTAAAACAGAGACCTTCCAATGCTATCTCTATACTGAGCCTTCTTTCCAAAACCGTGAACGCATCCATTCATCACAGTTACTAGTGTGGGCATGGGGTGAGCTAGCAACGTCCACGAGTCTGAAGCGTCTCCAGTTTACTGTTTCTGACTGGACAAGAGCTTGCCAAGTAGGCCTCAGCCCTTGTGTGGCTGTCGCTTGTTAGTCACGGCGTGAGTTGTCTGCTCATATTCTCTGTTGTTCCTAATGTGAAGGACACACACACCAGTAGGTTTCTGGCTTCCGGAATTAGAAATTACAGAAAGTATGCTTTATATCTCATGTGAAGATAAGGATTCTCTTTCCTCCTCCTGAGGTTATAGTCTAAGGGGATTCCTTTAAAAGTGCCACTAATCTTGGCCCAAGATTGTTCCTCTTCTGGGGCGCAGCAAGTGCCTTGTTAGAATGGTCTCAGAGAGGGAAGAGTCCGATTGGGGCTCATTTTAATTTGGGGAACTGTTACAAACCAGAAAACCCACTGCAGGCTTGCCGCGCTCCTGACTCAAAACCCATTTTAGATCTCACACTGCCACAGTGGCAGAGCAGGCAGTTCTCCGGTGAACTGGAAAGAGGAAATGCCATGCCTGGGGCTTGCAAAAGGTTCAGTGCTTTAATTTGTATGTGCATTAGGCAGGTTTTGAAATGGTGTAGGCCAAAGCGATGCCAGGGACATCAAATAGCTGAGTGTGGGAGTAAGAGAATGAACAGGCTGAGCTCAGTAGCACGGCGCTAAACTTTCAGATCTCGCTGCCTGGTGTACAAGGGCAGCCTACCCAGCAGTGCCCTGGGGCAGATGGTCTGTGAGTGTATTCAGTATTAAGATTAAAGGAGAGAATAACAAGCAAGTGCATGTGTTTATCCTATGGCTGGGGTGACTGGAGTCTTTCGCATCCTTGTACCGAGCCCACGTTGCTCTAACAAGAGAGGCCTGGCCACCTTCTTTAGTGAGGGGGGATCCAAGCATGCAACACTCAGTGTCTGAGAACACTCCTCTTCCTCCCCAGGACCTGCAAACTGCTTCATTTCATGCCTTCTCCCCCATCTCAGATTGCCAGCTTGCCCCCAGCTGAGCAGGCTGGTGCTCTGATGCAGAGATTCTTAACCTGTAGTGATCCAACCCTTTCTGAATGCTCGCCTGTCTCGGTGGGTTAGAACAGAAGGTCTGGATTTGACCGTCTTCTTTCTATCGCTCACGTTCTGGGGCCAGGCTGTCTGGTCTACTGAGGCCACATTGTGCCATGCACAATAGCCAGTGAAATAGCCAGTGGGGAATTCCCCTTGCATGGGCAAGCTCTCTGCCCATGGAGGGCTGTGCCACCCCAGCGTAAAGGGAGGGAGGCCAGGTCAGGGGAGCTCCAGAGGCAGGACATAAGCAGGACAGGAGAGGGATTTGTGGCGCTCACTTCACCCCCCCCCCAATCCTTCCCTGTCCATTGTGAACCTCGTGCCAGGGTATTGCCCCTGCTGCTCTAACCTCCACTGGGGCCAGAGGACCAGCAAGCTCTGGGGCCAGGACATCAGTAACTCAGCCTTGCCTTACATATCTCCAGAACAAAAAGGAACCCAGGTGTCCCGGGAGAAAACCTCACATTCCCTTTCACAGCTCACCAGAACCCCCTGTTCTCCTCACCATGCGAAGCACAGTGCTGTCCTTGTTCTCTTAGTACAGGTCATGGGCTCCTCCCCTCCCAAAATGCTCCTGGTGGTCGGGGGCTGCTTTCACTTGCTCTCATTAGGCCATTTGACTAATGACTGGAGGAGTCTACTGAGCTGTTCGGGGACTGATGGACTCTCGCTAGTCCTCTTCCAGCAGCCTGTGAAGGCAGCCTCTGTTGAAATGGCACAGATGGCCGGCCCGAACGGCAAAGTAAACTACAATATGTCTTGGAGACATTGTCAGGCTGCAGCTTATTTGTCATGTCATGGAAGCCTATTGGGTTAGGGAGTAACTTTGTCTTTCCCCCGTCTCCTGGTCTGAGAAATTATTTACAGTATGTCTGCTCTGTTGGCTGGGAGAGAAGCTGGAGACAGGCCACAATAAACAGGGGTCAGTTTCTTAACATGTAGGGACTTTTCTTTGTTTTAAAAAAAAAGGCTGAAGGTGGGGGGTGGGGAGGTGTTTCAGCCCATCCATCAATGAACACAGCCTCTGGCAATGACAGGCGAATTTATTGGGAGAGGGTTGGGCCAGATTTTTGGTGGAGGTTGCTGCTCTTTTGCTCTAGTTAGCGATGTGCAAATGTGCAATTGGAATGAGCCACATTCTCCATCCTGTGCACACATGTGTTACTTTTCAGGCTTGATGTTCGGACCACTATGGACAGAAATTCAAAGGTAGGGGGCTTCTCTGTACAGGATGGAAAATGTGGCTCATTCCAAAATACTCCTGTGATCTTCGCAACCCATTGCAGGCTAGTGTAAAGTGTTTTTCCACATTTATGAATAATTTTCTTCTGTATTGAGATCACATGACATTTTGCCCATTGTTTACCTTGGTGTGCAGCAGAATCTCCCATGTGTTTAGTAAAGCATTGTTCATAAAAAGAATAACATTCTGCTAAAAATGAGATTCTGAGCAGGAGGTAGAAATGTACTGATGAGAACCAAAGCTTTGGGTATGTTGGAAGTCAAATAAAGTGTCAGACTTAGCAATAAAACACTTTATTCCAAAAGACAAGGATTATAGAGAAGTTTTATAGAAATCAATGGAAATTTTAACCTCTTCCTCAATTCTTGAGTAATTCTTTGGGATTTAATAGATTATCATGTCTCTGCTATTGAATCCTCTAGGATGGCTTGAAAAGAAAGCTCTTAGTATTTGTGTTACCATAGGGCATAAGAGCCAGGTCATGGACCAGGACCTGTTTGTCACAGGTGCTGTACAGACACAAAACAAAGAGATGGTCCCTGCCCCAAGGTGCTTATCATCCAGAGAAGATTCTTTTCCATTAAATTCTAATGGTTTTCCAAAGTAGTTTCTGTAGAACCCTGTTGGCTTTGTCCCTGTTGCATTCTCCAGGAATGCTGCAGAAGGAAAGCGTTCCCATCAGTCTTGTCATACACCTTTCTCGACAGACAATACTCACTTGGCAAAGTGGAGCAATATTGCTGAGTCCTGCAGCCTTTTAAATGACGAAAAGCTACAGGGCAGTGGGTAAGAACGAGTCAAAGCGTAAAGTACAAGTGTGCCCCAATCCATGCTTTGAGGGGCTTCCGCCCGCCAACTGCAAAACCTCATGTGCTCATAGAAAAAAACAAAACATTTTCTAAAATTGTGAGTGATGGCCAGATCTACGGGGTGGCCCCTGCTCCTTTTCCCCTGCCCTGCACAGCCTGTTGTTCTTACTGCTGCTAAAACGTTGCTTTGGCAGGGGGCCTGATCCTACCTGTTACTGAATGACCCCAGCTCCCTGGAGTCCAGTTGCAATTGAGAGGACTCGTGGCCCTGCAGGATTCAGAGGGCATTGGAGAGGAAGGACAGGACATTTCTGTTTCTTAGAGAAACATAATGCTGTGCAAGGATAATTATCAAGCAGCAGAAATGCAGAGGATGAAAGACACACTGAATACAGTGAAGCTTCCTTAGCAAGATGAGCATGGGCGGTGTTGTGACACCCTGTTACCCCGAGCCTGCTCATAAGGGTCACTAGCGCTCCAGGCACATTACTTCCAGACAGTGGGTCTGTGCCATTCACCTGAGAGCAGAACTTGGCCCTTTAGAGCTCCTGCCTTCTCCAACTCCCCTTTGGCCTTCACACTGCTAACTTCACTTTCAACTCCAGCTAGTAACGCAGGCTACTTGGTCTCCTTCCAGTAGCAGTGCCAATAACCGCCACTGCTGGAATGGTGTGCGTGAAAACTAACAGGGCACAACTGGCATCAGGTGGAGGGATTACTCCGGGCACGGCTTTGGCGTATCCTTGCTTGTCAGACTCTTCTGCCTCTAGCAGAAGCGAGGTTTCACACACACAGTTCTATCCTAGCATGTGTCTGTAGGCAGCCGACCTGTTCTACACTGGAAACATCACTTCTCCTCCTCCTCCGAGTCCCCAGCAGGTCTGTCCCATAGACTGTGAGTTCCTTGTAAAGCACTGAGCCCATTGTCATTACCCCATAATTAATAATCATAATTACAGAGAGTATATATCTTCTAAAGGGAAAACCATCTGCATGTTCACAGCAGATTTATCAGGAGGTGGCACTTGTCCCTGAATCCTGCACACGCCCCACATACGCCGTTGCTGTTGGTTGCCCATAGAATAGACACCAAGGTTGAGATTGGCAAAGGACCCTCGGGGAGTTAGGTGTTTGGCTCACATTTGAATTGCAGTGGGATTTGAGTACATAGTGCCCTTCGCTCCCATTGAAAATCCAAGCCTCAGACAACTCATGGCCAAGTTTCCATATTAATAGGATTGATTATTTATATGACAGTAGCACCAAGAGATGCCAGCCAAAATCTGGACCACATTGTGCTGGGCACTGCACAAACATATTAAGTCCTTACCCCAAAGTCCTTGGGCAATACGTTGAGTTTACGGTCTTTTACCGTATCGGATACAGTATCCTTTAGCATTTGTCCAAGGTATCTGCAAATGCAGCATCATGTCTTTTTGTAATATATTCATTTAATTTCACGCTGGATAGTGATCCCTTTGTGTGGGGAGCTGCCAGATTTGAACTCCTGAGTTGCCCGCATCCTGTGCCAATCATTAACTTGTTCCCACGTAGTCCCAAATTCTCAGGGGAACCAGTGAAGACATTATTTCCCTCTGTTAGCTGTTCAGCTGAAAATGATGTGGTCTTTAGCCAGGTGAGCTTTGCCATTTTTATGAGACTGTTTGAAGCTATTTTCTGAGATCCTCATCTTCGTGAAACACAAATCCTGCACAGTGCTTTCGGAGCTGGAGAGAGGCTTGCGGACTGTTATGCTATTGCAGGAAGCTGGTTGTAGAAGCTAAGGTAACTTAAGTGTTAAAAGTGGCAGCAATATATTCAGTGTTGTTGGTTTTTTAAATTGAATTTACTGGTTAATTTTCACACAATCAGGAGGGACGTTTTTGTAGGTTTTTAATATCAGCTGTTGAAAATTCCTGTATAAAAGTTTGTGAAAAGAAAGCAATAAAAGAAATTCAAAGCTATCAAATCCTAGGGTGAGAATTTCAGTGCAGAAGTGGCTGTTGTTTCCTTGGGACTCTAGGGACGTAAACTCCTCCATGGCTGCATCTCCCTCCACAGTGGTGTGAAGGATTAGTGCTCACTGCAGTGTGCACACTGAACCCTCCAAGCACTAAAGCAGCTATTCATCTATACCCAGGAGCTAAATATGACAATGTTAGCATTTTTCATTTCCCTGACGTTACCATTAATAAAGCAATGATCCAAAAGAAGCTTTGCTGAGTCTGTTCTTTATGCTTCCATCACTCACGACTAGATAATTTCACACAGGATCGTTTTTAAATTAAACGACGATAAAAGCGCTCTGCTGCTCTGTGTTCACTAGTTCATAGAAGTCTATCAAGTCATTAACGTGTCATGACAAACTGCTAGATGGCTACAAGAGTAATTAATTATTTGCATAAATAACAGGTTGAACTTGGTGCTGTGAACCACAATGACATATGTATCATATTGAGGGTATCTCAGTACCTTTCACAGAGGGGGCATAAAAAGAGTTAAAACTTAAAATATTTGAAATCATATGTTCATCATTTTTTAAATGGTCAAAAGCTTGGCTTGAGTTTTGATGCTCTTTGTTATAAAGTTCGTTATTAATGGACATTTTAAGAATGCATCTGATCATTGGAGGTTTCAGTGAACAATTATACAGATTTCTATCATCACTATTAATCGCCACATATTTTTCAATATAATAAGAGCAATTATTATTTAGATTCCTCTTGTATGTGCACATTGTAGAAAAGAACAAGTGCTTATTATAGTGAGTAGTGTAGTGAACTCCAGTCTTAAATTCTTTGTCATCTAGAAACTCATTATGTTAGCTGATTCTGCCTATGAAAGTTCGTCAGCCTGGTTAAATTAGGGTAGCATTGGCAGATCTGATTATTTAAATCTGGTAGCTTTGCTAAAAATATCGTTATTCTAGGAAGATGAATTACTAATTTGACAACTGAGATTTAGTTGGAATCTACAACATTAGGAAGAAGGCAGCATCTATCGTACAGCAAGCAAAGAAGGGTGACAGTGGGGGGTGAGGTTTTTCATATTAGAGAGAACTTCTAAGTGAACTAACAAGTTGTATTTATAGGATATAGTTTTGTGACATGCCCTTTAAAGGTTAATATTAAATCTTAGTAATTTACAACAAATTGCACTTGAGGACGTATCAGATCCGTTAAAAATGAATTCACTATTCTGCAGTTCTACATCAAATGAGATTGTCATTTTGCCCTAGCTTCTGTCATCTGCTACTTCCTTTTGGGGGAATTCTCTGGGAAATTCGGTCCATCACATTTTGTGTTTTGTAGGAGTGGGATTCTCACTTCCAGCTCCCTGTTCCTCCTGTATCCAATTCCAGTGAATGAGCTAATTGAATGTGACTCTTGGGGAGGAGCTACACCTGGGAGATAATAAACAGTTGAAAACATTTTTCTTTCTGAAATTCCTGTTTGCTTTTTCAGTTTTAATATGAGAAGGGTGCAGGCACCTCACTGGTCTGATACAGATGCCATAGACATAGTTACACAGAAGGAAGAAAACAACTATCCTTTGTTTCCCTCCCTGCATTTCAAATTCTCTGTTTTCCAATACCGTGATACTGTTTCTTTTCTCAAGCTGGTTTCACACATGGAGTGGCTCCTGATTTGCACTGTTATGAGGAGAAAATTGGGTTTCTTGGATTTAGAGTTTCTAGTGACTTTTGTTTCAGAAGGAAAACCCCTTAGCCTTAGATTATTCCCATCCATTTCTCATAGGAAGAGATACTGTACTGATGCCTGTCAGATCTACCTAGGCAAAGACTAGGCAACGCAGGGAAATGGTGTCTCGATACAGAATATGTGTCACTGCTAGGTCATAGAATCATAGAAGTGTAGGCCTGGAAGAGACCTTGAGAAGTCATCGAGTCCAGCGCCTCGACTGAGACAAGACCAAGTAAACCTAGACCATTCCTGACAGGCATTTGTCCAGCCTGTTCTTTAAAACCTCTAGTGACAGGGTCACTGGTTCCAATCCATGTCTGGTCAGTAATAACCAAAAGTCATTGCTCTTACACAACTGTTTGGAAGCCTGCCATATATGAAAAGCGTTGGTCTCTCTCCAGTGCAGGGGAGCCACATGCCATCGGTGAACTAGCCATCCCAGCATGGTGACGATTTCAGCTTAAATAGGAAGGCATGAATTGTCCAGGGACAGTGAGTGAACTTGTTGCTGGCACACTCAGAGGTGGGGTGTGTCGGGTTCGGGGATTGTACTAACTGCTGGGATCTTTTGAGGACGAAGAGACTATTCCAGTCACTTTATATGTGGGTTTGGGCAGGGTTATTGTTTAGATACTGAAATTGATACAATCTCAAAATACATTTCAAATCTACATGATTACTATGAACTTCACACAGTTATGGAAAAGCCCTACAGAATTTAATACAGAATGATAATCTTTCTGTAGGACTTCTGCATCACCCTGAGGAATTTAATGGGAAAAGGTATCCGTACTGTAGCTTTCTATAGGATAGTTTTAAAAACCCATAGAAAGAACGCCATTCTCTGTTAAATACTGCAGATCTTTAGAATTGATTTTTGGCAGATCCCTATTGATTTCTTGCCTGTTTAAATTCTGTAGCACTCTCCCAAAAGAGACAGGTATATAACTAAGCCATGATTCCTCAACAAGTGTTGGCTGAGAATCGCTTGAACCCGGAATGTTTGCAAAGTCAGTCACTGCCTTAGTATGAGTTTATTAGATCCTTGGACAACTCTGGGAGCTTTCTTTGGGAGCTTTCCACATGTACATAGCACCCAGTGATGGGAGGAGGAACAGAGTAGTGTACGGGTGAGAGGGTGACGCCAACAGGCATCATCTGTAGGAATAAAAGTTTCTGGTTTTGGTTTCTGGGAACTTTGGCTTAGTTGTTTCTCCTATTCAGTCTGCCCATAGATTGGTCACTGATTATTTAGTCTTTCAAGACAGAGCACGCTGGGTGAGTGTTTGTCTTGGTTTCTCAAAGACGTCACCTCGGATATGGGAGCAGTCTTTCTCGGTGGCCGTGTCAAACATCAGATGTGTTCCATGCCCCGAGGGAACAGTTCAGGCCACTCTGTTTCTCCTGCAACCAGCCCAAGGGAAAGAAAATGTGATGGAATTAACTGGCTGCACAGGCCCTGGAACTGCAGTTGTTAGAGAGCTTCTGGCACCTCCTGAAAAATGTGGGAAATGTTTTATTCTGCCAAGGGAGACCCTGTTTTCTCTAGTTCTTTCCCTTGGGGGCTATTCCTAAGGACACTCTCATACAAACCAGGGTTCTCCTTTGTGTAGAGGTTATCTGATTTGCTGGTTCCCTCTACCAAGTCGTCACACTCCTCACGGCTGTTTACAATGGGTGTGATGCTATGCTATAGATCAGGTGACAGATCTTTAAGGCCCTAATTTTGCAGCTATGCAGCTGGACCCTGGTGGGTCCCAGCCACACAGATACAGGATTTGTGTCTTAATATTTAATCTCTCAGCTAATAACTTTAATTGATAGTTTGGAATGTTTTAGTGCAGAGACTTTATTGATGAGTCTTTTACATTATTATTATTTATTATTATTATTTCTACTTACTTACCATATATAATAGATGGTCTCTCTCTCCCTTTGTCATCAGTTGTGGATGACACTAAGCTGGTGGGAGAGGTAGATACGCTGGAGGGTAGGGATAGAGTCCAGAGTGACCTAGACAAATGGGAGGAGTGGGCTAAAAGAAATATGATGAGGTTCAACAAGGACAAGTGCAGAGTCCTGCACTTAGGACGGAAGAATCCCATGCACCGCTACAGGCTGGGGACTGACTGGCTAAGCGGCAGTTCTGCAGAAAAGGGCCTAGGGGTGACAGTTGACAAAAAGCTGGATATGAGTCAACAGTGTGCCCTTGTTGCCAAGAAAGCTAATGGCATATTGGGCTGCATTAGTAGGAGCAGTGCCAGCTGATCGAGGGAAGTGATTCATAGAATCATAGACTATCAGGGTTGGAAGGGACCTCAGGAAGTCATCTAGTCCAACCCCCTGCTCAAAGCAGGACCAATCCCCAATTTTTGCCCCAGATCCCTAAATGACCCCCTTAAGGATTGAACTCGCAACCCTGGGTCTAGCAGGCCAATGCGCAAACCACTGAGCTATCCGTCCCCCCACTATTCCCCTCTGGAGTACTGCGTTCAGTTTTGTGCCCCCCACTACGGAAAGGATGTGAACAAATTGGAGAGAGTCCAGCAGAGGGCAACAAAAATTATTAGGGAGCTTGGGGACACGACTTATGAGGCGAGGTTGCGGGAACTGGGCTTATATAGTCTGCAGAAGAGAAGAGTGAGGGGGGATTTGATAGCAGCCTTCAAGGGGGGTTCCAAAGAGGATGGTGCTAGGGTGTTCTCAGTGGTGGCTGATGACAGAACAAGGAGCAATGGTCTCAAGTTGCAGTGGGGGAGGTCTAGGTTGGATATTAGGAAACACTATTTCATTAGGAGGGTGGTGAAGCACTGGAATGCGTTACCTAGGGAGGTGGTGGAATCACTGTCCTTAGAAGTTTTTAAGGCCCGGTTTGACAAAGCCCTGGCTGGGATGATTTAGTTCGGGTTGGTCCTGCTTTGAGCAAGGGGTTGGACTAGATGACCTCCTGAGGTCTCTTCCAACCCTGATCTTCTATGATTCTTTGTATACTTGCCATTTATTTGTCCCCAGAATGGCTGCATTCCGATGGCCACTTTCAAAAGTTGTTAGCAACTCCCAGGCCAAGCCCTGCAACGTTTGCTTTCGTTCTGCCAGAGCTTGCTCAAATGTTCCTTAGGAGAGCCATACCTTCTTTGTACAATGCCATCTCCAAGGTGGTGATGATTTTCCTTGGTAGTCTTGGGGGGTGAAGAAGTAGAAATGCACAAAAATAAGCTCTATTTTAGGTCTGTCTTGTATGGGAAATATTACAATTATCCAAGAGTCTTGGATGTTAATTCATTCTTAAGGTTTTGCTGCCACTTATAATTTGTTAGCTCTTCCCTTCTATTGTCTGAGTTAAAATGAACCCTTCAGCAGATGGCTGGCTGGTAACTGACTCTCTGGAGTTGATATCTGACGTTCATTTAGGGGAACATCGACAACAGCCAGCCGAGGAGGAATGGAAGACGTGGGTCAATCCTGTCAGAATAGACAGTGCCCTCTCAGACTACAAATGTAGCAAAGGAAAATATTAATCTTTAACAAGAATTGTGAAGAACTTTGCTATAGGGAGGACCATCCGCAGCACTGCCTGTGCACATTTTAAAAACCTGCACCCGGGCAACACAAAACAGGACTGAAATTCCAGAGGTCAAGTTCCCACAACGACTGTTAACTTGGATACCTTGAGGGAGATTCAGACTCTCCCAAGGCCTATGCCTCACAGAAGCCCCATCTTTTGCGCTAGGGGAGAATTTCACTCATGTGCATGTACTGTATATTAAGCAACCTTTTAACAGAAGAAGCAATACACAAAACTTCTGTACGTCCTGTGTGCAATGGGACTGAGATTATGTTGCTGTTGGGAACCTTCATTTTTCTAATTACTTGACTTTTTAGCTGTTCCATTCCCAGCTTAACGCAGCCCTGAAAAATATGTAGGAGCATCTAGGTATCTGAAAAGCTTTGCCTGTTAGAGTGATTTAAATGCCGTTAGCCAATGTGCAGGGTCATGGTGTTTCCTTTGTTTTTAAACTGAATCCCTTATAAAGGCTATAAATACTTGGAAGTTAGATCATGGAACCCTCCCATTGTGAATAATGCTTACACCATCCAGCCTAGGGTCGCCTTCTTATGGTGAATCACCAGCTTTTAGCTTTGGAAAGAGTTTCCTTGTCCATCCTCCAGCATCCCTCTGTTTTGTCCCTTCACGGTGTTGCTGGATACAGTCGACTGTAGCACAGTTTGTCTATAAGGAACATTTGAGCAAGCTCTGGCAGAACGAAAGCAAACGTTGCAGGGCTTGGCCTGGGAGTTGCTAACAACTTCTGAAAGTGGCTATCGGAATGCAGACCCTTCGCTCGGCTCTGTTCTAATCACAGACTGCCAAGAGCTCTAGAAAAGCACCAGGAAAAGAGAATCAAAGGTTGTAGATTATGATTATTTTCAGCGCAGTATTGGAGCAGGGGACATCGAATTAAAAGCCTCCTTCTGATTTCATTTTACTTCATTTTGAAATGAACGGGCTGCTAGTAAATCACAGTTCAGTATCGTCTCCCGCTGCACTTTGAGTGAATCGCACCCGTGGCCAAGTACCGATACGCTGCACCTCTCAAGCCGATAGTCGCTGCAGCACTGGTCATGAAACTGTTTCCTTCTCTTTGTTCTGCTCAGTCATCGTGTTGCAACGACATCCTCATATGGAATTAACATCCACATTGATTAAACCTGCCCCCTCCCTTGTGAGTTACCAGAAACTTCACTTTAGTGCTAATGGTGATTTGGAAAAAAAACACTTGAGGGCTGGATTCTGCCACCCACACTTGCACTAACATCGAATTGGGCAAAGGAGCGCCACTGACGTCCTTGTAGCTACTCGCAGAGTGTGGCCTTATTCAGCCGGAGCAATTGGGGTAGAGTCTGGCCCTACGTGGCAATGGGTCTCAGCGTGATGGTGCGCCATGTCTCCTGATTGCCTGTTCCATGGAAACAAGACTGAAACCACCAAACCTCCAGCTGCCAAGTTCTAGGAGACTGGCTGGCATGCTGGGCTAGCTGAGGGTTACTAGGGGACAGTGTGCTGTAGAAAAGGGAGGGAGGCTTCGGTAAGTGGGGGTGACTCTTTCATTCAGTGACTCCATTCTGCCCCACACCCAGATTCTGGCTGCCTCCCCATCTCCCTGCAGTCCCTTGTGCTTTGTTGTTAATGATTATTTCGGTTGCAGTATTGCCCAGGATGTGCCAGGGGAAATGCTTGGGGGAAATCCTTGCCCACAGAATGTAAATGTGAGCATTCATTGAACATGACTCAATATTGTGGTGGGATCAAATATCCCCATATCAAACATGCTTTAGCCATCTGGATTCAGATTCCTGCAAGGAAATTTGGGCTTTTGTCCCCAAAATTGCTACAAACGCTCACAAAACTGGGCTTGGA